>NC_133621.1:3994383-4296883 GCF_048593235.1 Sminthopsis crassicaudata | reverse complement strand
GGAAGCAGAGCGGGGCTGGCGGGGTGGGGCAGGCGAGGGCGGCTTCCTGGCCGGGGCCACGGCTTTCTCTGCGGAGCCCGTTACATCCGCGCCAGGCCCTGTCAGCGGATGAGATCTGGGGCAGACTCTGCCCTGACTTCTCCCTCCACGTGGGGATATGAAATGCTCTTTGCTGCAGGGCAGAGCCTGCTCTTGAAGGAGCTCACACGTTCCCAGGGGCTTGGGCCCAGCTTCTGAGCTCCGGGGTGTCTCGGGGCCCCCTCCTGGGGCCCCTCTCTTCTCTCTCAGCTCTCTTGGAGATGTCATCACCCCTCCCAGTCACTGACCCCCCCCAATGATTCCAGTTTTCTCTATCTCATGGGCTACCTGCTGGATGACCTTACCCCTGTCAGCCCTAGGAAAGCCTAGCACGAGGCTCGGCACATAGTAGGTGCTTAATAAACATTTGACGTATTGATTTGTCTTCATGAATCTGTTTCCACTTTCTGGCTGCCCGGTCTGGAGAAGAGCGGGGAGGAAACCACCCAAATGCCACGGAGGCTCAGGGACCTCCCCACGCCCGAGGCTCGTTAGGGCGCCAGCGGCCTGCGACCTCACCCACACCAAGCGCTCCGCTGCTGGCCTGGCAAGGCCCCGGGCAGCGGGGTCTCTCTCCGAGCCATCGCCAAGGTCCAAGCGGGCAAAGGGGAAGCAGGGCGGTGCCCCGAGCCCACAGGCCCTCGCTGTCGTTCTGCTCTTGGATGGATTGGTGCATTCTGGCCTGGAACTACAGACCAACGGAGCGCTGGGTTCAGTCACTGCATCTCAGAACCCTGGAACGGATGGGCAAGAGCGAGCCTGGCACTCAAGACTGGGCCGGAAGAGAGGGGCAGCGGCCGAGGGGAAGGGACCCAAGGGAGACGTGTCCCGGAACGAATCCCTCCTTCCCAGCCCCCCTCACTGTTTCTTGGGATGCTGATGAGTGCCCAATGCCTCCGCCCTAACTCCCCGAACCAAGGCTCTGCCAGAGTTTTCTCTCTCAAGGAAGGCGAACCATAATCGCTCCTGAGAATCCATGTGGGTCTGCGTGTGGGCAGAGCGTCTCAGCAGGGCCGTGGGGTGGCAGAGAGCCCCGGGAGCAGCCGCAGTCCAGAGTCCCCCCGGGCCGGCCCTCACTGACCCCGGGGCCGCCTGGCCGGCGGCAGATGCTGGCGAAGGCACCCGAGGGCGGGGGGTGCCCGGGGCTGGCCGGCCTGGGCCTGGGCCTGTCACTGCTTCCTGGCTTCTGGGTCCCGGGGCCCCCCTGAAGCTGGCCACGGCCACAGAGCCCCCATCTGTTCCTCCTTTCTCACGTGCACGGCTCATGTACATTCAAGCAGAGAAGGGATTCTTTAGTTGTTTTACCCAAAGTGATGACAGGAAGGGCTCCAGACTGAGCCAGGCTGGCTGACCCCCCACACAAATGGGGGCTTTGGGGCTGACGTGTGAGCAGGAGGGCTCTGGGGGGCGGGGAGAGGTGCAGCAGGAGCATCGCGGAGCCCCGTCGTCTGTGAGAATGGGAAGTCCCTCAGGCCTGCTGCCCTCCCGTGGCGCTCACATCCGTCTCCTGCCACTGCGGGGTCTGGCAAAGCCCCCGGCCTCGGCCCCTCCCAGCCCCGCCGGCCTTGCTGGGGCCTCCCAAGCCCGCAGAGAACCGCGGCCTGCGGGCCCTGCCCCGCGGCTGAGTGTCCCAGGTTCAGCCTCGGCAGCACCCCGGAGGTTCCCGGAGCGTTCTCAGAAAGCGGCTCCACCGAAAGCCGGACCTCGAGCTGCTGAGAGGCCTGAGGAGGGGGGTGCAGGCCCCCTCCCTGCTCCTGCTCCTGCTGGGGCCCCAGAGGAAGATGGAGGCCTAATGGCATCAGCCCTGCTCACAGACTGACCCTCAGTGGGGGTCCGCGAGGCCTTCCCGGGGCCTCCACCACTGCCGGAAAGCTGCCACTTTAGCCCCGCAGGTCTGCTCAAAAGGAACCAGACTGAATGGGGGGCGAGCGGGCACGGGGGATCATCACTCGGACCCTCAGACACTGCGCTGTAGGCGAACCAAGGTTCCTCCTTGAGCCTTGTCCAGACTGCCCAAGGGAGGCTTTCCCATGGCCAGATCAGGCTCATGATGACCAAGTGACCGATGGGAATTTTCAGGACAAATGGAGGGGGAGGGGGGGAATGAGCATTTATATGTGGCGACTATCAATTCAATTCATCACTAAACAATTCCACAGAGAGGCTGGAGAGACTGCCAGGAGCGGGGCTGCGTGAACGAGCAGGACCAGGAGATCACAGCAAGGACGCTGAATGAGGATGGATTCTGACGGACCGGGACGTCTTCTACGCAGAGAAGAGCTAATTCAGCTCCACTTAATCAGGGATGGACAGAATCAGCCACACCCAGAGCGGGGACACCGGGAAATGGGGGGACTGTTTGTTTTTCTCCCCAGATTATCTTTACCTTCCGAAGCCAATTCTTCCTGTGCAACAAGAGAACGGTTCGGTTCTGCACACACAGATTGTCCTAGGATATACTGTAACACAGCTAGCGTGTATGGGACTGCCTGCCCTCTAGGGGAGGGGGTGGAGGGAAGGAGGGGATTCGGAGCAGAAGGGAGTGCAGGGGATAATGTAAAATTACCCAGGCGTATGTTCTGTCAAAGAATGTTATACTTATAAAATTAATTAAAAAAAACACACCAATTCAGCACCCACTGTGTGCCAATTCTTCAATAAGCACTTATTCAGCACTACTATGCGCCGGGCACTAGGCTAAGTGCTGCACAGTAGAAGTGCCTGTGAGGCCTCCGGAAGCCTGGAGCACACGGTCGGGCCCCTTCAGTGGCTTTGTCAGCCGGGGCCGCTTTTTCTGGCCGGATCCTCCTGCTCGGTGACAGGGAGGCTGGGAGAGAGGCCCTTCCCATCCATCGGAGGCCGGCCCCGCCGCCCCCCCCCCCCCCCCCCCCCCCCCCCCCCCCCCCCCCCCCCGCTCGCGTGAGATGGTCTGAAGAAGAAGCCCCTCAGGGCCTGCAGGTGGAAACCCCGACATGAGCGGCAGGAGCCGGTGGGGGGGCCGCCCAGCGATGGCTCAGAGGCACGTCCAGCAGCCGTGGCCGGAGCCGGGCCCTCCTTAATTCTCCTGCTGAGGCGCCCCCAGGGACTGGGGAAAGCCGCCCGACCCTCCAAGTACATGTCCCTCTGTACGGCCTAGGAGGTAACTGGGGTGAGCCAATGGCTGCCCGGGTGCTCCTGGGGCGGTCACTGTCCCGGCTCTGGGACTCAGTGACAACCTGTAGGAAGCAGCTGTTCCGGGCCCGCGCAGTGCCCCACACTTCCTGAACACTCAGTTAATGTTTGTAATCGCCGCACGCCGGGCACGGTGCCGGGCACTGTGGGCACACGGGGCAGCTCCGAAGAAACGGGTCTCCTGGGGGCAGGGAGATGGCGGGGAAGGGGACAAGCCTAAGTCTGCTCTGGGGCAAGTGCTCCCAAATACGAACGCCGAGTGTGGACAGAACAACGTAAAGTGATCTGGGGGGAGGCTCCGGCAACGACGGGGGCGGGGGACTGGGGGGGGTTGTGGGAGGCTCCCCCCAACCCTTCTGAGCTTCGGCTTCACCATCTGGAGGGTGAGACCCGAGCCGCCCGTCCTGGGGGCGAGGCCACGAGGAGAGGCCGCAGATGTAAAGTGTGATGAATGGCCGCTGCGAATCTCAGCCCCCGTGCCCCAGGTTCCTGCCGTGATGCGAGCAGCGCGGCCCCCTCTCACACCCCTTGCTGCCTGATATACATGTGTCTCTCTACATATGTAATGTCTTAATGAGTGGCAGACACCCACAATGAGGGGGCCCGGCCCAGAGAAGCGCCCGACGGAACTCCCTCTGCCTCAGCCGGACCCCTCGCGTCTCAGAAATCTCAAAAAGCCGGCCCCGCGGGCCGTCGGGGGGCCTCATGTTCGGGCACATAATCCAGTCTACACCGTGCAGCTTCCATGGCCCGGAACAGGGCAGAGCGCCATGCTGGCCTTCCAGAGGGGACTTAGACCCCCCCCCCCCGAAAAGTGGGTCATTATGGCTCCTGGGGCACCCCCCGTGGGCACTCCAGGCCATGGAAGCCCATTCCAGAGGACCCTCACTCAGGCCCTCCCCCCGCCTGCCAGCCCTGCCAGCCCAGGGGGCACAGAGCCAAGAGTGGCCCCTCCCCCCAGGAGCTCCCACGGGGCAGAGCTCCAGTTCTGCTATCTGGGTTGCACTGACGTAAGGACTTTCAGATAGTTGTGAAACAGGAGGCAGGGAAGGAAGGGCCCCAAAGTGCGGAATCTCTCCCCGAGCCTTTGCCCAAAGCCTGTGACGGCTGTGACCGCCCCGCACCCGCCTGGCCCGGGCTCCTGCGGCCGCCGATAGACTCGCTGGCAGCTTCTCCTTGGCCCAGTTCTGGGGCTTTAATCTGGTTACGTGGGGCTCCCTGATAAGCCAGAACCAAAGCTCAGCCGTCCTGGGGAGTGGACTCAGAAGATCCTCCAGAGACTCCTCCCCGCCTCTTATCTCAGGCTGCCGGGGATGACGCAGGAGCACCAGGGGCTGACTCTGCCCGGCCGGCCTGCGAGGCCTCCACAGCTGGCCCGAGACAGGAGCCGGCTTTGCCCGCAGCTGACCAGCAGGCCGGGCCGAGGGGCCGGGCAGAGGGGCCGGGCGGAGGAGCGGCCAGCAGGCCGGCCGAGGGGCCGGGCGGAGGAGCGGCCAGCAGGCCGGGCCGAGGGGCCGGGGAGGGGTGCAGCCAGCAGGCCGGCCGAGGGGCCGGGGAGGGGTGCAGCCAGCAGGCCGGCCGAGGGGCCAGGGAGGGGTGCAGCCCCCGCTTTCCCGGCTCCCTCCTGGGCCACCTTCCCTCTGGCCTCAGACCCAGCCCACGTCTGCTCCCCGAGACCAGAGGAAAAGCAGCTTCTCCCGCTTGGCAGAGAGCCCACAAGTAAACAAGATGACCCAGGCAATCGAATGCCAAAAGCTCCCTGGGAGGGGGCTGGGCCCGGCTCCTCCTCGCCCTCCCCTTGGCCACGAGCCCCGCAGTGATGACTGCCCGTGGAAGGGAGGGAGTGTAAGGGAGAGGGGCACCGGGCCACGCTGCCAGAGGGGAGGGCTCCGGCCTCCTTCTTCTCCCAAGGGAAGCCAGCTTCTGGGGAGCCGGTGGGGGCAGCAAGGAAGCCCCGGCCCGAGGGCCTGCTGAGCCGGCTCAGGAGTCAGACCCTGATCCCAGTGACCCTGAGGAGGAGCTAAAGTGGGACTTGGAACTGCAAAATGTCTCGGGGTTCCCTCCCTGCCCCCTTCATTTCCAAGGTGAAGAACCCCAGGCAGGGAGAGGCAGGAGGAGTGAGCCCCCAAGCGCCTGGGAGGCGGCAGAGGTTCTGACGAACCCCGTTTCCTGGTCAGTGGAGGAAACCCTTTGAGCCAGCCCCTCCTGGTGCCCCTTGCTCTGACTCCATGGGGTGTCTCCTTCTCGGGAGCAGCAGAGCCCCTGGGGGGTCCCAAGCAGCCTCTCTTCAGCAGTCCCTCATCAAGTCCCACAGATCTCCTTCCCCCTCCAAACGGAGCCCCCCCCCACATCACACACAGGTGTGCGATGGCCGGTCCGTAAGCTCGGCTGCCGGTGGGACGGACACACGCCCTCACACCCTTACACACTCGGAGCCCCTTCTTCCTCGGGGGAGAAATCAGACTAAGACCTCCAAGGGCAGCTGAGGGGGAAAGAGGGGCTCTCCTCGCTGGGCCTGGGCCAGACACCCCTGCCTGCGTGCGGGCCCTCCGCTGCCGGGCCCTCCCTCCAGGGCTACGCAGAGCAGCTCATTCTCACCCTTTCAAAGTGGCGCTCAGCTGAGGCTATATGGAGAAGGATAATTTTAGGGTTTCTGCCTCTCTCTATATGACAGCTATCAATGAAACAGAAGCTTCAATTGCCCAGCTCTCCAAGACGGCCAGTGGGACAATGTGCTACTGCTGCTTTGACATTAGTGCATTTTAAAAAGGTTTAAAAAAACCTCCCAGCCAAGCTCATTAAGGTTCAAATTCACAGCTGATCCCTTCTTAAGAGTCTTGGCCCAAAGGGGTACAAGCGGCTCCCAAGCGGGCTTCCCGTGTCCCAGCGAAGGCTCTGGCCTTCATTCCCACATCTGGATAACTGTGAAAAGTGGAAAAGCACCGGCCTCCTTGCCTCCTGCCCAGCCTCTCCTGGCACTGCCTGGCACCGAGCAGCCACAACCTGGGCTCCCCAAGCAGAGTCACCTGCCCTCTGCCAGGTGGAGGATCTGCCCTGGTCATCGTGCCCCTTCGCAGCCTGAGGAGAAGGGGAGACCCTGCCCTCTGCCCGCCGCGGGGTCCCAGAGAGCTCTGACTCTGAGATTCCTACTGTGAAGGAGCTGCCCAGGAGGTGGACTTGTGCCAGCTGGGCCCTGGGACGCCCCGGGCACCGTGGAGCGCTGGTCCCCCTCACTGTCTCTGGGCAGACCCACCCAGGGAGGTATCAGAGGGCATCTCCTTCTGGATCCTGGGGAGATGACGGCCTCCAGGTCCCTGCGGAAGCTGCCGGTCTAAGGGCCTGGGATCCCAGGGCTGTCCCCTCAGGGCAGAATGGCTCTGCCTTAGGGCACTGAGCTGGTTACAGGAATAGGCCCAAAGACCGCGGATTACGTGGGAGCCGCGGCTGAAATCCGCCCCTCCTGCCTTCTTGTGAAGTGGACAACAAATAACGGAGCGGGACTTCCTCTCACCGACCAGCAGGAGCAATCGTGTTTATGTTTCTTCTGGGGGGAAATGAGATCATCGGCTAGCACCGAGGCGGTTCCGCTTTCACCCTGGGAGAATGTCATCGCTTCCTAAAATGGGGCGTAGGCCGGCCCAGGAGCCCCCCGAGGTGTGAATGTGTGCTGATAAGGGTCCGCAGCAATGGCGGAGACCGAAAAATCCGAGCGGCCCCAAAGCCAGGCCGGGTCCCAGGGCCCCCCGAACCCTTCCCACTGCCAGCTAAGCCCAGAACTGCAGAGGAGGCGATTTTCACTCCGGTCTCTGCTGGCGTCTCAGGCCCTCAAGTCCCCGGCTCTTCTGCCGATCCAGTGGGGTGGCCCCAGTGCCAAGTGGCCCCGACCGTGGGTACCATACGTGATTGTCTTTCTCTGTAACCCTCGGTTTTATTTCATGCATTTAAAACCCACCAGCTTCCCCTCCTGCCCCCGGCCCGGGGAGAGGGCCAACATTGACCTCTTGGGGGTCTGCCTTCGACAAAAGCCCTAAAGGAATCTCCAAAGGAGTCTCCAAACAAATCTCTGCATCTGGCGTCTGTCTGGTTCGGCAAGCGGGCCGCCATGTTGGGCGTGGGAACTTCTCAGCGCCCTCCTCCTCCAGCGTTCACCCTTCTCCAGGGCCTTCTTAACCCTGGAAACCTGGGCCTTATGGGGCCTGGGCGAACCCCAACTCCCACAGCCCTCCCTCATCTCCCTCAGCCCTGCCCACATGGAGCCCTCCCCATCCACCACAAAGACATTTCCCAGTCTTTTCTTCGCTCATCTCCTCCCCCCCAAACTGAGCCCCCTCCCTCTCACTCCCCTCTCACACCAACCTCCCGGCTGGAAGCCTGGGACCTCCTGACTTCCGACCAGATTGTGGCCCTTCTACCGCCCTCAAGGGCCATTGCTGTTAAGTGTTTTTTAACTAAAAGGAAACGTTCTCCCTCATTTCTGCCTGGCCTTCCCTGCTTCCCACTCTCTGCAGGTTCACTTCAAGAAAATGCCATACTCAAAGTGGCGGGTCTGATTGGCTGCTGCTTGTCCGGCGTTCTAATTTCTCTTTCTCTCTTGCACAATGTACAGATCACATAGGTAGATGGATCCTATAGATCACATGGATGGATCCTATAGATCACATAGGTGGAGGGATTACATGATGGATGGCTATATGGATCATATAGATGGATGGATCCTATAGCTCACATGGATGGATCCTATAGTTCACATGGATGGATCCTATAGCTCACATGGATGGATCCTATAGCTCACATGGATGGTTAGATTGTATAGATCACATAGTGGATGGCTGCATAGACGGGGTCTCTAGCTGTAGATGATGCACAAATGCGTACGGCTGAGATGGCTGGACCAGGACGGATGGACTGAGGGATTAAGCCCTTTGCTGTCTCCCAGGTGGCCCCGGTGCACCAGTGCTCCCCCTCCCTCCAGCAGACAGGAGCGGGTTTGGCTCTTGCCCCCTCTGCCCCTCCGAGGCGTTTCCTAAGAGCCGCTGAGCCTCGGCACAGCCCCAGGGAGCTGGGTGTTCAATGAACTCTGAACTTTTCCCGTGGACATCGGTGATCACCCATAGAGCCACGGAGGGGACAGGAGTGAGCGCATTTGTATTGCCACAGGCAAAAGGAACACTGTGGGGGAAGAGGAACGATCCTCTGACCCAAATGTGGGACCCAGGCCGGGGCCCAAGCGCCTGTCCCTCTCTGCCTGAACCCCTTACTTGGGGAAGGAATCAGCACGGAATGGGACCAGATTTCACCTTCCATTGAGTCTGTCCTGGGGGCCAGGATCATGTCATCATAGCTTCTGAATCCCCCCGCACCACAGACCCCACCCCAATACCTGGCACGTGGAATAAGTTCAATTGATTTTTGGAATCAAAAGGAAGAATCCTTTGCAGACCCGGTGGGGCTTAGGACCTGGGGCTCGGGGTCACGCTGGGCCTGGCTCTGAGCGAGCCCACCCCTCCCTCGTCCCTCCCCAGCCTCTCCAAATGACAAGGGAGCCCGAGAGTCCATAGGCTCCATGCCCCCCTTTGGGGGTGACTTTTGCTCCCTCAGTCTGGATTTTCAGATAAGGAAGATAAGGCTTTCAAAGGTCTCTGGGCCCCGTAGAACATGGAACAAAGCCAAGGTTAAGTGCCCTGGGTGGGGGGGACAGGAACTGGCGGAGAGCTGCAAGGTTTGCAAAGCCCTTTGCACCAAGCGTTCTCCATGAAGTGGGCACAGTGGTAAGCAGCTCCTTTTACAGGTGGGGAACTGGCGCTCCGAGTGGCTAAGTGATGCTCATGACCATCAGCAGCCAACTGGTGCAGCCAGGAGGAGGATTCAGGCCGCGGCAAGCTTGCAGGAGCTTGGTCAGGAAGATGAGTTCAAAAGTGCCCCCAGACACCTCCTAGCTGTATGAGCCTGGGCAAGTCGCTTCACTTGTTTGCCTCAATTTCCCCATCTGTAAAATGGAGACGATAACAGCACCCCCTCCCAGACCTGTTGTGAAGCTCAACTAAGACATAAAGCTCTCATCAGAGTACCTGGTACACAGCAGGTACCACATAAATGCTGCTTCCACCAGGAACAGCAGCTTCTCTGCGGCTCGGGCTTCCTGCCCTCCCCCCGTACGGCTTCTCCGTACCCTGAGTTTCCTTTGAAGTTGAGGGGAGTTCAGGGGGCAGAAAGACCACAGAGCAGGACCATGGGCTGTGCGGTTTATGGATCTGACGCGGACTCCGACTCCTCTGCCGCCGATCACGTTTACATTTTGAGTCTCTGGGCCTCCAGGTGCTTTGCCAGACGCAGAGATGCCTGCCCCCTCCCTCCCGGTGGGCCGTGATGAGATCCTGCCCCCTCCCTCCCGGGGGGCCTCGTGATGAGATCCTGCCCCCTCCCTCCCGGGGGGCCTCGTGATGAGATCCTGCCCCCTCCCTCCCGGGGGGCCTCGTGATGAGATCCCGCTGGTTTAATGGGAATCATTAGCCATTGCATCCTGGCCACTTCCCGTTCAGGGTAGAGCTCGCTGTTTTTCGGACTCCAGCTGAAGCAGACAAAGACTGTTATTAATCCCCGTTTCCTGGAGGCCGCGGTCTGCTCTCATTAGTTTTAAAATTTCTTAGCTCTGATCAAGTACGCGGGGAGGTCCGCTTGACCAAGGCAACCAGGGACAGGCGCAGGAGGCTGGAAGGAGGCTGGAGCAGCGCTCAGTCTGCCCACCGCTCCTTGGCCTCCATCCGTTCCCCTTGGAACAGGTTGGGACACAAAGCCTGTCCCTCTGGTCTTCTCCCTCCCCAAGTGGCAGAAGGACCCTTAAGTCAGAGCTGGGAAAAGAATGCAAAGTGGAGACTTGAGCAGAGATCAGAGCACCTTTCTAGCGAAGGTGGCCGAGTGCCCGACGGGAGGAGCGGCCCGCCGGCTCAGCCCTTTCTGTGCCATCTGGGGAGTCCTCCTCTGAGACAGGAGCAGCAGGTCGCCAAGGTCTGGATGCCAAGGTCTGACCGTCTTTGGTGGGGAAGTGGCCCAACAAGTCAAAGTTCTCTGAATGACTGGAGGAGGGTCCCGGAGGGGGAGCCCTGCCCGAGGGCACGGTCTCTGCTCCCACAATGGATCGGAAGGGGAGGGGCAGGCCCTTGTTCCGGGGGACCTCTTTCTGTCAAAGACCCAGCCCAAGCGGATGGAGCCTCACCTGGGGGCCGAGGGCTAGCTCTGCACGCCTGGGTCACAGTAACCCTCCATTGTAACATTGTTTTAAAAACATGTGACTAACCCCCGACACTCGGGTGTAAGTCTGTATCAGGGGGAAGGCAGGAATGGAAGGGAACTTGTGTAAAGTGCTCCCTGGATACAAGCGGAAAGTCCTGGGGTCTCCAGGGACTGCCGAAGGCTCTCTGGGAGGAGGTCTGCTGGGCCACCGCCCACCTCTGACCTCGAGCAGACCGCCCCCCCCATGTCACTTCTTTTATCTTCCCAGAGAATGGCGTGGAACAAAAAATACCTCAACCAATGAGCTTGCTCCTCCTAAACTTTAAGCTCCTCCCCAGGAGTTCTGGGGTAAAACTCCCCTAAAGGCCGCAACTAGAGAACTGTTGACTTAGCACTTAGTAAGAAGCTCTCAGGGGAGCAGGAAGCACAGGGACAGAATTTGCTTTTTAAGGCCTGTGCGGAGCCTCGAGTTTCAGACTTCCCCCCCCTCCCCCCCCCCCAGATGGCAGGCAATCCAATGTATGTTATACACGGTAAACTGTACGTCAAATCCAATATGTGCAAGCATAGTCACAGCTCTCTCGCTGCACAAATCAGATTAAAAAATGAGTAAGAAAATGCAAGGAACGGCAGAGGGGGAACGGTGTGTTGCCACCCACACGCAGTAGGGCTACTTATTTTAATCAGCCCCTGCTCTAATAGGATAGAGAAATCGGCCCGTGCCTCCTTGGAGATGACTGGAAGGGAGAAGGACAAGACCCACCCAGGCAAGGGAAGCCCCTGGGGGAAGGAGGCCCTCACACCTCACAAAGGCTCTGCCACAGTTCAGTGCACAGGCCGCCAGAGGGGGAGTTTGCCCCCGTGACCCGGGCCCTGACCACTGATCTCCCTGTGACCCCGAGGAGAATCCGGGAGGTTTGTGGTCACCATCCCTACTGCTGGGGCCCCTCGCCGGGAGAAATCTGTCCGGACTGGGGAGGATGGTCCCACGGGGGGCTACACCTTCTCGGCTTTGTCTGAAGCCCCCTAGCCTGTGGCTCTGAGGAGCCGCTCCCTCTGCTAGAGTGAGGACGGGTGCCGAGCGCCCGGAACGAGAGCGTGGGAACTGCCAGCCGCGGAGCCAGGCTCTTGGAGCAGCGCGGCAGGAAGCTGGACGGCGCCCATCAAACAAGGAGGTTAACGACGAGGCTCTCCCTCCTGAGCCTTCGCCCCGCACTTCGTGAGACGTGAACCCTCGGAGAGGTCTCTCCCGGAGCGCTGGCTCGGCAGGGAGGGGCAGCCAGGCCCCCCAGAGGGCACGGGCGAGGCGGGCTTGTATGTGGGGGCGACCAGTGACAAGCCACGGGACTCTGACGGCGCCTTTGTGCTGCCTGCCCGGGGCGGCCCTGACGGAGGTTCCCAGGCGCCTGCTTCCTCTTAATCAGCCCCCTCGGACTTGCCGTTTCCACAGAGGGTGAGGGCAGATCCCCCCTTTTTGCCTATTAATCTTTTCTAAGGCATCGAAGCGCCTGAAAAGGAGATTGATACTGTCTGGAAGGGAGATTTAAGTGGGGTGGAGGAGAACTGGGAGGTGAAATACAGCAATTACACAGTAAAATTAAGTTTAGATCACGGACGGTGGCAGACACGTGGCCAGTGTGCTGCGTCCAGAGCATGTGGGACCCCCCATGGGGGTCGTGTTTAAGTGACCATAGCGCTGGATGAGCTTTGGGCTTCACTTTAGCAGAGGCCCGGCCTTTCCCCAGGGCACGGACCCGAGCACAAGTGCCGGGGAGGAGAGGGGAGATTCCTCAGCATGGCCGGAGGCCGAGGCGGGCTGGCTCCGAGAGTGATGCTGGGAACGTGGGGCTCTGCCATGCGGGCCCTGCCCCGGGGAAGGACAGCTATCCCCCTCACAAGGGCTCACACTGGCAGCCCCCCCACAAGGTACAGGACAATGAGAGCAGCTTCTCCTTATTCATTTGGGCTCTTCCAAAGGGAGCTTGGGAAATTCCTGCCGCGGGGCTAGCTCATTCAGCTTGTCCCTTGGAGCCTTTCTGACGGGCCAAACCCGGGCCATTGTCCGTCACCCTCCTGCTCGGCCAGAAATGCCCCTTCCTGGGCCCTCCCGGCCGCGTGCCCTCTTCTTGAACCCTTTCAGCTTGGTGCTGGCAAACTCCTCCAGAAGGGGCTTCTTTTTGATAACACTCGTCAGTATAAGGGACTCCCTTTGGGACCTCAGGGCTTTAATTCTCACAGCTCGAACCTGATTCTGAGAAGAACCTGCACCCCCCTCCCAGGGGTCCCTGACGCCCCAAAAGGGAGCAAGAGCCTCCGCCCTAAGCCGAACCAGGCCGGTCTCCTCTGGGGCCCAGAGCAGGGCGACCAAGATGGCTCCACGTGAGGTCCCCGGGAGGCTCTGGGCGTGAGCAGGCTGCGGAGGAGGAGGCCGCAGTGAGGGGACCCCAGCCCAGGGAGGCCATGGGGGTGACCGACCTCCGGCCAAGCAGGACAAGTGGGTGACCGACCTCCGGCCAAGCAGGACAAGTGGGTGACCGACCTCCGGCCAAGCAGGACAAGTGGGTGACCGACCTCCGGCCAAGCAGGACAAGTGGGTGACCCCCAGAGTGGTCTTCGCCTCAGAGCTTCAGCCAAGCCCAGTAGCTCACACCCACGGTTCCACTGCCTTTGCCACCCACTGGCAGCCATGGAGGACAGAGGACGGCGGGAGGTTCAACCTGCCACCGGACCCAGGGCAGGGCAACTGAGCTTTGTCTCCGGCTGCCGAGCTTACTCTGAAGGAATATACTCTCTCTTCTTCCATGGGCCTCTGCTCATTTTTATCAGACAGCTCACAGATACCCAGAGCATTTGCATCTGAATGGTCTCCATTATCAAGCTTTTAGAAAGCTGCAGCTTGTGATGTATTTCAAATTGGATTCAGCTTCTACTTGACCTGTTTAGTCCGATGATCAGGCTTTATTTCATTTTCCTTCTTTGTCAAGAGAGCCGCCCCTCCCTGCTCCCCAGAGCTCCTCCCTTGCCGTGGACCTTTCCTCCCTTGTTGCCTGGAGCCTGGAGGAGAGGTACCTGTGAGCGGCCATCAGAGGGAAACGGCCCCACGAGTCCCCCGAGCTCCCCTTGCCTCTCCCCCTCAGGAGCCAGCGTCTCCCCCCTTGCAGTTACAGGCTTCTCTCAGGAGGGCTCGGCTCCCCGAATGGAGAGTTAACTCTACGGACGTCACAAAACCAACCAAAGGAGAGTCTGTGCGCTGTCCTGGTCCATCACAGAGCAGTCCCCCATCGGCAATAATGGGGCGCGACACACTGTGCGCGCTCATGAATGTAACCTGGGACAGAGGGAGACTGGTGGTCGGCGCGAGTCCCTCCCTGGGCCAGGGTCACCCAGCCTCGGGGGGTCCCAGAGGAACCAAGACTCCTCCCGGCACGGAGGGTGGGAAGTGCCCTTCTCTTTCTAGAGAGGGAGGGATGCCCAAGCCGGGGAACAGAGAAAGGAAGCAGAAGCAAGGACTGGTCCCCCGCCCTTGCCCTTCTCTATAAAAGTATATTAGTTCTCTCCGGGACTATTGTCCGAGAACATGAGTTGAGGTGAGAGAGGGCTCCCACTCTCCTCCAGAACCATGTGGGTCCAGGGGCTAGACGTGGTCAGGATGGCCGGAGGTGACTACAATGGCTCCCTGCAGAACCACTAGAGTACACACACCGAAGCCACACTGGCAGGTTGGGACTCCAGGTCGCCATTCTGCTTGTGACCTTTCTGGACAACAAACAAGGGGCCTCCAGCAATCAGCACCTTCAGGCTTTGTTTGTCGTCACCCCTGGGAGCCCCGGGCACTGAGCCCCCGAGGAGATTCCGGGGGAGACCTGAGTCTTGACCACATTCTGCCGAAAGTGGAGTACTGGTTAAAGACTGGAGGGAGGGCTCCGTGACAACGTCCGCAAGAAGTGATAGGGGTCGGCCAGCAGCTGTGGGGGTGGAGGAAAAGGGAAAAGGCCCACAGAGCTTGGCCACTGATAGGACAGGGGAGAGGACGGGCTCCCAGATAATGAGGAGGGGGACGGGAAAGGGAGAGAAAGGGGAACAAGCATTTATAGCCCCCGCTCTATCCCCGGCCTATGCTAAGCGCTTTACAGAATTTTGCTCATGTGGTCTTCACATTGGATCTTCGATCCGGAGGTCCATGAATTGTTGGTCAGTCATTTTTCAGTCGTGTCCAACTCTTCCTGGCCCCACTGGGGGTTTTCTAAGCAAAGAACATTAGAGTGATTTGCCATTTCCTTATCCCGTCCATCTCTTCTTGGACCAAGCCTCTGGCTCTTGGACCCCAGACAATATGTGGTCATAGTTTAGTCACCCAAGATGTAGTTTTTTAAGTTCCTATCTGAAAAGAGGAAAAGAACCCGAGGAAGTCTGACCCAACCTTTGAGCGCTCTCGAGGCTTCACTGTAATCTACAGAAAACAAGACTGTGCCGCAGAGCCCGCCGTAGCCCGGGAAAGACGGTTGTGGAAGACTTTCCAAGGCCGGCTGAGCCAGAAGGACCCCGTCTGACATCATCCGGGCCAGCGCGTGACAAAGCGAAACCTTTAAGGAGGGCGGCGCAGGGTTGGGTCCAGCTTCCTTTACTATTAATCTTAATAAAAGGGAATTTCCATGACATTTCCTTCATCACTAAGATGGAAATAAGGGAATTACTAGACAGGAAAGCCCATCCCAACACAGCACATTTCCTCTTTTAGAATCACTCAGACGGTGCTTGTAAGACAAAAGTTGGGCAACATTTCTTCCAGGAGACCCGGGGTGGAAGGAGCTGCTCCCACGCTTCTTTGGCATGGAAATAAGGGACTAGACTTGGGACGTCTTCAGTGCAGGGAGCAGTTCGTAAGGAAATCCTCCCCCAGGGAAGAGGGAGTCCACACTTTTCCCCCGATTTATCTTCGAGGGATTCGAGAGATCAAGACCTACACCCTCTAGAAGACATCCTATGTTGTCAAGAGGGAAAAAAGGCCTTTAGCTTTGTGCAGGTCTGGTGACCTGTTTGTAATCTTGGGAGAGGACTAATGGGAGGAGGGAGAGGAGGGAAGGAGGAAGGGAGGGAAGGAGGAAGGAAGGGGATGTACCCTTAGTGTAAATGCCCTAGTTCCACTCCTGCCAGTTAAAGGGTCACTGGGAAATGTTGAGTAATGTTTTACAAATGCAACACGGCATAGACAATGTTGATTCATGGTTTTCTGAGCCCGGGTGCTGCCCTGATGTGACACTCCACCGAAGAGACCATCTTGGCTTGGAATCTAAGTGGAGACAGAATCAATAGAAAGATGCCCATTTAAAGCAAGGTCACAGCCAGAATCAAGTGTAGTTCAGTGAGGATTGATGTTTTACTGTAAAAGAAATCCACGACAAGTTTGTGTTTGTTGTGATAATTTATTAAAAGTTTAAACAAGCCTTCCTAAGATGGAACTAAGGCAGAGCTGTCAGGGCTTTGCCCCAGATGCTGATCTTCACCTGGCATGCTTCCTTCCCTCTGCCTGACTACCCTGTGCGTCCCTCACAGAGGGCTCGTCTGCAGCCCCCCTCAGTTTGCTCAGACAGGGTCTCTGCGTGGAGGGCACTGAGCAGCTGCTTCTCTGAGAGCTTGGCTTCAGTGGGCTGGCTGGGGGAACTGGCTTTCTGTGCTTTCACCCCCATGTCCAGCTCTGCACTTTGGGGGTGCAGCAGTGCCCACTGAGGGTGGGAGGCCGCAGGGCCGTCCCCCAAGGCCGCATGGACCTGGTCCTGGTCCACTCTCCATGTAAGGCGTAGTGTTGCAGACTCTGGGAAGTTGAAAGGCAGGTGGGTCCTGCAGCCAATGAAAAAGCAGCGCCCCAAGAGCAGAGAGCCCAGACCTTCGGGGTCCTGCCCAGCAGGAGTCTGAGGCTTGTCCTTTGGGACTCAATGCCAGTAACCCTGGGATCTGGGGAGGAGGTAAACTATTCCCCCAAGGTTTGGAAGGAAACATTTGTACGTTTATTCTTGCCACATCTTTGGGGAAAGGAACTTAAAAAATGCAATTTGGGGGAGGATTTGGAAAGATCCGAGTTCAAATATGGCCTCAGGCACTTATTAGACAAGTCACCTCACCCTGCTTGCCTCAGTTTCCCCACCTGTAAATGAACACGGGCCCCACCTCCAAGGCTGTGGCAGGATCAGTTGGGACAATCTTTGAAAAGCGTTTTGTTCCCTAAATATCCCTTTGTAGAAACTGCCCGGGGTTGAGTGAATGAATGGAACTGCAGTGCTGCTCACAAGTCCGTAATAAATGGGGGGGATGTAACAGGGGGGATGATACCCACAAAGTCCTGGGGTGCCCTGGGGCTCCATGGGGACACGCTGGTCACCCAGACTCCAGGCTGGGGCCAGTTTCCCACGGCAGCCTTCCATCCACCAAGGCAGGTGCTCAGGGTCATTTCCAGGGTCTTAAATGACTTTGCCCGAAGGTGAGGTTAGAAGTGAACGGTCCTGACTCCCAGGCTCCCTCGGGCCCCCTGTGCCCATGGACACATCTGGGGGGGATTTCCCAGGCTCTGCCTGATGCCCCCTTCTCGGCCCCCTCTGCCCATGGGGGACACATCTGCACAAATGGGGGGAGTTTTCCCCGGCTCTGCCTGACCTCCCCCTCTCTTCAGTGGCAATCCCTCAGCTCCATTGCCTGCAATGGCCAACACTCCCCAAGCGCGATGACGGCGTCCCGGTCCCCAAGGACACAGCCTGAGAGGACAGCGTGTCCTTTACCAGACTCACACAGGGCGTGGCTTCTGGCCTCGGCCAAACCATCCCCACAGAGGTTCTGGATCCCGTCCTGGGAGAGGAGCTGGGGAAGGAAGCAGCCCCACCTGCCCGCCAGCCCCTCCCCCTGCCCGGCTGAGCAGGGGGGGCCCACAGGCTTCCGGGGAGCAGCCCTGTCCTTCAGCGGGTCACTGGAGGAGGAAGCAGGCCCCTCATTAGCCGGCTAATTAAGCCAGGCCACATTTAGCATCTGGACTGGGAGAAGGGAAGCCCCCAGCACAACTCCAGATGGAGCAGAATGCCGTTCTTGGATGCCTTCCTCTGGGGGCCGATTTCTCTTTGGGAAGAAGTGCTCCCCATGAGCTGGGCAGAGGGTCAGAGAGGTGTTTGGGGGCTTCAGCTTGTGACCCTGGTACCAACATGTCGGGAGGGTGCTGTTTGTTACCACTGGCCTGGGGGGGGAGAGGCCTTCACACAGGTGGCTCTGTTCCATGACTCAGTTTCTCTATCTGGAAAAGGGCAAGAAGCAGCTAGATGGCCTCGGAGACCCTTTCTGGTTTAGAGCAGGAATACTTAATTTAGGGCCCCTGGCCTCCAAAAGGTCCACGAATAGATTTTAGGGCAGCTCTGGGAATTTGGATGGGAAAAATTGTCATTGTTCAAAATGAAGTTTGGGTTTTGAATCCTTTGTGTTTTATCCTACACATTTAAAACCATTCCGCCAAGAAGGCTTGTCCCATAGCTGCTCAGGTGATATATAGCCTCTCAAGAAAGGGACCAGAAACATTTGAATACAACTTTTCGGGATGTAGTTGTCCTGAAGACTGGTTTTGACAGGATATGAAAAATCCATGAAAGTACATGTAGAGAGTAAAGTTCTTCATACATACAATATGAAGGAGTACTTAGATCAAAGCACAAATTGGAGCCATAAAGTCAGAGAAGCACACGGGACGTGCTGCTGGGCACTCGTGCCCTTCGGGAAGGAGCCCACTCAGTACTGCAGGTTCTAGTTATGTGGTTACATAATGTTCTCCCCAGGGGCTGCCGGTATTCTGGGACCCAGCTGTACATGGCAGAATACCACGGGGAGACATGACCAAGTGTGAGAGCGACAGCATCATCCACAGCCCGGGAAACAAGCCTTTGACCAAATTTCATCCAACGAATGTTCAAGGTAAACTTCTGCTTGCCTTAGTGATGGATCCATCGGCTCCTCCCAGTGACGGAGAGTGAGGGGCCACTTGACAGTTCATTAATGCCACTTTTTTAAATAAGGGGAAGGGCTCTGCTTCCTTCATTAGTCTCCGGTACTTGAGCAGGCCTTTCCTCTTCTATCATCACTGACATCAGAAATCACAATCAGTGATTTCTGAATGACACCATGAACGGCACTTTGGGGTTACTCAGTCAAGGAGAGCAGGAGTTCCAGAGTGCAAGATGGGAGCCCTTCCGATTCACTTCCAATCCAATTCAGGGCCCGATGGAGTGCCTGCAGTACGAAAGCCCCGTGGTAAATGTATTTAGTAGAAAGGTCTGATCCAAGCCCATTGATTAAGTACCTGCTGGGGTGAGAGACTGCTAGAAGCTGAGGAAGAGATCAGGAAGGGAGCCCGAGACCTCTCCCTATGGAAAGATTTGCTTCCTCAGCTCAAATAGTCAGGAACAAGGGTGTGCGCTCTGGAACACGGCGGTGCTCAGGCAACAGATGTCGGCCCCTGACCTTTTCCTTTGTCCATTACATTCCACAGACCCAAAGGACAGTGGGATACAGATTCGAGTCCGATTAGGACCAAATACTTGGAAGCTCCACCCAGATTCCAGCGGGAAAGCCCAGCTTTTCCTCTGGGCACTTGGGTCTGTCTATGGCCTAGGAGAGAGATAATGGCCCAAGGAATGAACAATTTCTCAACCAGAACTGGGTGCATCTTGTGGGTGGAAGCAGGAATGACCTTCAGCTCTTTGTTTTGACTAGCAGTATGGACGATAGCGTGGCCTTCCAGTACACCACCAGCCCTTGGGCAACCAAGGGAAGGAGTCCCTCCACCCCGCTCCTGAGCAAGCTTCCCGGAATCACCAGCCAGCCCCTTCCCTGCTTTCCCCCGGCTCACCTCTTCTCCCCAGGGAGAACCGGCCCTCCGGTGGTACCCAACGATGCAAAGCTGCATTTAGACAAGCATTGGGAAGCCGCAAAGACCTTCCATTTTCCCCCACAAAGACTGGACGGCTCTTTTCTATGGCTCTGGGCACTGGAAACGGGCATTTCACAGACCACGTAGCTATATGTGGGACAGAACTGCAACTCACTGCCCCCTTCCCCACCTCTCAGTCTCACAGCGAAAACAATTTGAGAATGGAGGTTTTACAACTAAGAAAAGACACCAAATTCCATTTACTCCATTAGAAGAGATTGGGAAATCTTAACAGTGAAGGGAGCTTCTCAGTGGCGCCTGGAAGTTTAGAAACCAGGCAGGTGCCTCTCGGGTGGGGGAGCAGAGCAGAATTGGATTAGCTCAGAAGCAAAGTGAGAGGCACAAATTTAGAGACGACCCCCTCCCCCTATGTTCATAGGGACTCTCGATGTCCAACGCTGGCAGAGCATCAGAGCTCCTGTTGGTCCGGTGGCCGCAGCTGGACACACTCTAACGTAGTGACATCATGCTGGTCCTCTGAACAAAGGACATCAACCAACCAGGAGGAGAGAAAAGCAAGGGGAGAGACAAGGGGGCAGGGAGGCAGCATGCTGAGCTGTCATTTCAGGGGAGAAGATGGGAACTGCTCTTAGTCTTTGGATGACAAGCAAAGGGTCTGGGCTTTCCCTGGGAAGCCATGCTAATTTTAGGATGAAGGGATGAGGGCAGATGGGGATGAAGACGGGGTCTGAGCTGACCTGCTTTCTACCTTAAGAACTGAGCCCATCGAAGATCTCCCCTCCAACAGTGTCAGTCTCCATTCTGCCTCATTCACTCAGTGTGGTAAACATTTCCACACTGGAAGCTTCCTCTGGCTCTGTTACCAAGCCAAGGGTCCCCGGCTTCCCCTGGGCCGCTGTTGGCCGTTCCTCCTCATGGCTGGCCCGACTCCTTTTGGGATCACACACTTCCTCCATGGTGTTTTTCGTTTTTTTAGCCACAGTCACCGATGCCTCTCAAAGAGATGTGAGAGGTCCTGAATAAGTCACAGAATTCCATCTGACAGCCCAGCTGAACTTCTCTACTACCTAAGAGTGGGGCCCACGGATGTCTCTTCCCCGGGGTGGGGCCAGGGAGGGAGGCTGAATCTGGCTCTAAGATGGTACCCTGCCCTTGCCCTCCAGCACAATCCCAGGCCCACTTTGAGAAACCACTTCAGAATGACTTCCGTCAGTGGACTGGAACCTCTGGGCACATCCTCTGCCCCATTCTCCCCAGGCCTTTGGAGTTTTCCTTCGGAGGCTGTATCCAGTCCTTCTTCCATGTCACAGAGGCAGGAATTTAATCATTGGAAATGAGAACCAATCCACGTTTCAGGGATGCTGAGATTCAAGTAAGAAGAGGCGGGGTTTAGTGAATGCTAAAATAAAGGCAATTGTGTAAACGGGTCATCCAAAAGAAAGGCTGGACGCCTTAGACGTAAGAGTGTAAGTGACAAGCGTGAAAGAACCTACAAGGGAACCTAAAGTGACGTGGCAGAAACATTTTAGAACAGGATCTCCCCCAGGGCTAAAGAGCACCCCCCTCTGGGATTGATCATGGAGCGTAAATAAAAGGACCACCGGAGATCCTAAAGCTCCACAATGGAAGCCATGGGCAGGGCCTGGAAGCAAGACCACCCCCAAACTGATGAGGACACGAGCCAGAATGAAGTAGGAAAGCAGTCTGGAAAAAGAGCTCACCTCTGAGGTAAGTAGCTGCCTTAGGGACATTCAGGGCCCCCCAACATCACACCTCCGGAAGGAAGAAAGCCCCTCGCCTCTTATCTCTCAGCCAGACACTTCTGTCCCTGCTGGGGGAAGTATCTCCTGGAACACCTCCCCTCCCCCGCTCCCACCCTCCACGAAATGAAAAGAAAGGGAGGAAAGAGGGATGGAGGGAGGAGTCAAAGAAGGATGGAAGGAAACTCTTTCCCCTGTTTATATCCCCAGATATTCCATTCCGGTATCCTCGAGGGTTTCCATGTTAAGAAAACGATGGATTGCTTTGAAGCCCAGGCAGCCATAGTCTGTTTTGGCCAGCCTCTGTCCAGGGAGGCTCTCTCAGCCCATCCCTCCCCCTTGTGAGACCCCTTCTCTGGGCCCCCATCCCTTGGGCCCTCTGCTCCAGGCTGGCTAAGGGGCTCCGGGTCACACCGTTGTTGAGGGACCATGTCAGGAAGCACCTTTTCCTACGCACTGCTGGGGGCTCGGAGGGCACGGACGGGGCATGGAGCCCAGCCCTCAGGAGTGGAGGAGTATCTGCTCCCCCCGGGACTCGGACCCACAGTGTGAGATGACAGGAGGACTGGAAAGCAGGCCCAGGGGTGACACGTGAAACCGGGGATTTTAAATTCCTCGTCCTTTTGACCCCCGACACCGCTGGGCCTAAACGCCAAGACATCAAGGAAAGAGGAAAATGCATAAAAATGTACAAAAATATCGGTAGCTCTTCTTCGGTTAGCGGCCGAGAGCCGGAGGCTAAGGGACTGGCTTGGGGAGTCGGGGAGTAAGGGCGGAAATCCCAGCCTGGGAACATAGTGCAGAGCCGCTGTTCTCTCAGGAGCCCCCAAAGGGCCGCTTTCGGAGAACGGGCAAGACTCACTAATGCCAACTGATGCAGCGCACGGAGCAGAACCAGGAACACCGCCCACCGTCAGCAGAAAGGGCCCGGGAGCTGTCTAGTGGCCCACAGAGGCCCCAGAGGTGCAGGAGGGGCTGCTGGGACTGCTTTATTACAGGTTTTGTTTTCCTTTCTTCCTTGCTCCTCCCGTGGGGGGGGGGGGGGATGAGAGGGAGAGAATGGTTGTTAACTGGAAAAAGAAAAGGTCAAAAGACCCTGCAGTTACAGACATGGCGGCAAAGGCTGCACGAACTCACGGGGTCGGCCTCGGGCTTTACCTGTGCTATCCCTTCCATAAGGGGATGTGGGCGCCTTAAACTTACCGAGTCACCTCCGACAGCTGTGCCCCGGACTCTGGAGCCCAGGGCCCATTTGAGTAAACTGCGGGGCAGAAACGCTGCTTGTGACTCCCTGAGTCAAGGGGGGGGCGGCATTGCAGGCAATGCAGTTTTAATAAATCCTCCCACAAAATCCACATCAATTTACTCAACTGCCATCTGTCCCGGCGCACTCTGGGAGAGGTTACGGGGGGGGCGGGGACTCTGAGCCTCCCGGGAAAGGGGGTCCCTGCTTACTCTGCTGCGCTGAGGAGCCCCGTCCTGCCCCCCCCCTCACATATAGTCTGTCTCTCACACTCACACACATACACACGCAATCACACACACACACACACACACTCACACACATATACTCTGTCTCTCACACACACACTCCCCCACACACAAACTCACTCACACACACACTCACACACATATACTTACACTCACACACACACTCCCACTCACACACACTCACACACATATACTCTGTCTCACACACACACTCCCCCCCACACAAACTCACTCACACACTCAATCACACACACACGCACACGCACACACTCCCACTCTCGGGGCACTGTGGACTGTGGGACCGCGGCCCTGCCCTCGGGGGTGGAGGCCGGAGGCTGTCTCCCTCTGCACTCCCAGGCCTCGGCTCTGTTTTGACAGCAATGAAAACACGGGGCTGGGGGGGAGGGGCCGGGGGGAGGGGCCCCTCCCGGCGCTGCCGACGCCCCACGCCTCCCCAGGAGAAAGTGCCCGGGAGCGTGAGAGCTCCGGCGGCCGGGCGGGATGGCCCTGCCCTCCGCTCTGCACTATCTCCGGCCTGCAGGCGCATCCGGAGCGGCCGAGCGCGAGGAGCCTGGGATCCCGCCCGGGCGGCCCGCAGCGCCGGCTCTCGGGGCCTGGGGGCCCGGGCCGGGGGGGCTTTGGCCGGGCTCTCGCGCTCTCAGGCCGCTTCTCTAAGCCATGAATGGCCTTCAGGAACCGGCGCCGCAGGGAGGAGAGCGCGGGGAGGCCCTGGGCTCCCTTTAGGCCGAGCTGCTCCGGCGCCCCCCACGTCCCGCCCCGGGGCCGTCCCCACCGGCCACAGACGCCGTGGCGTGCACGCCCCCCCCCCCCCGGCCGGACAGACTCCTAGGCGGACCTACTTGCTTTTGAAAAACACCTTGAAGTGGGGGACCAGGGACCCAGGCTCGGCGTGCGGACCCCGACTAACCCCCCCCCCCCGTTTCTAGCAGCAGAGCCCGAGATTTCCCTCCAGGGGAAGCCCTTTGGATGGGAAGGGACACCTGAAGCAAACATCTCTGTAGAAGGAAAAAGCGGGGGGGAGGGGGGAATCTCTCCCGGTGTGAGAATAGCGGGGAACGAAAGGGGAGGGGGTGACGAAAGGGGAGGGGGTGATGAAAGGGGAGGGGGTGATGAAAGGGGAGGGGGTGACGAAAGGGGAGGGGGTGACGAAAGGGCTTCCCTGGCAGAAGCCCTCCCCCCCGGACACTTCCGGGAGCTGACCGTGGCAGCAGCAGAGCCGCAGATAAGTCCGCAAGCCCCCAAGGGAAAGAAGCCGCCCCGAAGGGGGCGAGGGCCCGCCGCCTGCCCTGAAAGAGCCCCTCCTTGGCTCCGATGGCATGACTGGGGAGGGGGGTGAAAACGAACTTTCTTCTTAAGACGCACCAGAAATCAAAAGAGAGCCTCCGGCTCCGGCCTCTCCCATCCCGATGGCCGGAGGCGGCCCCGGGCTCTCGCCCCTGGGGGGCCGCAGTCACTATTAAGCCTTAGGAAGGACTGTGTCTGTGCAAACCCACTGTAACGGCTCCCCCGTTCTTCGCTGAGGCCAGAGGTCCCAGAACTCCCGCCTCCCTGCCTCTGAAAGCCGTGGAGGCTGCTGCTGCCTCCTCCGGGAAGCCCTCCTTGATGCTCCCTCGGAGGCCCCTTCCCCGCTTGAGCTGACTGTCCCTCCGTTGTGCTTGAATTACGGGCCCACAACTTCTCTCCTACGAGAGCCAAACGCTGTCTCAGCGAGGGTCCCGGCCGGGAGCCCCCAGAAAGGATCTTACTGAATAATCAGCCCGGCCGGAGGGAGCTGGCGGCCAGACCGCAGCGGCTCCGAGGCGGCCCAGTCCCGACCCGCTGCGCCCGCGGTCCTTTCTGGGACTTTCTTCAGAAGACCTTGCAGGGTTCCTCTGGCCCAGGCCCATCGCCCTAGTCCCCGGCCCCGCCCCGCGGCCCCCCAGCGTGGTCCTCTCGTCCGCCCTCAGAAGGGGCTGGGGAGGAGCCGGAAAGGAAGGTGCCCGAGGGGGCTCCAGGTCACTCAGGCAGAGGAGAGTGGGGAGCCCCGGCGGGCCCGGCGGCCTGCTGCACCGAGGGGCCGCGGCCGAGCGCTGTTTCTGCTTGTCTGGCAGGAGGACACTGAACTCGGCCTCAGACGGCAGCCGATTGAGGGGATCTTCATGTTCGGGTTTTTTGTTTCCATTGTGGTTGGGGGGGGGGCGAAGGGGCAGCGGCCGGCAGCCCTGAGGCTTCGCTGGGCAGGGAGCGCCTGGTATGGCAGCTTCTCCCACAGTACAAGAAAAGGGGGAGGGGCACGGACAAAACCTGGAAAGTACACAAGGACGACAGAAAAACAGCCAGGAGGAAGCCGGTGAGTGACTACTGGGTAAATGTGGTGCCCGCCTGCCTCTCAGAACTACAAAACGTAAAGCCTGCGGCTCCCCAGCTCTCGTTCTCTCCGAGTTCCCGTGTTAGCCTTGGTCAGTAATGGCTAAGTTTCCAAAAGAGAATTGAGACAGAGACTGAGACACAGAGAGAACGACAACAATGAGGCTTCCCTCCACCAATGTGTTGTCACCTGTGACCCTCAGCCTTGGGAAGCACTTTGTGGCTGAGGCTACCCAGAGGCCTCCAGTTCCTGCCTACCCGCTGCCCCTGTGCCAACTCCGGGCATAGCTTCAGGTCTCACACAGCAGGGCTTCTCCTTTATACCAAAGCACACCCACCGCCCTTGAACTTTAATCCACTTGCCTCAGATCCCTGAAGACGTGGGGACAAGGGTCTGGACCAAGCTGGCCCCGGGACGGAGAGGAAAGGGTGAATCTGAGAGGCGTTTCAGGAAGAGATGCCAGGATTTGGTGACCCTGAACTTGGAAGTTTTTTTTAAAGGATGGGAAGGATCCTCCCTACTCCCAGCCCCCCATGGTACCTTCAAGGTTTCTATCATGGAAGAGAAATAAATACCCCCTGGAAAAAACATCATTTGAAAGAAGACTTAGAGCTAAGAGAATGGTGGTTCAGAAGGCTCTCTTGATATGATGGGGATGGCCTGCCTGCCTTCCTTGTTAGGGGCCAGAAGTCTGAACTTGAAAGAAAGGATCCTTACAAAGTGCTGAGTCAGTGGAATTGAGAGAGACAATCATTATCTAATTGATCGTGGTTCCATATGATTGATCTCCAAGGAGATGTTAGGGGCCAGAACTTGAAACAAGGTACTGAGTGGAACTGGAGACAATGGTTAAATCTAATTTAGCGTTGATTTATCCTACAACAAATAATGGTTTCCTAGTAATATGGTGTATACTTAATGTGGGGCATATAAGGGAGAAGCCTCAGGGCCAGAAAGGACAAGCTCACTAGAAGTTCTCAGAGGCAGAGACAGATTCATTCCATCTTCCACCCTTGCTGTGGCTGAGGCTGAAGCACAAACCCTTGGAAGCCGGGGAGATTCAGAAGCCAGAGACGGCAGGTGGGAGCTCAAGCTCTCAGAACCAAGGAGAGAGACAGGCCCCAGGAAAGGAGACAAGACTTGGAAAGAGACAATAAATTATTGGACAATAAAAAATTGGACTTTAACCCCTGGCTACTCGTGTGGTGATTACTGAACTGAAACGAAGGCTGCTCCCAGAAGCCTCCCAAAAAACCTGTTTCCCAAGAAAATTACATTTTAGAGAAGAATATTACACTTCCTTCTCTTTTCCTTCTGCCTCTCTCCCCATTTCCATCCTCTTTATTTACCATGATATGGCGACTTCTCGCCCTGCCCAGGTCCCTTTTGTGTCCAGAAAGCATCCTTTCCCCTCCACAGTACACCTTGGGTAGACTTATTAGTTCAGAATGTCTATTTCTAAAAAGGACCCCTTTATCTGAACTCTTCTCTTTAAACTGGCTCGGGATCCTCCAAGGGCACACACGCTGAAGGCTTCCCAGGAGAGGTGACCCAGGCTGAGCACTGAAGAAAGCTCCGGCCCCGGTGACTGAAGATGCTGAGCTCAGGAAGCCCCAAGGGTCCAGTGCAGCTGGAAGGATGCATGGGAGGGCCCTGCTGCGCCACCCGGGCAGGCTTTCATACGAAGGTGGTTCAGGGACATCTTTGAGGACATGTGCTGGCTCCTTCCGGGCTGGTTTTCCTCTTTTAAATTGAGCTTAAATTCAGCCACAAGCCAGAACTAAAGAACTCCTGCCAAAGAACGCCTCTCCCTGGCTACCTCGGGGCAACGGCTGCACTGGGGAGCCAGGAGGTGCCTGAGGCCCACTGCAGCTCCCACCCTAGGGAGCTGGGCGGCCCTGGACGTGTGCTTTCACCTGACTTCCACTCTTGTCTACACAAGGACAGGCCTTCACCCCTGGGCTCCTGGGGGCTCCCCCAAACAAATGTCCGTAAAGGTCTGCAGACCTGTGGGCACTATGGGTAAAAGCGCCATGGTGAGCAGGATGGCGAGTTGCTGTTGGAAAAGCCAGATCCCTCCCTGTGGATGCCAACAACTTCATTTAGGAAAATCAAGAGGAAAAAAGGAGTGTGGAAGACAACCGTGCGCATCAAGTGCCTACTATGTGCCAGGCTGTGGGAGAAGCCAGCACAAGGAGCTGAATCTAAAAGGAGAAAATGGGCACACGAGCTAGGGAGGAAAAGGGGCGGCCCAGTGCTGGGCCTCGGGACCCCCAGGACACAATGGACCCTGAGGACAGGCTTGGCGGACTCACCAGGGTCGAGGGCCCCACGGATGGGAGACCAGAGTGATTTTAGAAGAACTATGACATGAAAGGTGATCTTATGGGGGAAAGTTACAATAGTGAGAATCCCACTGACAGGCCAGGTGGGGGAGAAAGAAACCCATAGGGCCGGTCTTTGCCAGGCTCAGGGCCCCGGCTTCCAATACTTTCTCCTCTCACATTCGCAAACCTGATGTCCACAAATGTTGAATTGATCTCGAGTCCCCAAGGAGGAACACTCCTGCTCCTCTTAGGGCCTGACACCCACAACTGCACAGCTTCCCTCTCACCTGGAGGCTTGGCTGGCCCCCAGCTCACGGCTTCTCTTAAACCAATCTGCCTTTCTGAGGAAACCGAAATGCCTTTGGACCGTTAGGGATCAGCCCTTGGCTTCCCACAGCTTCCCTTATACAGGGAAGGATCCACCCACCCCAGAACCAGGGAGCACTCGGTGACTATGGACACTTTCCTCCTATGTGGAAGTCTATTGGAATTTAATATTAGTTTAATATGGAATTTAATATTTCAAAAGGCCATTTCTTTCTTTGTGCTTACGGCGTTTCCAGATTTCTTGAGCTAAAACTACTTTTGATTACCCTGAAAATTTAAAAAGTCAGTGTGGGGACGTTCGCTTTCTTCCCTTCCCACATGCTTCAGTGGTGACTGGAAAGACTGGGTTAATGCAACTACGGTGGGGGGAAAATTCTTCGGAGGAAAAAAGTGATTTTTATCAAGAACAATGAGTCCTTCCCCCCCCCCCCAAGTTTAATTTTGCTCAAAGGAATTTTCTACAAAGCCACGTGACACTGATTACTAGCAAAGGAGATGGAAACGGGTTGTGGAGTTCAACATTTAAGTGTTGGGTTTCTCAGGCTTAAGTGGCTTTCCCTGAAGTCATTGAAGTCCTGATTCTAGCCATTCTTCAGAGTGATGCGGCAGTGGGAGGGGGGAGAATTCACCAACTTCCTCCAAGCAGGAGGTCCGGGCCTCCCTAGTCCCTGACAGGTGGGGGGAGGGGTTATCCGCAGGGGCCCTGTAGTCTTTCCAACTCAGCAGAACCCAGCCAAGTTTGGCCTTGAGGCCCAGAGGTGGACAAGATCACCCAGCCCCCAGTCAGTCCTTCCCGAGTCCTGAGTGCAGGGGCGCTCAGCCAGAGGGATCACTTACAGGCAGGTGGGGGGGGTGGCCCTTCACAAAATGCTGGTGAAAAAAGCGACACGCAAAGGGGGGGGGGGGGGACAGTATCTTTTTAAAGCGGGTTGTTCTCCTAAGGGGACAAGCTGCGGCAAAAGGGGAACAGGTGGAGGAGGAGCCAGAATGACACACTTACAGAATGACAATAGGGGAGATAAGGTGAAGACAAATTTGTTCACCTGGAAGCAAACCTGGAGGTCAGATGACACCGCAGCTAATGGGAAGCACTTCAAAGGCCGCACCGGTTGAACGTTTAGATAACACGCGGATGACTGCGTCCCATTATGAGCTAATACACAGAATTAGTGGGTTCTTTCCCAGAAGGCCGGGGGCCTGACTCGCTCCGGGCTGCTCCGGTAACTCTACGGGTGCCCTGCGGGACAAAGTTTAGGTTTCCTCCCGTCCTACTTCTGAGGGTCCGGTGCCCCCCTCCCCCCTTCCCCAGGGACCTAGGTCGTGTTTCCCGAAGGCAGTCATCCCCACTCCTAGAAATCGCCCCCCCCCCCCCCCCCCCCCCCGCCACCAGTGCGGGTACACAGAACATACACCAGCTGCTGCTGCACTTTTTATTTAAACCCAGATAAAATCAGCTTCACTATAAAACCAAACAAAAACATCGCCGCTAAAGTGCATTTTGGTCGCCTTCAGAACAAACAGTGGCTGGTTGTACAATTCAAGTGTCTTTCCGCACAGAACTCCGGTGATGGCAGTCACAAGTCATTGCTGGTTGGTAGAAAAGGTCTTTTTCACATTGAACTTCGGGGCTTCCCCCGACCCGGGGCTCCGGCCCCCGGGACAAATTCCGCCGCGGTGGGTTTCCGAGGCTGCGGTACCGGGAGGAAGGGGCCTCGGCCCCCGAAGGCTGCCAGTCCGCCTGTAAACAAGGACGCAGCGCGGGCCCCGATACTGCCGCGGCCCCCGCCCGCCGGCCCCCGCCGCTCCAGGGGCCGGCCCGTAAGTGCTTCCGACACAAGACAAAGAGGCGCCCGGCGGCCCCCGGGGAGGGGAAAATGCCCACCCCCCACCCAAGCTCCTGCTCGGCCCCCCACTCCCTGCGCAGCCCCCCGCCCCGCCGGACCCCCGCCGCTCCAGGGGCCGGCCCGTAAGTGCTTCCCACACAAAACAAAGAGGAGCCCGGCGGCCCCGGGAGGGGGAACGTCCGCCTCCCCAAGCTCGGCCCCCCGCTCCCTGCTCGGCCCCCGCCCCCGGCGCGTCGCACACACGGCCACGCGCGGTCCATAGCTTTATTTCCCTAGTGCCTTGAGGTGCAATGCCTACAGCTGCGGTGTGGTCGGTCCGAGCCCGCGGGCGGGCGGCGGCGGGGGCCGCGCGCTCCCGGGGGCCGCGGCCAGGCCCGAGCCCGGCCCCCCGGGCCCCCGGCCCCCCCGGGGCTCGGCTCGGCGGCGCTCAGCCCGCGGCCTCATCTCTTCTTCTTCTGCTGGCGCAGCATCTTTCTGCGCTTGAGGATCATCTCGTGCAGCTTCTCGAGGCCCTCGCGCAGCCCGTCGCCGATGATGGCGCAGGTGGGCTGCAGGTGCCAGGGGGTGGACGCGGCCAGCTCGCCCACGGCCAGCAGCCGCGCGATCTCGGGCAGCGGCAGCGAGTCGCGCAGGTCCTGCTTGTTGGCCACCAGCAGCACGGGCACGCCCTGGTTCTCGGCCAGCCGCGTGATGCGGTGCAGCTCCGTCTTGGCCTCGTCCATGCGCTCCACGTCCACGGAGTCCACCACGAACACGATGCCGTCGGTGCAGCGCGTGTACGACTTCCAGAGCGGCCGCAGCTTCTCCTGGCCGCCCACGTCCCAGAAGTGGAACGTCACCGTCTTGGCGTTGCCCAGCGTCACGCGCACCTTCTCCGTGTTGAAGCCCTTCGTGGGCACCGTGTTCACGAACTCGTCGAACTGCAGCCGGTACAGCACGGTGGTCTTGCCGGCGCAGTCCAGGCCCAGGATCACGATGTGGAAGCACTGGAAGGGGGGCAGGCCGGCCAGGAGGCCGGGGCCGGGCTCCGACAGCCCATTGCCCATGGCCGAGGCGGGCCCCGCCGCGCCGCCGCCGCCGCCGCCGCCGCCGCCTCGGGCGCCTCCTCCTCCTCCGGCGCGGCTCACCGAGCTGGGGGGCCAAGGACACTCGCGGTCAGACCGGCTGCCCGGGGAGGGCAGGGCGCGGTGCGCCCCGCCCCCTCCGCCTCCTCCGCCCGGCCTCCCCCGGCTGCTGCGCTGCGTCGCGCCGCCCCGGACCGAACCCCGAGCCCAACGTAGCTCCGCGTGCGCCCGCCTCGGCTCCCGAGGCCAATCTGGCGGCTCGGAGCAGGGAAGCCGGGCTCGGCCGCCGCGCCCCGCCCCCGTGGTCTCCCATTGGCCGCCGGGCGCGCCGAGGCCCCGCCCTCGCCTCCTCCCATTGGCCGTACCGCCCCCCCACCGCGGCCCCCACCCCGCTCCAGCGGCTCTCTCGGCTGGCACCACCTGTGGCCCTCCAGTCCGGGAACGGCGCGGACGCGCGCACGAACACCGGGGCCCCGCCCCTGCCGCGGCGCACGCGCCTGGGCGGCTCCCCCCGCCGGCACCTCCCTCCCCCGGGGCAGGTGAGCTCGCCCCGCCCTGCTCCTCCCCGTCGACACTCCCCCCACCTTCCTCCAGACCCTCTCCCCCGCCTCCCCAGAACCCGCCGGACTTACCCGCGCCCCGCCCCGGGCCCACTGTGCTCGGGGCTGTCGAGATTTCCGGGGCCGGCGCGCGGGCCGAGCGCCTGCCCCAGCCCTTGCCCCGCGGCCCGAACGCCGCGGCCCGCCGGAGAGCGCCCGGGCAGCGGCGGCCCTGAAGGTGAGCCCGGAAGGTAGGTGAGCTCCAGCGCCTCAGGCCAGTCCGCCGGTCCGCACTAACGGTGCTACCGCGAGCCCCGCCCCCTTCGTGGCGTCAGCCTCAGCGTGGCTCCTGATTGGGCGCGCCTAGACCCGTCGCCTAGCGACGTCCAAACAAGGTCGAGGTTCGAATCCGCCTCGCGCCGCCGACCCTGCCCTCCGGCTCGGGCTCCGCCCCTTCGCCCTGCCCACAGGCTCGCAGCCCCGCCTTCCTGCCAACGAGCAGCAACTCCCCCGACTCCCGGCCCCGCCTCCCTGGCTAGTTCCTCTCTTCCCGGTGAAATCCCGCCCTCCTTCCCGCCTCCCGAGCGCCAATCGAATTAGGGTCTCAGGGCCCCGTCTCCTAGCAACGAGCAAACAGGGGAATGTCTGGAACGCGCCCACGGAGGCCCCGCCCGGCGCGGTCCTGGGCCCGCCTCTGACCCGCGGGGGGCGGGGTCGGGGCAGTCCTGTAGCGGGCGGCGCCCTCCCACCGAGGGGGAGATTGAGGCACCTCGAGGCGCGGGGTCCCCGGGTCTGAGAAAGGGAATCAGCGCCAGGATCTTGGAGATTGGGGGGAAATCCCGGAGCCCTCAACCCCCCCGGGCTCTGAAGTCCTGCCAAGCGAGCGCCTCGTCCCAGCTCCCGGGTCCGAATAAACCGGGGTCCATCGGGCAGAGTGGGCGGGGTTCGAGTCACCCGAGGCATGACTTAAGGCAACCCCTCCCCCCTGCCTCGGAGAAAGGGGCTGGGCGGGGAGGGAGGGAGGGGTCTCAGCCTTTGCCCTGCGGGCAGCCCCACCCCCAGGCCCCGGAGCCCCGTATTCCGCCCAGCCCTTCCTCCGGATCCTTTCTCCTTCTGAGGCTTTCTCCTTCGTTCAGGAGGGCAGGGGCTGGCCTCTAGCCCCAGGACCCCCCCAAATCTCCTCCTCTCTTCCCTCCCCTCCCCCAGCTTGGCACTTAGTAGGTTCTTGACCGCCTGCACGCCAAGATGTCAGGACGCCCAAGAACCTCTGTTAACCAGACTCTCTTCAGCTCCGAGATCCGGGGACCCCCGCTCTTCTTCCCGTGGCTTGCAGCCCCTTTGTGGGCCCTCTTAGATCCGAGGGGTCGCTGGGAGCAGGCGGGCTCTGTGTAATGGGCCAGAGCTCCGAACTTGAGGCAGGATCCTTGCGAGACAAGGATCACCTGACCGAGCCTGGCTCAGTGGGGCTGCTCGGACCCTACGAGGAGACGTTCTGGGCCAGAACCTGAAAGCAGGCCCCGAGAGGGACCGAGGCGACAGTGGTTCGATCCAGTTCCGCATAGATTGAATCCTACAACAAAGAATGGTCCCGGGGATGTGATGATGCGCTCAGCGTGGGCCGTTCGAGGAGCCTCCGGCCCAGACCCACAAGCCCCCTCTCCGAGGCGGAGTCAGACTCTCCGGCTTCCCCCCTTGCGGCTGAGGCTGAAGCACAAACCCTGGAGTCGGGGATTCAGAGAAGGAGCTCGAGCTCTGGGAGCCCAGGAGAGAGCGAGGCCTGCGAGAGCTTCCGGCAGGGAAGGAGCCGACACTCGGAGAGAGCCGATGGAGGACCCGCTGCGCCGGGTGATCACTGAACCCAAACGAAGGCTGCTCCCAAAGACCCAGCCGGAGGGGATCACATTTCAGAGAGAAAAGGCAGGAGGAAGCGAGCAAGGTGTCTGCGCTATGAGGAGGCGGCGGATGGAAGGACAATGCGTGGGAACGACCGGGAGCCCGGCTCACAAAGCAGTCCGGGAGCGAGCGGCTGTGGAACAGGGCTGGGACCCAGCCCCGGCCCTCTGCCCGCTCTCGGAGCACGCAGGATCTCTGAAGGGCGGGCCTGGCCCTCCCAACCCCCCCTGGCCCAGGCCCTGCCGCCACACCAGCACAGCCTTCCGGCGCCTTCTCCCTCTGCGGCCGCCCGCCCTGCCTCCGGCCTGTCTCCCTCTGCCCAGCTCTCCACACGGGTAGCCCACGTCTGCGCACATCCCACTCCCAGGCCTGGAGTCTGCGGCGCTTGGGACGCTGTTGCCATGGAGCCCAGCCCTGAGTGCTAACAGTATGGAGGACCCGGCCGTCTGTAGATGCGTGCCAGGCTCTCCGTCTCTGATTCTCTTCCACGGGCCGCAGCCGAGGCGCAGGCACTGCTGCCCCTCCGGGCCTGGCCCCCGAGCCTGGCGAGCAGCGAGGTGGTCTCTCTCTGGCCCGGAGCTCCCTGGGGAAGCCCGAAGGCTCCTGGGAACCCTGCTGGGCGAAGCCGGCACTCTTGTGCTCCTTCGTGGACAGGTTGGGGATGAGGGGACGAGGCAAGAAAATAAACTGTGATTCCCTTAGGCGAGTGGAAAAGACTCTGGAGGACGGGAAGAGGATCCTCCCTCAGGGCTGTGCCGCGCACTGCCTTTCTCTGTCGTTAGATACCTGAAAAGCTTCCACAAAGAACTGCTCGTCCTTTGTCTCGGAAACACGGGGAGCCATAAGGACAAACTGAAATCCGCCCAGGTCTCTGGCGTTGCCTGGCTCCCTTTAGCTCTAGCGCTGCTCTGACCTTCCCCACCATTACATCGAAGTCCTGCTGTGTGCCGGAACTGCGGGAGGTGCTGAAGATACAGAGAAAACCGGACTTGCCTTCAGTGAGCTTGTGATGGGTGGGAGAGTGCACAAGGCCGCCAGCGGAGAATAGCTACAAGTAAAACCGGACCACTGGGAGGTGGACTCAGGGGATCCCAGCTCAAAGCTCCCCAGCAAGAGGCGAGAAGGGAGGGGAGCCAAGGATGACCCGTCCAGCTGGAATGGGCCATGTGGGAGAGGAAATCCTGGAGAATGGACCGAGTCTGGGAAGAGAGCTTGGAGCCAGATTGTGAGCCATGCAAGGAAAGGCAGGGGAGGTGAGCTCCATAGAGGGAGACAAACGGAGACTTGAGGAGATGGCGCCCCCCCAGCCCCACCAAGCACAGATTAGCCCCTGAGGCGCTGGCTGTCCTTGAGAGGAGCCACGTGGAGCCGTCCCCCTGCCTCAGGAACAGGGATTCGTCCAGCTGGGGTCAGCTCCGAGCATAGGACCTGGGGAGATGGGAGGAGGGAGGGATCCTGGCTGGGGCGGAGGCTTGGGGACAGGAGGGAGAGACCAAGGAAGCCTTCACGGGAGCAGGGACAGACCTGTCCTGGAAAGAACCCTAGTGCACTTCGAATGGCTCAGAGGATTTTCAAAATCTTAAAGCTGTTCACGGGCAATAATTGCTCTGTTTTTGTTTAGTGCCTAATGTTTAACAACTGATTATTCTGTCTTAATTGCTCTTTGAGCAATCTGTCCATAAACAACAGAATGCTGTAGCCATCTATTTCACCGGGAGGCCGGTTGTCTGCAGGCCTTAGGCCCAACCTGTGAAACACGAAGCAGGAATCGCCATCTTGCCACACTCTGAAATCTCTTTAGTGTCAGCACTGGCTGGATCTTCTGAAGACTGGACAGTGGATCAGGCAGCCAGTCAACAATGTGCATTTATTGAGCACTGACTGTGTGCAGACACTGGGCTAGGTCCTGCCCAACTAGACACCATGAACACCACTAGGTGAACGTGGGAGGCGATGGAGCTGAGTCTTGAGGAAGCTAAGGAGACAAGGAGCCTTCCAGGAGCTTCCGGAGGCTCTGGAGCTGGAGCCATGGGCGAGGAGAGCAGGAAGCCGGCAGAAAGGGACAGAACTTGGCAAAAAAGGCACCGGGGCAGTGGAGGGGCGGCCATGCTGGAGAGAGACTTGAGAAACTGGTGTGGAGGATGTTTCAGAGGCCCCGGAGATTGATATGTCCTGAGCTCCAGGAGGGGGTAGAACTGAACCCCCAGTGTCCAAGGGGGAGCCTCTCTAATGGGGCTCAGGAAGCTGACACCAGGAACTTCTCGGCTGGCTGTAAACATAGAAGCCCTGTGAAAATTGTTCCCCTAAAAAGAGTTTCTAAAAACAAGAGAATGATTTGTGAAAAGAGCAGGGTGACTGTTTCCTGGGCCTGGCAGCAGGCCTGGCAGACGCTCCCCAAATTCTAGCAGCAAAAGAAGGGGAGGAGAGGAGAGGAGAGCCGGTGGCCCCTCTGCCACCAGATGATCGCCATCCCCCGAAAGGTGAGGACCCAGGCCCTCCCCTCCCCTCTGCCCCGGCCTGTCCTCTCACGTGGATGGACAAAGGATGAGTCGGGGAGACGTTCCAGGCCGAGCTGCTGAGCCTCCCAGCCCACTGCTGTCAAGTTCCTGCAGAGCCCAGGGCTGCACGAACCAGCCCGGATCATGGCGGGTCATGGAAATGAGGGGGGACTGGATGGCCTTTGGGACTTGGGGACGCCCTTCTCACCTAGGGGGCAGCCAGGCATTCAGTGGATGGCGAGCCAGTGGGGGGGGAAGACCCCAGGGTAAAAGGGCAACCCTGGGTGAGCCGCCCCCCTCCATCTGACACAGTCTCCTCCATAAGACAATAGCACTGATAGCGCCTGCTTCCAGGTGAGCGGGCAGGGTAATTGTGGGGGCCCTCACTCTTAAATTGCCAGGCACATGTGACAAAAGGCCCATTGGCCTGCTTTGTGGGGACCACTCTCTGATTGGAGTCGTGTGTGTGAGCGTGGGTACATGTGTGCATGCACGTGCACATGCACACTGGGGGGAGTTTCTCTCCATTCCCATGTCCCCGGCTGTTACTTAAATGCAGTATGGTCAAGGGTAGCCGAGCAGGATTGCTTCTAACAACAGAATTACGGGTTTTCTTTCTGAACCAAACCCACCATTTCTAAGCCGAAGTAAACGTAGAGCTGCCGAAGCAGCAACGGTTCCCTGTTCTTGGAACTGAAAGGTATTGGACTCTAAAGCTCCATCACCACTCTGGTTTGATTCTAAACTCTTGATTGTAAATGTTCACTTTTTAACTAGATTTGACCTAGATTGTGCAGCTCCTCCCACCGCTGGAGGGACATGGGAGATGAGATCCAAGATTCTTCAGAGCATTTGGATTCGGATCTGCCCAGCTGGCTCCGGGTTCTCCAGAGGCTCCCTTTGGGTGGGTGTGCTTGTGCTTGGTGGAAGAAGCTGGCTTGATGAAAAGGGGTCCCAAGCTTTGAGTCGAATCATTTTAGAAAGTTTGCCGTGAAAGCCGAGCTGGTGCTGGGGACGAGAGGAGCCAATGTTGACTCAGCTCTCTGCCATTTTGTTTGGTTTAGGATCCAAAACACCAAGGTGTTGAGCAGGGAGGGCGAGCAGGCTGGGCCTTGGGCTCCCCTCGCTGGATCTCACACTTTGGAACAAAGCCCAGAGCCCAGCTGGCCAGTCCTTTCCCCAGATAGCACAGTCCGAGAATGGCCGGCACGCGGTTTGAGATGGCATCGGTCAGGAGCCCTCCGTGGCAGCTGATCGGCCACCCTTGCCCCTGCAGAAGTCTCCAATCTGAATGCTGTGCGGTTGTCCCAGGGAAACTGGTCTGAAAGTGCCACCTGCTGACCCAGCTGAGCACGCGAGGGAGAAGCCCTAAAGCCCCCCAGAGAGCCTCAAGGCTTCTCTGCCAGCCAGAGGTGCTGGTGGTTCTGTCGTCTCAGTCTGGGTCTGACTTCGTGGCCCCACGGGGGAGTGTTCTTGGCAGAGATACTGGAGACATTGGCCATTTCCTTCTCCAGCTCATTTTACAGATAAGGAAACTGAGGCAGGTAAGGGAGTTTCCCGGTTTCACACAGGAAGTATGACCTAGGAAGTGAGGCTGTATTTGAACTTAGGAAGAGGGGGGCTCCAGACCCAGCACTTTAGCCACTGTGCCCCCCAGGTCCCCATCTAGCGGAATGTAGCAGTGCATTTTTTAAACTCTTGTGAAAGCTCAACAGTTTACAAATCCCTTCGCCTAAACCCTCCTATCTGAGGCTTTGACTTGTTGCAGGAGTTGTTGTCACATTAGACTACAATGTTGATGGATGCTTTCCCTCAGACCCACAATGAAGGTGGCAATGAGCCACGTTCTCTTCCCAGCAGAAGGGAAGGGCCCACAGCAGCACACAAGGCAGTCCCAGACCGTCCCAGGCTAGCAGCTTGCAAAATGTTTGTGATCAGTTGGCTGCCAACAGCTTTTTCAGCCTCCTTCCTCTTGGGCCTGAACTGGAGGCACAGGAACAGAGAGATCAGATATAAATTAATGAGTGAATATGCATCTATTGAGTGCCACCTATATGCGCTAGTGATAGCAAGAGAAAAGCCTGGTTCCTCTCCTCAGGAGTTCCCGTTCCAGGGCAGCTTGCAAGCTCCAGATAGAAGAGTTCCTGTGCTCACATCTCCTGTCTAGGACCCTTCAGATGAGCTTTGTGTAGGGTACTCTGCCCTAGAGCTACGCTTCCCAAAGTCAATGGCTGAAGAGGTTTGGAGGGTTTAAATGTATCAGTGCAGTCTGTCTCTCAGCAAAGCCAGTCAGCCGGGTTCTAATGTGCTGTCCCTTGCATCAAGCGCATGGAGGGCCAGACCTGGAGTCAGGACAACCTGAATTCAAATAATGCCTCAGACACTGCCTGTATGACCCAGCAAGTCATTTAACCCCGTGTCCCTCAGTTTCCTTGTTTTTAAAATAAGCTGGAGGAGAAATTTTTGTCAAGAAAACCCCAAGAAAATTTAACTGAATTGCAAAAAAAGGAGGGAGATGGATTGTAATCCAATAGTTGTATTACAATCTGTCTCAGAATTGGACAAATCTAACAAAAACAAAAGGACTATTGAATTGTGGAATTGAAAGAACTGTCATAAAATGAAGAAGTAAAAGATTTGTGGAAGCTTCTGATAAATATACATATTTTTCAGCACCAGATGACATTTTTTTTTTTTTACAAAAACAGACTGTGTTACAGCACAGAAAAGTTACAAACAAATGTAAGAAGATGCATATAAATATATAGATCATTGCTAGCTATTGTATCAGACATCACAAGAATTAGAACTACTAATGGGTATGAGGATATAGGGATCCCATTGACTTAGTTTTAAAATGTAATGTTATTTATATCTTACTGGATTTTTTATTTATTTTGGTAAATATTCTCAATTATATTTTAAGCTGCAGTTGGGAATATTGTAGACTACATGTGGCTCACTTACCACATGTCTGCTACCTCTAATTTACAGATCATCATAAAACAAACATAAAAATGTAATCAATTCGGAGTTAAACCAAAAGGCAATCTTAAATGGATATTTAATCATGAAATTCTAAATAATGAATTGGTCAAAAGACAAATTACAGACACTAGTCATTGATGATTATTATAAGACTACATAAAATTTCTGTATTGTAGCTAAAACAGTAGTCAAAGAAAAGATATCTTTTAAAACATTTAACAAAATAGGGAAAGAGTGTAATGGTCCAGTCTAACAAAAGAGAACATAATTTGAATGTGCATTTAAAAATGAAAAGTCAATTCATTTAAATCAAAACCAACTTACAAAAGGATAATCTTGAAAATTAGAAGAGAAAGTCAAACTAAAAATAAATATATATATATATATAAATATATAACAATATACAAAATCAAATAGTTCTTTGAAAAGATCAACAAAAGTGATACATTTTTAGCCAACATGGTTAAATGAAGAAAATCAGCTTTTGTTAATCTGATGAAAAATGAAATAGATAATGAAAAAGATAAAATGGCAAAAATAAATTAAAACGTTCCATTAGAACCTCTTAAAAATTGTATAACACAAGAATACAAAACAATAGAGCATTATCTTCAAAAACATGAAATGCTTTAACAGAAGGAACATTTTTCTTTAAAAGTTTGGTAGAATTCTTATATACATCTACCAGTACCCGGAATTCATTCTTTCTTAGTTCCTTTTTAGATAGTTGTATTTCTTTTCTGAGACTGAATTTTTCTTCTCTGTTGGTTTGAACATTTTGTATTTTTGAAGGTAATGTTTTGTTGCCTTGTATTCTCCTTTTTTTGTCATGTAACTGAAGAATAGGTTCTAACTAATAAATACCCATGTTAGCAGCTAGGTGGCACCACAATGGATAGAGCACCAGGCCCGGATTCAGGCATCTCCCTGAGCAGACGTTTCCTAGCTGGGTGACCCTGGACAAGTCACTACTCCCTGTTTGCCTCAGTTTCCTCATCTGTAAAATGAGCTGGGGAAGACAATGGCAAGATGCTTCCAATATCTTCTCCAGGAAAACGTCAAATGGGATCATGAAGAACAGGACGTACCTTAAAAACAACAAAGTGCCAGATGCTGTGCTAAGCGCTAAGTCAGCAAAAAAGTCCATCCATGCCCTGGAGGAGCTGACAGTCCAACGGGAGAAAACGATGCACAAAAAGCAAATGGGAAGGGGACAAGCAGAAAGGGGAGGGATGCAGCTGAGCCAAGAGGGGATGAAGGTTGGCCAGCCTGATCTCTGACCCAGAATGAAGGTCTCAATCAGGAGGGATGTTTCAGGTGGTGTTGCCTGTTCTGGAAAGGAATTTAGAGCAATCCAAATGAAGTCACGAAAATCTTCAGATCCTTGGACAGAGGATTCCACTGCTGGGCAGAGATTCCAAAGAAGTCACGGCCCAAAAGAAAGGCTCCAAGATTTATAGCAGTAACTCTTTGCAGGTGGCCATTGGTCAGGGGAATGACCAGACTCAGTGCTGTACCTTCTTGTAAGATGCGATGAGCAGGAAGAAAGCACGAAAAAATTGATGCAAAGGGAAGGAAATGGAGCCAGGAAAAGCTGGCATGGATGACTACACAAATCTGGAAGTAAAGAACAACCAGCAAACAGCACTCATGGAACACTGCAAAGCGATGAAGGCCAAGCTTGGTCTCAGAGAGGAAGCGCAAAAAGACAAAACTCCCCATTCTTTGTACAGAAGTGGGGGGTTCATGGCAGTAGAAGACCGCCTATAAAGAGAAGTTTTTTCCCTGTGTGTTCTATTAGTTTTGCTGTTTGTTATTATTTTTTATAAAGGATTGTTCTCTGAGAGGTGACAAAGAGAAAAAAGGAAGATAAAAACCAAAAATATCGATTAAAATCTATTGAAAACATTATAGGACTTAGAGAGGTAGTCGGGTCACCTGCCATTTTTGGTTAATATGAGCTGAACCAAAATTTTTTTCCTGGTAATCACAATAGAGCTGCCTTTGCTACTATACTAGCGTGGAAGCGGATTCCTCTAAACAGTACGGACTTTGTTGTGACAACTAAATTAAGAGAGTTGTTTTCACAGGTGATAGAATGTGGTGACGATTGAATATCTTTGACTACATTAGGAGCGAAGCACATTTGAAAACCATCTTTTCCTAGGAGATGAAACATATGCAAATGTATCCTAGTCAATTTAAACCCAGAATGACAAAGTGAATAAGGAGCTGATGCTAGAGGATCTTCGCCATCAGAAAAAGCAAACATGAAAATGCTTACCAAGGGGAAAAATAGAGGCGCCATTGAATCTCTTTCTCCTGATTGCTTATGGGAGGAAATTGCTAATCAGTGTCTTCCCTTCAGTGTCAATGGGAAGAGGGAGAAAGCTGCCACACTTTGCCGGGCGATGTGGCCTCTGGCATTTAAAGCCAACCGGTGGGCTTCCAGATGGATGAGTCGGACATTCTGCTCCCACAACTGCTGCCCATTTGGACTGTTTGTGGTGGGAGGCCCCTTCTGCACAAAGTCTCTGAATTCTAATGATCTGTGAGGCTGGTGTTTGACTCATTCTACCCTGCAAGATGGAGGCCAAATGGTCTTCAACTGTCTGGCATTCCATAAGTGGCCAAGAAGTCACTTCTAGAATATCCAAAACAGGAGAAGCCACGTCATCTAGAAAATGGCAGAGCCGCGCAGTTGCTGACACGAATGGGGGCATCAGGTGGGCCGTGGAGCTCCCTCTGGGAAACTGGCAACTGCAAGGAAGTAAAAGGCACTCTCTTCAGAGAGAACACCAGGAAGTGCCAACCTTGCGGGAGCATTCTCACGTTATTTTGTGTCTTTAGAAAATAGAAAGTAGAGGCAGCTGGGTGGCGCAGTGAATAGAGCACCAGCCCTAAAGTCAGGAGGACCTGAGTTCAAATGCAGCCTCAGACACTTACCACATCCTAGCTGTATGACCCTGGGCAAGTCACATAACCCCAATTTCCTCAGAAAAAAAAAAATTAGTAGCTTTGCCCATCCCATGAGTGGATTGTGTAATAACTTGATGGGTTTGCTAAATATGATGTAGTGGGGATACCTACTCTGGAGAACCAATCTGTTCTATGGCCCATGTTAGGAGTAAAGTACTTGTTGGTCAGTCTGCCGAGGAAATTGCAAGTCTGGAAATCTTGACGAAAAAAATTGACCAATTTAACTTTGTACTTTTTCATCCTCTTTTTTAATAAGAACCCATAAATTTTGGCTGTCTTATCTCCCCCACCCTCACCCCCACTATACCAGTGATAACTAATGGTTTTGGCTCCCTGGCAATTAAAATCCTTGGCCAAGCTCACTTGAAGACTTAATGCTGCTCTCTTTCCTCCTTCCTACATCCTTCTCTCACTCAGGTAGTGTGCTCTTTCCTTGGGATGGCTTCTTAACCATAATTGGCACATTGTTATAAAAGAGATTTCGTGGGACATCTCATCTATCTTGATTCTTCTACCTCCTAGATACTCTTAAGGCGCTCTGAATCATGCTCCAGCTTTAGACCATCATTTTCTAATTTTTAAGGATCTTTCAGATTTAGTGATTTTCTAGTTGTTTGAGACTACTCGATCCATCATCCTCAGTTCATCCATTGTTTTCATTTTCTTGTAGATTGCCCTTTTATAATTTTGAAGAGTTTTTCTTACAATCGGGGGAAAGAATCAATGGTACCTCTATCCTCTTGGTAAGCATTTTGTGTTTGCTTTATCTGAGGATAAAGATATACCACCATCCCTCCTTATTCAGTTGTCATTCTGTGATTTTTAATTGACGAGGATATATCTGTATGTGTTTCAGCTCCTTTTTCTTTAAGAACACTCTCCTCCCAGTATTAAACATGAACAGGAACATTGGAAGCTTGCCATGCTTGATTTCTTTAAAGAAATGACAAAAGCATTAAACTGTGGAGCAGTCTGTTGATCTCACCTGGACCTGTTCTCCTGGGGCACATGGGTGAGCAACTCCCCTTGCCCACTACAAGGAAGATTCCATGGATGACATGACAGACTTTTGTAGGAGGGGACGGGACAGTTCTCTTCACCTGCCCCTCAGGCTCTGCTGCCTGTGCTCAGGCCCTGCCTTCTGTTAACCCGTGGCCCTGCTCTAGTTCATAAAGGAGCATCATTGGTGACAATCTCCAACTATCTCTCCATTTCCTTAGGTAGACTTTCTCATGTTCAGATCTCCTTCTGGAACCTTTTTTTGCCTCCCAAGAATACGCTTAGAACCCCCCCCCCCATTCCACCCCACTGGTTTTTACATCTCTAGAGCTGAGGTTTCCCAGTCTCTCCTTTTCTAGATTATCAACAATTCTGTTGACTCAGATCCTGGTTTTCCTGGGGCACTCAGGTGTTTTAAACAAGTGCTCTCTGTTTCCTGTGATTTCCTGAGCAGCTCTGCCACAGAAGGCTGTAACCGTATGACTCTCACATTTTAGGGGTATTTTGGGGTCTCGTCAAGCCCGAATCCATGCAACCCTGGCTGATGTGAGAGGCTTTGCTTCATCCCACTTATCTGTTGAATTTGTTTCTCTAACCATCTGTTGAATGGAGATTCTGGTTGGGTTAGTGTATGGTGTGTGCATGTATTTCGGTAGTGTACTTGGCTTGAAATAGTCTTCAGGGAGAGTTGTGATTCGTCCGGTCTTTTTTCTTATGTCTCGGGGGATTGGTGCATGTGTCCGTGTACCTGGCTGATTCAGGGTGCCCTTCTGTATGGGTTGTGATGACTCACCCGGGCACTTGTAGGCATCCATAACTGGTTCTCTTCCTCAACTAACCATGTACTTAGGAAGGGAATTTTCAAATGGCTCTATATTGGGAACTGGCACCGTGGTCAGAGTTTTGGACATTTTCTCTCCATTTTTGGCAATTCTGCTCTTAGTGAGACTTCTAATTTTGGTGAGCAATCTCACTCTAAAAAGGGCGAAGTTTTGGTTCTTCCCACTGAGGTCAAAATAGGGCCCTATGAGATGTCCTTGGGTTCTTCCTTCCTTTTTATACATTAAATGAATGGATTGGAGTCTCTGACCTTTAGCAAGGAGGGACCCTTGGGAGTAGCCCAATGGTAGCCAAGAACTCATCCGGTCATATGGGGTCTCAGTGTGAACTTGGGGATCCAAGGTCATTGAGGTGGTACAGAGACCTGAATGTTGGAGTGAATGTTTGTACTTATAAAACCCTAACCCTAAATTCGCGCTGGTTATGAGGACTTAATTAGAACTGGGGGCTACTTATTAGCACTTAGCAGAGGCTAGGCCTGGACTCAGAAAGTTCTGAACTCAGATCCTACCTGTGATGCTTATGAGCTGCTGAGCAAGTCACTTCACCTGTCTGCCTCAGTTTCCTCAACTGAAAAATAGGGAGCATAACAGCATTTACTTTTAAGGCTTGTAATGAGGACCAAGTGGGATCAGAATTGTAAAGCATTTAACCTGTAGTGGTCCCATCTGCTTGCCACTTTCTGATGCGCCAGATAACCCTGACCCAGCCTAGAAAGCAAGAGAAGCTTTGATCCAAAGGCCAGAGTTAGCCTCTGGCAAACATCCCACATAATTTAAGTCACCTCCAGGCTTCGATCTTTCCCTTTCTGACCTTGTGCTTCAGGTGCCCACTGAGGAAGACGATCTGATAAGCTCTTAAGTTGTCAGTAACCATATTTGCTCTTTGAAGAACATTTATTCCTACATTAAGAGGAATGCCAGAAAGGACAATGTGTCATTAAAAGGAATGAATCTGGAATGGTGGAATTTCTGGGACTTTGATATTTGAAGGGAGAGATCTTTTTAGCATCGTCCAAATCATATTTCATAGTCTACATATACATATGCCATAGGGCGGCTAGGTAGTTCAGTGGGTAAAGCACCAGAGCTGGAGTCAGGAAGACTCATCTTCCCGAGTTCAAATCTGTCTTCGAACACATAATTAGCTGTGAGACTTAGGGCAAGTCACAACCTTGTTTGCCTCAGTGTTCTCATCTGTAAAATGAGCTAGAGGAGGAGATGGCAGACCACTCTAATATCTCTGCCAAGAAAACCCCACAAGGGATCAGGAAAGAGTCAGATGTGACAACTACTATGGCTTGGGCTGAAGGTAGCTTGTAGGAAGGAGCCAGGGAAGGACAAATGGTGAATTAAGTGACAGGGACCTTGGCAGCTTCTTTCTGGATTCTGGGCAGTGCCCAGTGCGCATTCTCTCTGCTCTGATGCTCTAATGGGGACCAGTGGGGGACTAGAAGAGAGAGTGAAAGGGGGCTCTCCTTTGTTGTAGTTTTGCTCAAAGGCCATGACTTCCACCTACAAGTCAGTTCAGTTGTGAAATATTCCCAACTTGAAACGATTTCACCAAAAAGATTAAAAAGATACTGAAAGAGATGAAGGGGAAAAAATAAAGCACTTGAAATTGTTCACTATCTGAGAACAAATGGGCCTTCCACTCCTGGTCTTGCCCTCACTGCTCAAAGGCAGCCCGGTGGCTTTAGATGTATACTTGTCTGGGAGACAGGAAGACCTGAATTCGAATCATCCCTCAGACCCCAACTAGTTGTGTGACCCCCCGGGGAGATGCTAAATCTCCGTTTGCTCCAGTTTCCTGCCTCCCAGAGCTGCTGGAAGGACCTAATTAGGTACTTGCCTCTTATTATACCCTTGTATACATGTAGATCCCTAGATCGAGCCAGACTTAGCCAACAACATTAATAGAGTAACTCAGGGCAAATTAAAGACATAATGGATTTAATATTCATGTTTATTCATGTGTTTAAATATTTAAACACATTTAACAGCACAATGAGCTGAGGACAATTGGAGCTGATTGTCACTATATAAGGCATTCATAGCAATTGTTTGATATTTAAAGTCTTATTCAAGATTTTATCTTATGTTACTAAATATATTTCCAAGTTCATAAAAGCAAAATCTCTTTTTTTTTTTTGTTTTTTTTTGTTTTGTTTTGTTTTTTCACTAAAAAGTCATGACTTAAAAACTAAAAGACTGAAGTTGTTTTTTAAAGCCCAGGAAAATTAGACTAATAATTAGAAGATATTCTTGTTAGAAAATATTTGGCATAATTACATAGAAATTAATTTTCTGGAAAGAAGAAACATAACCTAAGCCTTCTTAATGAACTCAGTCTTCCCCAAGCCGTATTCGCCCTAGCATCATTCCATTCAACCAACCCTGATTAAGCACTTCCTATGGCAGAATTTTTCTCTATGGGGAAGGAAAAGTCACCTGGAAAGCCATGCCCGCTGCTTCCTGATGGGCACAGGCAGGGCTTGGCCGACTAGTTCCCATCCCATGAAGCCCCTCGGGCACAAAGAACACACTCCATTCCCAGGGGGCTGCCAGGGAAGGATTCGGAGGCAGGAGAGTGACAAGGCTCCTGGACCTCCCTTTGCCCCCCTGCATAAGGAGAAGCTTTGACCCCACCGCCCCCAAAGTCCCCGTATGATCCCGTCGCATTGGAGAGCATCAATTTCTGCCCTTGAAAGGCTCTAACCCCAGGGTGGCAGTCTGAGGGCCGCCCTTTGTGCCATCAGCGGAGGAACAGAACGCAGCAAATCCAGGTGATTTGTGCCGGCGGCAGGGACGTTTACACTGACCCGGGGTTCTCCTGCCACTTGCTCGAGTCCCATCCCAGGAACCAGCCCGTGAACGTGGGAGGCTCGTAGCCCTGCTTGACGATGACGATCGGGGTTCTCTGGTCCCTCCCGGAAGGATCCGTCTCAAGGTAGACTTTGGCTGGGAAGAGAATGGCCGCAGCATCAGGGTCAGTCACCTGCGAGTTATCTGGATGAGAGGAACGCTGCCCATGCCAAGGAAAGAGCCCAGTGGCCATGGCTGTGACCCGGGGGGGGGGGTGCCCACAGAACCAGAGCTTGGCAAGCTGGGGGCGGGTTATGTCTCATGGTTTTCTGTGACCTTGGCTGCCCTCACTGTAAAAGAGCCCTTGTTTTGGCTCTGGAAAAAGCATGAACACCCGCCTGCCAACCTTTCAGCCCATGGGCATGTATGAAGTGCCTACTGTGTGCTAGCAGTGTTTCTCAGGAAGGAGAAAAGTGGGAGGGACAGCAACGACAAGGTCATCACCTATTCACAAACGTCCCCCGGCCATGTCCAGCCCCCTCCTTTGGCAGGCAGGTGGTTGGAGGAACTGGGGAGGGGGTGTTTAGTCTGAAAATCTGGGGATGAGGGGATGTTTCCAGCCGCCGGTGGCTGAGGTGAGCCTCGCCCTGACCCCCAAAAGCGGAACCACAAGGAAGAGGACCCGCCTCCCATCCCCCCAGGCAGGGAGCTCACCAGACTTCATGGATTCTGCTCGTTCCACTTCATTGGCATCTTTGCCGATCCAGAGAAATATCTGCAGGGACACAAAGTCGTGTGGGGCCGAGCTCCCGGTGGGGGAGGGCCCTTCACATCTGGCTCTGCCCCGTCTGCGGCTCGGCCCGATGCCGGGAGGGGGGCGACGGGCGTTCCTGCCGCACAGCATCCCGTGTCAGAGTCCCCGGTGGGCAGCGGGGCGTCCCCAGGGCCCGGCCGGGGGGTGCGCCCAGGCGCACACGGAGGTTACTGAGGCCTGGGCCACATCTGGCTCCACCCATAGAAGGCGGGGTTCCAGCACCCCCTGCAGGGCCGAACCCGCCCCCAGGGCCCCCCACAGCCTCCCTTACCTGCTCCCACGCGTCCAGCAGCATGACGTCATCTTCCGCCAAGTCATCCTGGGTGAATTCTCCCGGCACCTCCTCGATCTGAAACACACGCGGCGTCTCTGCGTTCCCCCTTGTCAAGTCATATTTAACAAGCAGCCCTGGGAGAGGCCCCCTCCCCCCCCCCATGCAGAGGAAGCGGCCTTGCCCTGGGGGCCTAGAAGTGTTACTGTGACTGTTAACCCCGGGGCTCCCTTTCCAGGCCGGCTCCGCAGGAAGGCCCCAGGCAGGCGCTTCGTAGGGACTGAGCTCCCGAGGAACCCTGGGGGGCCGGGAATCCCTTACTGGGATCCCCCTCACAGGAGCGGCCACAGGGGAAAGGTCCCCGAGTCCCAGCAAGAACAGGGCTTCCCGACGGCTCCGGCCAAGGATTTCCACAGCGGGCAAAAGGGCCTCGGCTACAGCAAGCGCAAGGGGAGCGGGAGGGCGGCTGGGGGGAGCGGGAGGGCGGGAGGGCGGCTGGGGGGAGCGGGAGGGCGGCTGGGGGGAGCGGGAGGGCGGGAGGGCGGCTGGGGGGAGCGGGAGGGCGGGAGGGCGGCGGGGGGGAGCGGGAGGGCGGCTGGGGGGGAGCGGGAGGGCGGCTGGGGGGGAGCGGGAGGGCGGCTGGGGGGGAGCGTGGAGGGCGGCTGGGGGGGAGCGTGGAGGGCGGCTGGGGGGGAGCGTGGAGGGCGGCTGGGGGGAGCGGGAGGGCGGGAGGGCGGCTGGGGGGAGCGGGAGGGCGGCTGGGGGGAGTGGGAGGGCGGGAGGGCGGCTGGGGGGAGCGGGAGGGCGGCTGGGGGGAGCGGGAGGGCGGGAGGGCGGCGGGGGGGAGCGGGAGGGCGGGAGGGCGGCGGGGGGGAGCGGGAGGGCGGCGGGGGGGAGCGGGAGGGCGGCTGGGGGGGAGCGGGAGGGCGGCTGGGGGGGAGCGTGGAGGGCGGCTGGGGGGGAGCGTGGAGGGCGGCTGGGGGGAGCGGGAGGGCGGCTGGGGGGGAGCGTGGAGGGCGGCTGGGGGGGAGCGTGGAGGGCGGCTGGGGGGGAGCGTGGAGGGCGGCTGGGGGGGAGCGTGGAGGGCGGCTGGGGGGGAGCGTGGAGGGCGGCTGGGGGGAGCGGGAGGGCGGGAGGGCGGCTGGGGGGAGCGTGGAGGGCGGGAGGGCGGCGGGGGGGAGCGGGAGGGCGGGAGGGCGGCGGGGGGGAGCGGGAGGGCGGGAGGGCGGCGGGGGGGAGCGGGAGGGCGGCGGGGGGGAGCGGGAGGGCGGCTGGGGGGGAGCGGGAGGGCGGCTGGGGGGGAGCGGGAGGGCGGCTGGGGGGGAGCGTGGAGGGCGGCTGGGGGGGAGCGGGAGGGCGGGAGGGCGGCTGGGGGGAGCGGGAGGGCGGCTGGGGGGAGCGGGAGGGCGGGAGGGCGGCTGGGGGGAGCGTGGAGGGCGGGAGGGCGGCGGGGGGGAGCGGGAGGGCGGGAGGGCGGCTGGGGGGAGCGGGAGGGCGGGAGGGCGGCGGGGGGGAGCGGGAGGGCGGCGGGGGGGAGCGGGAGGGCGGCTGGGGGGGAGCGTGAGGGCGGCTGGGGGGGAGCGTGGAGGGCGGCTGGGGGGGAGCGTGGAGGGCGGCTGGGGGGAGCGGGAGGGCGGGAGGGCGGCTGGGGGGAGCGGGAGGGCGGGAGGGCGGCTGGGGGGAGCGGGAGGGCGGCTGGGGGGGAGCGGGAGGGCGGGAGGGCGGCTGGGGGGAGCGGGAGGGCGGGAGGGCGGCTGGGGGGAGCGGGAGGGCGGCTGGGGGGAGCGGGAGGGCGGCTGGGGGGGAGCGTGGAGGGCGGCTGGGGGGGAGCGTGGAGGGCGGCTGGGGGGGAGCGTGGAGGGCGGCTGGGGGGAGCGGGAGGGCGGGAGGGCGGCGGGGGGGAGCGGGAGGGCGGGAGGGCGGCGGGGGGGAGCGGGAGGGCGGCTGGGGGGGAGCGTGGAGGGCGGCTGGGGGGGAGCGTGGAGGGCGGCTGGGGGGAGCGGGAGGGCGGGAGGGCGGCGGGGGGGAGCGGGAGGGCGGCTGGGGGGGAGCGTGAGGGCGGCTGGGGGGGAGCGTGAGGGCGGCTGGGGGGAGCGTGAGGGCGGCTGGGGGGGAGCGGGAGGGCGGGAGGGCGGCTGGGGGGAGCGGGAGGGCGGCTGGGGGGGAGCGGGAGGGCGGCTGGGGGGAGCGTGAGGGCGGCTGGGGGGAGCGGGAGGGCGGGAGGGCGGCTGGGGGGAGCGGGAGGGCGGCTGGGGGGGAGCGGGAGGGCGGCTGGGGGGGAGCGGGAGGGCGGCTGGGGGGGGAGCGGGAGGGCGGCTGGGGGGGAGCGTGAGGGCGGCTGGGGGGGAGCGTGAGGGCGGCTGGGGGGAGCGTGAGGGCGGCTGGGGGGAGCGTGAGGGCGGCTGGGGGGGAGCGGGAGGGCGGCTGGGGGGAGCGGGAGGGCGGGCGGCTGGGGGGGAGCGTGGAAGGCGGCTGGGGGGAGCGGGAGGGCGGCTGGGGGGGAGCGGGAGGGCGGCTGGGGGGGAGCGGGAGGGCGGCTCGGGGGAGCCGGAGGGCGGCTCGGGGGAGCCGGAGGGCGGCTGGGGGGGAGCGGGAGGGCGGCTCGGGGGGGAGCGGGAGGGCGGCTGGGGGGGGGGGGGAGCGGGAGGGCGGTTCGGCCTCCAGGGGGCCCCTGCGCCCAGCTCTGTACTTCGGACCCCGATTGCGCCCAGCAGTGCCGGCCCGGCCCACGCGGAGCCCACGCCCCGGAGACACTCACTAGGAAGCGGCCGGTCTTGTTGGAGCAGCCGAAGAGCCGGGGCGGGTGGTCTTCCACCTGGGCTTCCAGCAGGGGCGAAGTCTGGTACGCTTTCTTCCCACCCAGAGCGTCCCAGAATTCCTCTGTGGAAGAGATGAGAACAGGCTCGAGGGGGTCCCCGCCCCCCTGGGGCGCGTTCCCTGGCTCGCCGATCCCCAGATCTTTGAATGACAGAGCCGGTCCCTGATTTCTTAGCTGGCCCCTGCAGGCCCAGGCCAAGGCCCGGTGGGGCGCCTCCAGCGGAGCAGCTGCGCCCCCCCTTCCCCCCGGCGCTCACCTGGCTCCTGGCCCTCGGGGACCCTGGCGGTCTGGCACTGGAGCACGCTGCTCAGGTAGCGGGCCCCCTTCTCCTCCTCCTCGCTGGCCCCCCTCCCGATCCAGGTGTAGCCGCCCTTCCGCGGCAGCTTCAGGACAAAGACGTCGTTGGAATTCAGCGACTCCGAGTCCGCGTCCACCTGGAATCAGAAGGAACCCGCCGCGTGATTCCGGAGCCCCCACCTCCCCTGGGGGGCAGCGCCTGTGCAGCCCCGAGACCTCCACCTTTAAAGGGGGGGGAGTCCGTCCAGCCGAGCACAGGGGGCCAGACCTCCAGTGAGAACGCAGAACGGCTGACCCGGTACCTGGGGATAACCCCCAGCAGGGCTCAGGATGCCCTTTCTCTGCCCACTGGACTTGGGGCTCCGGCGTCCCATTACATCCCGCTGCCATCTTGGCACTGGCCTCTTAATCTTTTTCCCAGTCCCAGCACTGACATCCTCCATTCCCAAGACTCCTCCCTGCTGTTTGGCTCATCCCCACTCATTGCCTCTGCTCATTATGTCCTAGGGGACTCATCTTCTGGGGGCTCTCGCCTCCTCCTGAGCCCTCACTTCCTCCTAGGAGTCTCACCTCCTCTTAGCAGGAAGGGGGAACATTCTGCTCCTTGGCCACCCCCTTTCCTCCCCCCAGGATGGCTGCAAGCCCCTCGGCTCAGGACCATCCCTCAGACTGGGTCATCCCTGCGCCTCCTGGCCACACCACTGGCTCACGGGTTCCTGGTCGGGTCCCCTTGTTTCAGGGACATCAGGCACTGTCTGCATTCGCCTGGGTGACATCTCGGGGCTGCCCGAGCAAGGACCGAACAAGATGGCTTCCGAGAGGGAGTGAGGGGCCGGGGGCAGACAGAGGGAGCTCCGTCCGGCCCCAGGGAGCCGCTCTTCTAGGCTCACAAGATAGGCCATTAAAGAGTAGGAGCCGGGGGGAGGAGCAGAGAGGCCGGCCTGCGGAGCCGGCCGAGGGACTTTCGGCAGCAAGCGGAGGGGCTGGGTCAGCACGGAGAGCCATCGGCCAGACCGAGATGCCGTTTGCTTCGTGAGCCTGCCCAGAACTGGCCCCCGGGAAGCCCGTTTCTGCTCCTCCGGGAGGTTTCCCAGGGCCCATCCAAGGGAGCCCTGGGGCTTCCGCCTCAACTCTTGCTCACCGGGGCTGGGGTCCCTTTCTATAAAATCTGGGCGTGCTAGGCTCCCAGGAAGCCCACTTAAGTGGCCGCCAGAGGCTAGGGGAATGGGCAGAGGGCGGAGGGTGGGTTTGGGCGAGGCTCAGAGAGGGGAAGGAGCGGCCCGAAGTCCCACAGCTTGTGAGGCTCAAAAGCCAGACTCTGGGCTGATCTTCCCGAGCAGTTGGAACCCCGGGGGCCATTCCTAGGAGAGGGGTCTTTACCTCCACGATCCTGGTGATGGAGCCGAGGTTCCGACGGATTTGGAAGAGGCGCGTGGGGGCCGGGGGGACCTGGCCCCCTTTCCTGGATGTCCCATTCTTGTAAACAATGAGCGGCTTGTCTTTAAACAAGCTCAGCAAGTGCGCCGGCTCCTTACCTTGGGAGACGCGGACCTGGGGGGAAACAGGGCTGTGAGAAAGGAGACCCCCCTCCCAGATCAGAAGGAGCCACAATGTAGGTCCCGGGCACATGACCAGGGGGCTTCTGAAGGCTGGATCAGCATGGGGGGGGGTGCCACAGCCACACTTTGGGGGGAAGAAGGCAGGAAGAGCCTGGGACCCGAATTTAATTCCCTCTGCCTGATACCCCAAAGTAACAGAAGAGAGCCATGGGGACACTCGGGATTTAGTGTCTACTGCCGAGTCCCTCTCCCCCAACGCACGGAACCACCAGGAGGCGCAGTCCTCACTCCTCCCTCCCACCCCCATTCCCATTCTCCTTCCACCTGCCTAACATCACCCGCAGCAAGAAGGCCAAGAGAGCAGCTGGGAAGGGGTTTGGGGAGGTCCCCGCGGCCCAAGCAGAGCCACAGCTGGCACCGGGGTCTGCCAGGGAAGCCGCCTGGGACGGGCACCAGCCAGCCAGGCCCTGCGAGGGAGCCTGCCCATCTGGGAGCTCATCGGGCCTCAAGTCGCTCGGTCCACAAGCTCTACGGCTCCAGCCGGGGGCTTGGACTTGGGAACTCTGGAGGAGGATCCGAGTCCCTGCCCAGGTGGAGTCTGTGCGGATCCCCGGGGCCACGGCCCAGCAGGAGTGACTATTCGCTGATGAGCCAGGAGGCTCTGGGACTTCCTGGCTCATGGGGGCCATGCTGCCTCGCAGTGCAGCCTGCTTGAGGGGGTGCCCCTGGGCTGAGCCTTGAAGAGGGGCCTGCTCTGAGGAAGGCCTGGGGGCGGCTGGGTCGGAGCCCCAGGGATCAAAGCCCAAGCCTGGGAGCCGCGGATCTCCCTGCTGGCAAGGCTGCCTTCATCTGGGCAACCCTGCGGCCTGGCCCGCCATCTAGTGGCCACAAGCAGCGTCTCGCTTGGGCTGGGTTTGCCCCAGCCAGCTCCGTCTCCAGATGGAGAAGCTCCTGGCTCGTCTGTGGCCTCCATTCATAGAGCGCCTGTTCCCCACGCCGCCCCTGGGCCCGCAGCCCGTGTCGCCTCTCCCTCCGAGGGGCCCCCTTTGGCTTCTGCCCCAGTGCTGGTCCGGGGCTTTGTGGAGGGACTGGGGGGAACAGCACATCGGGATCAGCAGATTCGACGTGGCAGTGGGCCGCGTGGGACGGGCCCTGGCGGCTCGGCTGTGGCTGGAGCTCAAAACGGCTCAGTCCTGGCTCAAGGATGGCGCTTAAGCGCGGCCGAGGCTTCTGGGGGCCAGACTCCCCAAGTGTTCACCCAGAGACTGAGAACTCGGAAAGCCCGACCTTGGAGCCCTGGAGAGTGGGCGCAGAGCCCAGGGCCGAGCCGGCAGAGGCCGGGCAGGGCACTTCTGCCCCTGAGCGCGAGGCCCGCCGAGGCTGTGAGGGGAGGCCACCCGCCTCCCTCACTTGTGTCACGGCCCCGGAGCCCCCGGCCTGGGGAAGCTTAGGGCCCTCCTAGGGGCGGCTCTGCCCATTCTTAACTTAAGAAATTTCAGAGAAAACAATGCTGAAAACATAACAGGCCAAGAATGCCTGATTTCAGCCTCATGGGACTCAGTGTTGTGTATGCAGCAAGTGCTCAGTGATGCACCCCGGGACCCCCTCCGTGAAAGCAAAGCCACAAAGGAAATCTCAAGCCGGCGAGAGGCCTGGAATAAACTCTGGTGGTTTCCAAGAAGCTCCGCTCTTCTCCACCCAGAGAAAAGGGAGGGAAGGAAGGGAGGGGAAAAGGGAGGAAAAGGAGAGAGGGAGGGAGGGAAGAAGGAAGGAAGGAAGGAAATAGGGAAGGGAGGGATGAAGGAAGAGGAGGGAGAAAGGAAAGAGGAAGGGATGGATTGTTCAGGTATAAGATGGAGACAGTGCTGCTCCAAGATTATTTCTCCTTTTCCAGATATGAGGAAATAGAGGAAAACCAGGAAGTCTTAGTTTTCCTGTAGTAAAAAGGTCTTTAGTTATAGGAAAAAATTTGCAAGTGTGCAGGTGAAGGCAACACTGGGAGCCAAGGAATACCCACGTGTGAGGGAGCCGGCGCCGCCACTGACCTGCACGGGCCTCCCTCCCAAGGAGCGGTCCAGCTGAACGGTCAGGAAGGCTGAGGCGGTCAGCTCATCTCTGGTCGAGTGGGCGCCCTGCCTGCAGAGATAAAGCAGGGGCCTGAGCAGGGGGTCCTAGGTGTTCCTGCAGGTGTTCCCCGCTGGGTTCTAGGCGCCCCTGAAGGTGTTCCCCACTGGGTTCTAGTTCCCCACTGGGTTCTAGGTGCTCCCTTCTGGGTCCTAGGTGCCCCCTGCAGGTGTTCCCACTGGGTTCTAGGTGTCCCTGCAGGTGTCCCCTGCTGGGTTCTAGTTCCCCACTGGGTTCTAGGTGCTCCCCTCTGGGTCCTAGGCGCCCCCTGAAGGTGTTCCCCACTGGGTCCTAGGCGCCCCCTGCAGGTGTTCCCCACTGGGTTCTAGGCGCCCTCTGCAGGTGTTCCCCACTGGGTTCTAGGTGTCCCTGCAGGTGTCCCCTGCTGGGTTCTAGTTCCCCACTGGGTTCTAGGTGCTCCCCTCTGGGTCCTAGGCGCCCCCTGAAGGTGTTCCCCACTGGGTTCTAGGTGTCCCTGCAGGTGTTCCCCCACTGGGTTCTAGGCGCCCCCTGCAGGTGTTCCCCACTGGGTTCTAGGCACCCCTGCAGGTGTTCCCCACTGGGTTCTAGGTGTCCCTGCAGGTGTTCCCAGCTGGACCAGAAGAAGCAGGAATGGCAGCCCAGACCCTTGCAGGAATGAAACGGTTCCTGGAGGAGCCTCTGCGCCCTCATGTGTAAAACGCGGCTGCCATCCACGTCTTTCGCAAGACGCCGTCAGTGTTACTTTATTTGAGACAGCCCCCCCCCCCAGGCTCCCATTCCCTCCTTCACGTGGAGCTTGTGCGCAGCACTTTATCTGATGCAAGAGAAGGTCTCTTCCCCCCTCTCCATCATTGCGCCCCTCGGAGCGCGGAGAAAGCGGTGATTTTTAACAACATATAAACGAGCCTGCGCTAAGCACCTACTGTGTGCCAGGCGCTGTGTGAGGGCTGGGGATACAGAGGCACCAGACAGCCCCTCCCCCCCCCCCACCCCCGGGTCACGTGCAGACCCCTGCAGTCCGCTCAGACGCGCTATAAATGGGACAGGCCCAGGAAACTGCTCCCACCGGTTACCCCAAAACCAAACGGAGCCTCTGGACAGCGTCTGACAGAGGAGAAAGTCCGAGAAAGAGGGGGGGGGAACGGTTCCACCCCGTCAGACAGGAAAGCCGGGGGAGGGGCGCAATCCCAGGCAGTCCACAGGGAGACTCGTCCTGCCACAGCGGAGGAGCCCGGCAGAGGGCAGACTCGGGATACCGGCTGTGTCCCGGACAGATAACCAAGCTACCCCTGCAACACAAGAGGGCGCTGTGCTCCAAGCCAAGGCTGGGCCGCACTGGAAGCTCGGACAGCGCCCCCTACCGCAGGAGCAGAGAGCTGGAGTATGGGGGGGGAAGAGGGGGGTCTGAAAGGCTGATGCCGACGGGGGCAAAGCGTCTGTAGAAGAAAAGGGGGAAATGGCTTTGGGCCCAAAGGCAAATAAGAGGAAGAAAAAGATGAAAAATGAGCCAATGGTTCCGAAAAGGGAAAAAATGAAAACGCCTTAAAAAGTAGAATTAACCAGACGCGGAAACTGAGGAACATTAAAAACGACAACAGGGCACGTGGAAGCTAATGGGGGGAGGGGCAGCGAGAGCCCCTCAAACCAAAATGTGAAAAAACAAGAAAACGCGTATGGGAAACCGCCTGGAAACGAGACCGGGACCACGATGTAAACATGACTGGCCCAAAGAGAGCGCGAGGTCATTGAGGAAAGTGCCCCACCTTCTAGAACTGGAGGGAAATGCTCGTGGGAAGGACCCTCCCACCGCCTCTGCGGAGAGAGCCCACAGGGAAACCGCCGGGGTCAGCCGGGGCCACCGGGATCCGGGAGCTTGTACAAGAAAGAAGCAGGCCCGCGATACCGAACATTCCGGAAGGAAGGGGGGGGGTGTTACAACCACGAATCGCTAAGTGCCCAGCCAAACCCCGCCTCTTTCTGGAAGGTGATGGAGCTTCAGTGGAGAGACTTTCAGTCATTTCTACTGAGAAAAAAACTAAACAGAATCTAATCTACAAATACAGGACTCAAGAGAAAAGTAAACGGGAAGAGTTCTATGTTATTTAAAGGTTAATCTGTTTGCCTCTTAAAATGGGAAAACCATCGATAACTCTCGAATACTGTATGGGGGGCGCAGGGACGGAGGGTGTGGCTGTGACTAATGTGATTCTGGGGTCCCCTTCCGGGGGCTTCTGGCTTTGGAATCTGCCTCAGCAAACAGCACCCCCACCTACGTGGAGACCACCCGGAGCCCTTCCCTCGGCCACAATCAGTGTCTAGGGCTGAAAGCGGTGTAAGCGGACCCGCTGGCTTCCGGCACTGGGCTCGCTCAGTCCCCTCAGGAGCGGCGCCTTCAACACTGCCCCCACTCGGAGATGGGCGCAAACCTCACGGCGCCGTCCGGGACTGGGGATCCCCTCTCACCCTCGGCAGCGGGGAATGGAGGGGCTCTGCGAGGAAGGGGCGGAGGAGGGAGGGGTGAGGGGACAGACCACGGGCCAAAGTCCTCCCACAATCGGGAAAGGAGGGAGGGGGCGAGCCACGGCTGAAGCTGATCTCCTCTGTGTGGGCCTAGGAGGAGAGGACCGGATCATCCAATTGGGTGCAGAAGTTTTTTTATCCTATAAAGCGGTAGGAGGAGAAAGAGGAAAGAAAAGGGAGGGGCCGATAGAAGGGAGCACAGAAACTGGAGGAAAAGGAGAGAGAAGGGGTAGAAGATAAGGTGGGGGGGAGGGGCGAGCTAAAAACCACTGAGGAGGGGGGTGATGGGAGATAAGGTGGGGGGTGGGGCGGACTAAAAACCACTGAGGAGGGGGGGGTGATGGGAGATAAGGTGGGGGGTGGGGCGGGCTAAAAACCACTGAGGAGGGGGAGCAGTGATGGGAGATAAGGTGGGGGGTGGGGCGGGCTAAAAACCACTGGGGGGGGGTGATGGGAGATAAGGTGGGGGGTGGGGCGGGCTAAAAACCACTGAGGAGGGGGAGCAGTGATGGGAGATAAGGTGGGGGTGGGGCTAAAAAACAAATGGAACAAAGTGGAATCCGCAGATGAAAGGCAGTGGGATGAAGGGCTTAAAAGGCACCTAATCCACGGCACAGAAGCCTGTGACTCTCACACACTTTTCACTTTCAGACTTGAGCTAAGATTTTGCTGTTTCAGGGAATGTTCCAAAGTGGGAGCGATCTCCTGCCGTGGGCGCCAAAGGGCGATTCATTGTAACGCTCTATCTCGGAGAGAGCGCCGGGATTCTCGGAAGGACCTGCGCAGTTTGTGTCCGAGGCAGGATTTGAATCCGGCTCCATCCCCCACTCTGCCCCAATGGCCTCAGGGACGCCCCGGGCTCTCACCGCGGACAGCTCCGAGCTCTCTGGGCTCCGGCCCCTTTCAGAAGGACGCGGGGCAGAAGGCACAAGCTCTTCTAACCACATTGCTCCAGACCCCTTCCCTCGCCTGCCTCGCTCCCGACCCGCAAGAGAGCGAAGAGGAAGGAAAAAAAGATGGAGGAAAACGGCTGCATTTAATCCTAAAAACTCAGAGCCACAAACCCTGGGAAATTCAGCCAGGGAGCCCCGACGAGCCCTAGTCCAGAAGTGTTCAGCCCCCTCTCAGTGAGTCTCAGTGATGCTCGAGCCTTGGCCCGGCGTCGGCCAAGCCTCGTCTTAGGTAAGTCACCTCCCCCTCCCCCTGTGGGAGCCCCCTCCTCCCCTCTGAAATCTGCTGCTGGACTCCCCCTCTCTCCCTCCCTTCCTTTCCGATCTCTCCTTTCTTCTTTCCTTCCTCTTTCCCTTCTTCCCTCCCCCTTCCTTCCCTCTCTCCCTCTCTCTCTCCCTCCCTTCTTCCTTCTCTCTCTCCCTCTCTCTCTCTCCATCCCTCCTTCCTTCCCTCTCTCCCTCTCTCTCTCCCTCCCTTCTTCCTTCCCTCTCTCCCTCTCTCCCTCTCTCCCTCCTTCCTTCCCTCTCTCCCTCTCTCTCTCCCTCCCTCCTTCCTTCCCTCTCTCCCTCTCTCTCTCCCTCCCTTCTTCCTTCCTTCTCTCTCTCCCTCCCTCCTTCCTTCCTTCTCTCCCTCTCTCCCTCCTTCCTTCCCTCTCTCCCTCTCTCTCTCCCTCCCTCCTTCCTTCCCTCTCTCCCTCTCTCTCTCCCTCCCTTCTTCCTTCCTTCTCTCTCTCCCTCCCTCCTTCCTTCCTTCTCTCCCTCTCTCCCTCCTTCCTTCCCTCTCTCCCTCTCTCTCTCCCTCCCTTCTTCCTTCCTTCTCTCCCTCTCTCCCTCCTTCCTTCCTTCTCTCCCTCTCTCCCTCCCTCCCTTCTTCCTTCCTTCTCTCCCTCTCTCCCTCCTTCCTTCCCTCTCTCCCTCTCTCTCTCCCTCCCTTCTTCCTTCCCTCTCTCCCTCTCTCCCTCCTTCCTTCCCTCTCTCCCTCTCTCTCTCCCTCCCTTCTTCCTTCCCTCTCTCCCTCTCTCCCTCCTTCCTTCCCTCTCTCCCTCTCTCTCTCCCTCCCTCCTTCCTTCCCTCTCTCCCTCTCTCTCTCCCTCCCTTCTTCCTTCCTTCTCTCTCTCCCTCCCTCCTTCCTTCCTTCTCTCCCTCTCTCCCTCCTTCCTTCCCTCTCTCCCTCTCTCTCTCCCTCCCTCCTTCCTTCCCTCTCTCCCTCTCTCTCTCCCTCCCTTCTTCCTTCCTTCTCTCTCTCCCTCCCTCCTTCCTTCCTTCTCTCCCTCTCTCTCTCCCTCCCTTCTTCCTTCCTTCTCTCTCTCCCTCCCTCCTTCCTTCCTTCTCTCCCTCTCTCTCTCCCTCCCTTCTTCCTTCCCTCTCTCCCTCTCTCCCTCCTTCCTTCCCTCTCTCCCTCTCTCTCTCCCTCCCTTCTTCCTTCCCTCTCTCCCTCTCTCCCTCCTTCCTTCCCTCTCTCCCTCTCTCTCTCCCTCCCTTCTTCCTTCCCTCTCTCCCTCTCTCCCTCCTTCCTTCCCTCTCTCCCTCTCTCTCTCCCTCCCTTCTTCCTTCCCTCTCTCCCTCTCTCCCTCCTTCCTTCCCTCTCTCCCTCTCTCTCTCCCTCCCTCCTTCCTTCCCTCTCTCCCTCTCTCTCTCCCTCCCTTCTTCCTTCCTTCTCTCTCTCCCTCCCTCCTTCCTTCCTTCTCTCCCTCTCTCTCTCCCTCCCTCCTTCCTTCCCTCTCTCCCTCTCTCTCTCCCTCCCTTCTTCCTTCCTTCTCTCTCTCCCTCCCTCCTTCCTTCCTTCTCTCCCTCTCTCTCTCCCTCCCTTCTTCCTTCCCTCTCTCCCTCTCTCCCTCCTTCCTTCCCTCTCTCCCTCTCTCTCTCCCTCCCTTCTTCCTTCCCTCTCTCCCTCTCTCCCTCCTTCCTTCCCTCTCTCCCTCTCTCTCTCCCTCCCTTCTTCCTTCCCTCTCTCCCTCTCTCCCTCCTTCCTTCCTCTCTCCCTCTCTCTCTCCCTCCCTCCTTCCTTCCCTCTCTCCCTCTCTCTCTCCCTCCCTCCTTCCTTCCCTCTCTCCCTCTCTCTCTCCCTCCCTTCTTCCTTCCCTCTCTCCCTCTCTCCCTCCTTCCTTCCCTCTCTCCCTCTCTCTCTCCCTCCCTTCTTCCTTCCCTCTCTCCCTCTCTCTCTCCCTCCCTCCTTCCTTCCTTCTCTCCCTCTCTCTCTCCCTCCCTTCTTCCTTCCCTCTCTCCCTCTCTCCCTCCTTCCTTCCCTCTCTCCCTCCCTCCCTTCTTCCTTCCCTCTCTCCCTCTCTCCCTCCTTCCTTCCCTCTCTCCCTCTCTCTCTCCCTCCCTCCTTCCTTCCCTCTCTCCCTCTCTCTCTCCCTCCCTTCTTCCTTCCTTCTCTCTCTCCCTCCCTCCTTCCTTCCTTCTCTCCCTCTCTCTCTCCCTCCCTTCTTCCTTCCCTCTCTCCCTCTCTCCCTCCTTCCTTCCCTCTCTCCCTCTCTCTCTCCCTCCCTTCTTCCTTCCCTCTCTCCCTCTCTCCCTCCTTCCTTCCCTCTCTCCCTCTCTCTCTCCCTCCCTTCTTCCTTCCCTCTCTCCCTCTCTCCCTCCTTCCTTCCCTCTCTCCCTCTCTCTCTCCCTCCCTCCTTCCTTCCCTCTCTCCCTCTCTCTCTCCCTCCCTCCTTCCTTCCTTCTCTCCCTCTCTCTCTCCCTCCCTTCTTCCTTCCCTCTCTCCCTCTCTCCCTCCTTCCTTCCCTCTCTCCCTCTCTCTCTCCCTCCCTTCTTCCTTCCCTCTCTCCCTCTCTCTCTCCCTCCCTCCTTCCTTCCCTCTCTCCCTCTCTCTCTCCCTCCCTCCTTCCTTCCTTCTCTCCCTCTCTCTCTCCCTCCCTTCTTCCTTCCCTCTCTCCCTCTCTCCCTCCTTCCTTCCCTCTCTCCCTCTCTCTCTCCCTCCCTTCTTCCTTCCCTCTCTCCCTCTCTCCCTCCTTCCTTCCCTCTCTCCCTCTCTCTCTCCCTCCCTTCTTCCTTCCCTCTCTCCCTCTCTCCCTCCTTCCTTCCCTCTCTCCCTCTCTCCCTCCTTCCTTCCCTCTCTCCCTCTCTCTCTCCATCCCTCCTTCCTTCCTTTTCCCTTCTCTCTCTCTCCCTCCCTTCTTCCTTCCCTCTCTCCCTTCCTTCCTCCCCCAACGCCTGGAGGGAGAAACCCTCACCAGCTTGTCTAGAGCCGAAGGAGTGTGCGCTCACTTGGCCGGCCGCACAGGCCTTGCTGGGGGAGACCCAGCATGGACAGCACTGTCCCATTCGGGAGGAGGTCAGTGGCCCCCGAGCCCCAGCCCAGGCCCCGGGGGCTGCCCAGAGTGGCGGCAGCCTGCAGCTGATGGAGGAGCCAGGACGCTAGACCCCGTGGCCGAGGTGTGCACGGCTCTCTAAAGTTCCCCAGCCTGCCTGCGAGCCGCTTCCGGCTCTGAAATAACAAACGCCAGTGAATGGCACCGGGGACAGCCTTTTCGGGCTCGCAATAACGGCCATCGGTTACGCGGCACTTTAAAGTACATGAATCACTTTTTAAACATTTCATTTGACCCTTACAACAACCCGGGAGGCAGGGGCCATGATTATTCCAAGTTTACAAATGAGGAAACTGAGGCAAAGATGAAGTGGCTCCCCAGGGCCACACAGCAGGGTTCAAGCTCGGGTCTTCCGGATTCCTTCCTCTGAAGCAGGAGGAGGAGGAGGATGAAGCCCACGTGCAAGATGGCGCCCCTCGGGCTCGGGCCAATCAGGGGATGAGGGGAACTTACCAGGTGTAGATGATTTGTCCTTTGGAGTAGGTGTACAGTATGATGTAGCAGTCCCCCCCGTAAAACTCTCCGTAAGTCTTTGGGTCCACTGGCACCCGGCCGGTACTCTCCACTCGCCAGATCTGGGATTGAAGAAAAAAATACTGACGGAAAATCTGGCAGCGTGGGGGGGGGGGGGGGCTTTAATGGACCCTTTTGTGCCTGCGGAGCCGAACGCGAGCGTCCCTGCAGACCAGTCCCCAGACGGACTTCCTTCCTTCCAGCAGAGCCGACAGACCCGGCAGCTCCACGGAGGACTCACCGGGACAGCACAGCACTCCCGGTCCGAGTGGCCCCCTCTCTCCACCTTAGTCCCAGCGCTTTATGGCCTGCTCACAGATCTAGGTCTCACCAGGAAAGCCTCCCCATGACCCCGGCCTAGAGTCTTCCTCAGGTCTACTGCTCACCGCGCGTCCGGAGCTGGACGCAAGGTGACCGGTCTAAGCTGGACGCGCTCCAGGGAGCTCACACTGTCCGGACCCCCAGACCCACATACTTATCTCTCCCTCACCTTTCCAGGAAGGGGCCTGGGATGGACACTAGTAGTTTATGGGCCCAGCCGAGCGATCCAAAGGCCCCAGCAAAACCCTGAGCCAGGTCAGCGTGGCCGGACCGTCTGGATGAAGCCGCCAAGTGGTGCTTTGGGTCCAAAGGTTCCCCCTTCACCAAGCATTTGGCCAGGATAAGGCGGCGGCCACCGGCCCAACAGCCTGGAGCATCGGTTCCATTCCCCTGGGCAGGTCAGAGCCCCGCCAAGGTGTTGGGCCCCCACCCCCCCGACCACAGTCAGCACTCCTGCCTCTCCCAGCAATCCCTACCTCCACGGTCCCAGAGCCGTCATCCACCATGTGGTGCTGGGCTGCCATCTTAGGGCACTCGTGTAACTTCTGGGCATCGAAGGGGACCTGCTGGACCCTGGCCACCCTGTCCGTGTAGACCTTGCCGAACTCGTCCGTCCCTCTCCAGTCGTTGAAGAATTGCTTGAACATCGGCGTCTCGCCTCCCTCTGGGAGAACTTGAATCTGAGATGGAGGAATGAGCAAATTATGGAGAAAAAGCCCTTTTCCAGCTGCAGAAAAGGGAGGGGGGGGGTGTGAGTGCCGCAGCAAGGCTCCGGGTGCTTTGATGGTGGAACTGGACTCGATACAGCGGAGCAGTCCCGGTCAAGAGTCTGATCCCTGACTGTCCTTCAGGGAAAACCAAAGGCCGATTGTCAGGAAGGCCAAATGGTCCGGCCTTGGGTCACAGACCACAGACCCATGGGCGAGCAGAGCCTGGAGCCCTCCACCGGACAATCCCTCCTCCCCTGGGGAGCACGGAGGGGGAGGGGTACACCCTCAGAGAAGAAGGGAATGACCTCAGGGGAATGGCCTGATCTTGGCTAATCAGAGGGAGGACCCAGCCATCATGGCCACTGTAGTCCCACCGAGTTAGCCTCGGATCAGTGGCTCCCTGACAGGACGGATGGTCTTCCCTCTCCCTCTCCCCCATGGATGAGCCCATCAGAATGGAAACTTCATGTCCCCCGGCTCCTAGAGGGGAGCAAACCTCCTAAATACATCTTGGGCGGCTCGGGATGGATGAGCCGGACCCAAGGACAAGGGACAGGGGTAATGGGGGCTTCCAGCTGGAGCTTGGCAGAGCGCCCCCTTCCGGACTCCTCTGGCACCTACTTGGGTATTGAGGGGATAATCCATCTGCCTCAGGAAGTCCTCAGCAGTCTTCATGGCCGCCTTTCGCTCCTTGGGATTGGCGTCTTTGCCTGGAAGGTAAAGGACACAAACCCTGGGCCAAGGTCTCTCAACCATGATCAGAACACGGGAGGTTCCTCGTCTTTGGCCATCACTGACCCTCACCCTGAATGGAGGAAGGAGGGAGGGAGGGAGAGAGAAAAGGAGAAAGGGAAGGAAAGAAGGGAAGGAGGGAGGGAGAAAGGAAGGAGAAAGGGAAGGAGAGAGGGAGAGAAAAAGAAGGGAAGGGAGGAAGGGGGAAGGAAGGAGAAAGGGAGGGAGAGGGAGAGAAAAGAAGGGAAGAAGGGAAGGAAGGAAGGAAGGAAGGAAAGGAGGGAAAAATCCTCAGCATTTTTATACATTACCAACACAATCCAACAGCAAGAGATACAAAGAGAAATTCCATTCAAAATAACGGTCGATAGTATAAAATATTTGGGAATCCATCTACCAAAGGAGAGTCAGGAATTATATGAGCAAAATTACAAAACACTTGCCACAAAAATAGTCAGGTTTAAATAATTGGAAAGACAATGAGTGCTCTTGGATAGGCTGAGCGAATATAATTAAGATGACAATACTCCCTAAACTAATCTATTTATTTAGTGCTATACCAATCAGACTTCCAAGAAACTATTTTAATAACCTAGAAAAAATAACAGAATTCATATGGAACAACAAAAGGTCGAGAATTTCAAGGGAAGTAATGAAAAAAAAAATTAAGTGAAGGTGGTCTAGCTGTACCTGATCTAGAACTGTATTATAAAGCAACAGTCACCAAAACCATTTGGTATTGGCTAAGAAATAGACTAGTTGATCAGTGGCATACATTAGGTTCACAGGGCAAGATAGTGAATAAAAATAGCAATCTAGTGTGTGACAAACCCAAAGATCCCAACTTTTGGGATAAGAATTCATTATTTGACAAAAACTGCTGGGAAAACTGGAAATTAGTATGGCAGAAACTAGGCATGGACCCACATTTAACACCACATACTAAGATTAGATCAAAATGAGTCCATGATTTAGGCATAAAGAACGAAATCATAAATAAATTGGAGGAACATGGGATGGTTTACCTCTCAGACTTGTGGAGGAGGAAGGAGTTTGTGTCCAAGGGAGAACTAGAGACCATTATTGATCACAAAATAGAACATTTTGATTACACCAAATTAAAAAGTTTCTGCACAAACAAAACTAATGCAAACATGATTAGAAGGGAAGTAACAAATTGGGAAAACATTTTTACAGTTAAAGGTTCTGATAAAGGCCTCATCTCCAAAATATACAGAGAATTGACTTTAATTTATTAGAAATCAAGCCATTCTCCAATTGATAAATGGTCAAAGGATATGAACAGACAATTTTCAGATGAGGAAAGGAGGGAAAAGAGGAAGGAGGAAGGGAGGAAGGAAAAAGAGGGGGAGGGAAGGAACTCATACAGTGTGGATTCAAATTCAGGTCTTCTGAACTCCACATTCAGACCTGCATCCACTTGACCCCCACAATGGAGGAGCATAAGCACAACACTGTGAGGAAGAGGGCGGCGAGCAGTTAAGGGGGTCCAGAAGGGCTTCCTGTGGGATGACCAGTGAGCTTGCTTTGGAAACTAGAAAGTTTGGAAGAGGGGAGGAGGGAGGGCATTGCAAGCAGGGAGCACGTCCCAGGCAAAGGCATTGGGGGGGGAAGGGAGGAGGGACTGTCGCTCAGAGCACTGAGGGCAGTCTGCCTTATGCGAGGTTCAGGGAGTCTGAAGGGGAACAATGCCCAAGACGCCTGGGGAAGGAGACAGGTTATGAACGTCTCACCTTGGAGGCGAGGGGAGCACTGAGTGTGTGAGGGGCAGTGGCTGGTGGTGTGTTGGGCTGGGGGAGCACCCTCAGGGACACCGGGAGCCTCCCCGAGGCCCGATCAATGCCGGGACCCGCCTACCTTTCCACACAAAGATCTGCCGGGCAGCCCCGTGGTCCAGGATGAAGCACTCCTCTGAGAGCAGCATCGACTTGGAGAAGGGGTTTTCCTCCGAGACGATGGACACCCGCATGGCCCCCGAGGCGTCTGAGACCTGGGCAAGGAGGGGCTGTGAGGGACGTCCTGGGCCCTTCTCTAGATCCTCCTGGAGCCTGGGCAATGGGAAGCGGCCTGTGCCCCAGCCTGAGGATCCGGAAGGGCCTTCGGGGCAACCCCAGGGGCCGCCAGACCCGACCCTGCACACTGGAGGCCAAGGAGACCCAGAGACCCGGCCCAGGAGTGTCTGAGGTGGGGTTTGGATCCAGGCCTTCCAGGGCCAGAGCTGCTGCAGGGATCGTCCCCCCACATTTTCTGTCTCATGATCGCTGACCACTCACCAGTATAAAGAAACAGGCTCAGAGGCAGGGGCCTTGAGGCCGAGAAAGAACTTCCCCCATCCTTATGCCCATTTTACGGATGCATCGGCTGAGGCTCATTGAGGCAAACTGGTGATCCACATTCACATGGCTTGGGGCTGGCATCTGGGCTGAGCCCCCCCCCCCTCCTCAGTGCACCCATTGGCACGAGCTCCCTTCCAACCCGAGTCCCCAGAATGCTCATGCTCATCATTCCCTCTCCCTCTCCCTCCCTTCCTACCCTGCTGTACATTTCTGAGGGAGGAGCACCTCCCACTAGGACGATTGATTGCCAGGAGCCTTGGGGGACGTTTCATAAAAGGGACCCTTCCCAGGCCCGGGGGAGGGCAGAGCCAGAGGAAGCCACTCGGCCAGGCCAGGTTCTGGCCCTTCTCTCGGACCCCCTGACAGAGCTCTCGGGGCTGTGTCGAGTGATACTTATGCCTGTGCGAGGGGCAGCAGGTCCCGGGGCAGTGCCCAGCCCAGAGCCCCCGGCCACAAGCCCGGCCCGGCACTCACCATGTACAGCCTGGCCATCCTCCTGTTGCTGAAATCAGCCACGATGTCGTCCTCCTCCTCTCCCTTCCTCAGCTCCGGCTTCTTCCCTAAAACCTTCAAGGGGGGAACACGACAGTGAGATGGGCCTGGGGGTCAAGGGGCACCCCCTCCAGGGGCCGGACGCCCCCCCCTCGCCAGGAACCCCATGGCGGCAGCCAGGTCAGCCTGTGCCTCCGTGGGCCCCATTTATTGTACGTCCCAGGATTGGAAGTGAATAAAAAACATTAGAAGCCCTGCCCTCCAGATCCTGAGAGTGGGGGGCCCGGAGCTGAACTTGGTCCCCAGCCCCCATAAAGTGTTCCCTGCTCCTCTGGATCATGGAGATCGGAGAGCTAGCCACAGCCCGGAAATCCCGGGAAAGTCCCGAGAAGCTGGAATGGGGGGAGCAGCGGGGAACGCTCCGACTGGTTAAAGTTCTGGGAGTGGGCGCACAGACGGGGCGGCGTGGACACTGTTAGGGGGCGCTGGTCCTGACCCGGGCGGGGAACCCCTGCCACAGGAGGCCCCTCCCCCGGCTCACTCTACGTGTGACAAAAGTCAGCGGCCCCAAACCCCAGGAAACAAACCGCGGGAGGGACGGCGGGCTCTGTTAGTTCTCTGATGCAGCAGAAACTTGTCTTTGCCCAGGGGCGAGGGGGGGAGAGTGGGGGACGCTGAGGCCGCAGGAGAGAGAGGGATGCTGAGGCCGGGCCCACACCCGCCTCGGCCCCCCTGAGCATCCCCCCAACTCATGAAATCCTCTGGGAAATCAGAGGCGGGGCCACGGTCCCTTCCAGCCCCAAGTCCTCCGTGACACATCGGGAAAGAGCCACTGCCGGTGACCTTTGGCCTAGTCCGATGCTGCCCAAGGTCCTGGATCGGTCCGCAGGAAGGACAAAGAGCCATGGGGACGGTCCGGCTGTCTGAGCCCCCCAGAGATGAGCCCAACCCAGCTTCCGCGGGAACCCTCTGGAGACCGGACAGCACCGACTCTTGCTGCCCTGGGAGCCAGGCGGGCCCTGGGGTTGTCCAGGCCCTCGGACCCCAAGAAGAGGCCATATTTGTAGGTGGTGAGAGGACTCTGCCAGCCGGGCTCCTCGTGCCAGCACCCTTCCCTGGCACAGTCCCTCTATCTGGGGCCCGAGTCCCATCCTTCACTCTCCAGAGCCAGCGCCTGATCCCCTAGTGTGCAGCCCCTCCCCCCAAGCCCTGACCCTCCCTTACCATCCCCTTTCTGCCTCTTTGCCCCATGGTGCCCGGCTCGTAGCTGCCTCCTAGGAGTGGTCGCTCCCCCTGCATCAGTCACTGTCACCGAGCCTGGGGACGTCCCCAGAAAGCCCTCCGGTCTGCCCGCCCCGGCCCCTTTCTGGCCCACAGCCTCCCGTTCTCACGCCCACTAGGGCTGGGGAAAGCCAGATCACTTCTAGCCCACTAGTCATGGGGAGGGGGATCCTGGCCAGGCTGGGTCCTTGGGAAGGGCAGGCTGAGTCCCTTAGGCCTCTTGGGGGGGCACAGTCTGCCCGATAAGCGCCGAGTCACGAGGCTGTGGCGCAGAGACCCCCACCACGTCCCCGACAGCCCCCGCGGCTCTGCCGGAGATGAGCAGGGAGCCGGGGGCAGAAAGGGCCGCTCACATGAGCAGAGGCTCTTTGGGACTTTGGGAACCATGATGTCATACTCCAGGGGAGTATGCGGGCAGATGGAAGTGCTTGGAGAGGAGCGGGCCCGGGGTGCGGGCGCCCCTGCTGAGCCCCAGAGCATTCCCACACTGGAAGAGGCTCCCCTCGTTGGGGGAGGGGGCTAATGACCAGCAGGGGGGCCTGTTCCTATCAGCACTGGACCACACGGGCCTGTGGGACTCCAGGAATGATCCGTGGCTGGGGTGGGGTCCCAAGTGACCTTGAGAGGTCTCTGAGGGGCTTGTCCTGGGGGGGGCAGCCCCTCCCCTGTCCCCCTCAGTCCCCCCAATCCGGAGCCCCCACCCGCAGCAGCGGCCTCCAGCTGATTCCCCTGGGAGGGTTTGCCAAAGGGCACGGTTTCAAGGCACTTTCCTGAGGGCAATAAAAGACCTTATCAGGGAGCGTTCAGTCGGGCCGGGCCGGGCCAGGCGCTCCCACTGACCTCTGGCACCCTGCGCGGCACACGGCACGTGGGGCTAGCCGGCTGTGTCGGCTCCAACACCTGTCTGCGCCCGTGGTGGGGCTGGGGCACCCAGGGAGCACCCCCCCACCTGCTCCCGGGATCCCGCTCGGGGCCGTTTGGAGAATACACCAGAAAAACGTCCGTTCCAAAAGCCTCCTGGGGACGTGGTGAGGGCTCCACATGTGCACAGGGGAATCCAGCGGGCATCTCCAAGGGCAAACACGGCCTGGAAAAGCTGGGGCCCGAGCCCATCCTAGGCCCGTCCGCCCCATGTCCAGGGGCCTCCAACTCCCTCCCGATGGCATGGATGCAATGCCCCACGTCTTGGCGGCCAAGGGCACGGTACCCACATGTACAGACCCCCGTGGGGGTGGGGCACAGAGCTCTGCCCCCTCCGGTTCCTCCCCCAGCTTCTCGGTTCCTCCTCAGCGCACTTCTCCCTCCGTCACCCAGGTACATGGCGGGAGGACATCCCCACGGCCTAACCGGCCCAGGCTGGACATTGGCTACCTCCCCCTCCCCCTCAGAAGGGGCCGGTAACAGGCCCTGCCCTCAGCCTCCCCTGAGCTCTGTGGGAGGGGGGATGAGTCTGTGATGAAGCTCCCGCAGGGGCAGCTGCTGGGCTCATGACTTCCCTCCCAGAGAATTTCTCCCCCCTTCAAAGGCTGGGAGTGATGAAGGGAAGTGCTCTGGACCACGTGACCACAGCCGAGGAGAAGTTAGGGGAACCTCGGGGCCAACACGGCCCGCCCCCGTCTGGCCTGCATTCTGGGGAGGTTCCGCACTCAGGGGGGAGGGCCCCGACGCCCCAGGACTTGGGACCCTCCCCCTCCAGCCGAGTCCCCAGAGGCTGCCTGAGAAACCGCGGCATCCGAGTGCTTGGGCAAATTGCAGGCCTCTCAAGGAGGGCTCGGGCCGGGAGGAGGGAGGGGCCGGATCGGGATCCCTGGGCAGGGACACATAAGGGTCCTTCCATCTAGCCTCAGCCTGAGGACACCAGAGAGAGGCCATAGTTCAGATTCTGCCCCCCAGGGCCACCCCCGGGCGCCTCCGGCTCCCCAGAGAGCTGCCTTCTGGACCCTTCAAATGACCCTCACCAAGAGCCGGGCTTACCCTCCCCCAAACGCCCCAAACTGAAAACAAGATGGCGGGTCTCCCTGACGCTGCTCAATCCGGCCAGGACGGGCGTTTTTTCCCACACACCCAGTGGCAGGAGCCCAGCTTCAGAACTGGACACTGACCCATCAGCCCCTCCTTTTGCACAGGGGATACTAAGGTCTCTGAGGCGGCCTTTGACCCCAAGGCCTGACCACCTTCCCAGTGCCCGGAGGGCGGCCATCCATAGATTAGCCTCATAAACGTCACCCAGTGAAGGGGACAGGTCAGTGAGGTTGGCGAGGAGCAGGGGAGAAACCCCAGGAGTCCTTGTGCTGGCTCCACTTGGAGCAGAACCCCCGGCCCTGCAGCTGTCGGAGGGGCTTCCTCCCAATTCCTACCCCACCCCAAGCCAGGGCTGGGCCAGGTGAGCCCTTTGCCCTGCCTGCCAAGAGGCGCCAGGTGGCCAGCGGGAGGCGGGGCCCTGAAGGATGGCTGCTGCCAGCAGGTGACAGACTGCTGGGCGGGCTGGGGGCAGCCTGGAGTCTGGGATTTCCCAGAGCAGCGGCCTTGTGCCCTAAAGCACAGAATATAGATTTGAAGGGGACATTCGGGATCATTCACTGGCCCCAAACCTTCAATTAACAAATGAGGAAACCGAGGCAGAGGGGCACCCAGAGCCAGGATTCCAGCCCAGGCTCCTTCCCTCCCTAGCCAGGGCCTCCCTTTGCCTCAGCCATTAAATTCAAGAACTTAAACACTTAGTAGGTCTACTGAAGGTATGCATGGGGCTGAAACCAGTAGCAGCGAGGGCAGTGGGGGCTCCAGTCACTCACTTAAGGATTATTTAGCATTTCATCAAGGAGGATGGAGGAGATTCTCAAGGAATCCAAAGGACAGGTGGTCCGAGGAGCCTGGGGGGTGTGAGCAGCACACACCTTCCAGGGTCGTGGGAGTGAATGGGAGAACATTTGTAAAGGCTCCCTCTAAAAAAGCCGTTAAGGGAGGATGAGGAAAAGCAGAAGGCCTGGTAGGTGGCTCTGTGGGAACACGGCCCCCCATCAGCCTCGTCCCCGTGGCTTTGGGGATGGCCAGGTCACCAGATGACCTCAGGAGCAGGTCCTTCCAGTTTGGGAAAGGGCATGATTGTGCCTGGCCATCTGGCCAACTGCTTCCTCTCTCACATGCAGCACTTTCAGGGTGACTTTTTTGGGTTGTTTCTAAAATTATTTCTTTTTCCAGAGAAAATCCCAAGAGAAATGCGCCCCTCCCAGCCAGGAGGCTCATGGCCAATGTTTGGTGCCAGGGAGCGGATTTTAAGTTCACAGGGATGGCGACACGCTTCCTTTCCCTTCACTTTCATTGCGTTTCATGGAACAAAAGGAACGATGGACTCATGGGACACGGTTTAAATAATTTACATGTTACCCTTCAAAGGCAATGTTTGCAGAGCAGAGGGAAAAGCACTGGGAAAGAACGAAAATCAGAGAGAAGCCAGGGAGGGAGGCCAAGAGTGAGCGGCAGGGGGCTTCCAGATGTGTCCTAGGTGAAGATGCCCATGAGGGGCAAGTCAGGCAAGAGCGCGTGCTTGTGCCTTCTCTCTCTCTCTCATCCATTCATCTATTGACTGATCTCTCTCTCTATCCATCCATTCTCTCATATCTATCCATCCTTCCTTCTCTCTCTATCCATCTATTAATCTCTCTCCCTCCATTTCTCCATCTATCTCTACCCATCTATCCATCTATCCATCCATCTTTCCATCTATCTCTTCTTCCCACTTTCTTCATCTCTCTATCCATCCATTCATTGATCATCTCTCCCTCCTGCTCTCTCCCTTTCTCCCTCTGTATCTATCTTTCTATCCCTCTATGTATCTACATATTCATCCATCTGTCGACCTCTTTCTCCTTCCATTTGTCTCTCTCTTCCCTCCCTCCCTCTCTCCATCCATCCATCCATCACCCTTCTTGGTGATGTGTCACGGCTGTAAAGATGTGCTGATGTTCATTCCATAATATGGAAAAAAAAGGTTAAAAAGCGCCGAGCCGAGGGCGGATCCCCTCTGAGGAACTCCTTCCAAGACAACATCAGACAGCCAGTCAGTCAATAGACATTCATGAACACGCTGTTTCTGGCTCTGGCCCCTCAGGCCCGAGACTACGTAATGACATCATGTCATTCCCCTAAGAAAGCTCTTTGAGAATCGTGATGTGTCCGCACAGTGTCCCCAGCCTCGCAGCTCTCATGAGAGGAAGCCCAATGCTTCACATTCACCGGCCACCCCTTTAATAACGTTCTAAAATAAAATGGTTTCCTAGGGAACAAAACCAAGCTCGATGGCCTTCCTCTTAAAGATTCCAGGTCAGTTCTAAAGATCACACAAGAAACTGCCTTGCTAGGAATGTCATCTGTCAACGATACCTTCTGAATGAATCAACTGAAATTGGACCAAGCAATAGGACAGAAGTCCAGTGGCTGGAGGGGCCCCAATCTGGGGAGCAGCTCGTGACGGGATGCAAAGGCTAAGACAACACAGGGAAGGAATGAGAGGCAAGTCTGGAAAGGGGCCATTGGAGGAGATTGGGTGGGGTTCAAACGGCCGGCTGAGAGAGAGGCCAGGGTTGGGGTTAAGTGACTGGCTCAGGGTCACACAGCTAGGAAGGGTTAAGTGTCCGAGATCACTGGCAGACCAACTGGCAGTCCAGAGAGACTCCTCCCAATGCTTGGGGCTCGGGAGGCTCTGGGGCTTGGAACTAGAGCTTAGGTACATGGCAGGAGCCATGTTGGGAAGCATCAATCCCAAGCTCTTGCTTTGTGAAGACAGGGAGGCATAGAGGAGCCCACAGGACCCCTCCGGGCTGGAGCCGGGGCTGGGCTCTCCACACCACCTCCCCGCCTCTGCCTCCAAAAGTCAGGTTGGTGGCTGGCCTTGGTCTCTCTGGCTGGACCCCCCGGGCTCTTCCCTCCCTGAGCGGAGCCCCTGCCCTGGGAGCACCATGGAAACACGTCTCACACCTACCGCGAGGATCTCCGGGGGCTCAAATCCGTCTTCCACAAAATTCAGCTGGGCCCGTCCTTGCCTCTCGGTGTCCCGAATGTCCATGGCGACTTGGTTGGCCTTCAGACGCTCGTACTTGTTACAGAAGGAGCCGCACCACTGGTAAATCTCCTAAGAGACCGAGACAGAGACTGTGGTCATGGCTGGAGGCTTGGAAGCCTCCCTGGGGGTTCTGCTAAACACAAAGGACCCCCAGCTTTGGGGACCTAACTCCTCCCTCAGCTTTCCCAATGATTTCCCCAGCCTAATGACCGCGTCACTCCTCCAGGACTCGAGGGGCTCCCAGAGCACCTGGTCTGAGCCTCACGCTCTGAGGAAATGGAGGCCCAGCCTGGGGACGGGCCGGTCAGAGGGAGCTGCACAGCCAGAGTCCCGGTACAGGCAAGCTCCAGGACAGGGTCAGCACCCTGGACAGCCACCCGGCCCCCTGCCTGACGCAGGAGCCCAGGGGCCCATCTCCGTGAAGGCAGGGACACCTTTCTCCCTAACTCCCGCGTTCTCATCAGTGCCCCGGTTACTGCAGCAGGTGTTCCACAAAATGAAGCCATTCTAGCCTCGGAAATGAAACGGTCACGATCAAACCCAAATAAGGGCGACCCTGGCGTGTTAGCCTTCTGTACGCTTTTGGGGCTGCCGGGGTCCTGGAGATCTTGGGGTGCAACGCCGCGCCCTCCAGCCAATCAGCCGGGCCCGAGAGGCTGGGGATGTGCCCGAGATGGCGCAGTAATTCTCCTCGAGTGGTGCAGTAGAAACGAGAGCCACCGAGCGGCACAGACTTCGGTCTGCTTGGAAAACGACCCCAACAGGGGGTATTTTCCTGGCCCCTCATTCCCCGGTGGCGTCCCAGGCTGCACGTCCGACACCTCTGTTGGACAGTAAGAGGGCCCCGAACCCTTGGAAAGGCTCCCCTTGCCCTCCGCTGCGTCAGCAGAGAGGGGTTCTCTCCGAAGGAAATGAGAAGGCCCAATAGCATCATAAGGGGGCGGAGAAGGACCCCAGGAGCCCGCACACAAATCCCGAGCCGCGGGCCTTCGCGTGTCAGGAAATAGTGACAAACGTCCTCCAGCTTATTCCGTGTCATAGACCCCCCTCCTTCCTGAGCTAACCCAGCTCTGCCCATGGGGGGGGTCAGAGCCTTCAGGGGATGGGCGCTTTGGGGTCCGGAGGCCCCACGGACAAGCTGCAGACAAAACATCCCGGAACATCCGGCACAAGTCACGGACGGTGTTCCCTATGAATCCGCTTGGGGGAGGGGGCATCTGAGGAGAACTCCTTGGTGGTGGTCCCCGCCCCCCCCCCCCACTCCAAGGTGAAAGGCCGAGCTGTAACAGCTAAATGTAGCCTCCCCCTTGGAGGACACGCTGGGTGCTGCCGGGCACAAAAGGGCACCGCCATGCGCCTCGTTCCCCGGAGAGACCTCCAACGGGAGCCAGGCTGGCCTCCTCCCGCCCCAGGTGCCCCAGCGCTTGCGAGGGCTGCGGGAGGCGGTGCCGGAGGCGGCTTCAGGCCCCGGGGCCACCGCCTCCCCCAGATCCCTTCACTGGGGGCTGCCCCAGAAACCGAGGTTAGGCCCGGGGCGTCCTCAGAGACTTCACTTCAGCTTAAATGGGAATCACAGGATGGTCCCCAGGCAGGAGGACAGGAGGTGCCCCCGCCGCCCCCTCCGGGATCTGTGGGAGGGGCGGGGCCAGGGAGGGAGGTCCGGCCCCCAGGCTCTTCCCAGAGCAGGTTCCCTGAGCAGACCCCCAGCAGGGGCCGCCTCCCTCCCCACGCAAGGGCGAGCCCGAGGTGTCCCAGGAGGCAGGGGGGGGGGCAGCGGGAGGGGGGAGGGGTTCTGAGGAGGGGTGGGGCCTGGGCAGGGGGCGGGGCTGACCGCAGCCTTGGAGGAAACACCTGGGCAGTGCTGGGTGTGAGAGTGGGTGCGCTGTGTGTTTGTGAGCGTGTGAAAGTATGTACGTGACTGAGAGAGCGCGTGCATGCGCTGTGGGGGGGCCACACGGCAGGACCGCGGGGCGCAGGCCTAGTCACACGGCCCGGACTCCCCCCCCCCCGCCCCCCCCCCGCCCCAGTCCGGCCATTTCCTGCCTCCCGACGCCCACAGCCGCTCAGCGCCCCTCCCCCTCAGCCCCCACAGCCTCTGGTCCCCTCCCCCCTCAGCCCCCACAGCCTCTGCTCCCCTCCCCCCTCAGCCCCCACAGCCTCTGCTCCCCTCCCCCCTCAGCCCCCACAGCCTCTGCTCCCCTCCCCCCTCAGCCCCCACAGCCTCTGCTCCCCTCCCCCCTCAGCCCCACAGTCTCTGCTCCCCTCCCCCCTCAGCCCCACAGTCTCTGCTCCCCTCCCCTGCAGACCCTGCCCTTCAGAGCAGTAATAACAACGCCCCGTTCTCCCCATAAGCGCAGCCCAAGGGGCGGGGCGGGGGCTGCCCGGGAGGGGCGATCTTCCCCGCTTCGGCACTGACCTCCCCCGTGGCCCCTGGGGACCCGCCGGGAGAGCTTCGGGCCTCCCTGAGCGCGGAGCTGGGGGAATGACCTGCGGACGAACCCGAGGCCGAGCTGCTCCCCCGGCACTGAGGGCAGGGGGCCAGAACCCCATCCTTCCCTCAGACAGTTCCGAGCAAATTGCGCCCCAGCCCCAGTTTCCCAAACTGAGCATCGTTGTATTGACTTGAGGTTTACAAGCAGCACGTATTATGCACCTGCTGTGTGCCAGTCGCCGGGCGGACCTTGGGGGCGCAGGCAGAACGCCCACTTTCTCGTTCCTCACGAAGCTCGCAGTCCATCGGGAGTGAGGGGGGGCAATTGTGGGGCCGTCATTGTTGGGGGTCCCTTTAGGAGGCAGAGAAATCACCAGCATTGCCAGGGGGCGAGTGCCAGTCCCAAAGTGCGCCAGAAGGAGACCGCTAAGAGGCTGAGCCATCAGGGAAGGCTTCACGTAGGAGGTGACCCTGGCACGGGACTAGTCTAGAGCTGGGGCCTGCCCCGGCCAAGAGCATCTGATTCTGTCCTTTGTTCCCGGGGCAGCCCAGGGTCCGGGGTCACGTTTGAGTCAGGCCCTCCTGGCTCCAGGGCTGGGGCTCCATGCCCTGCGCCCCCCCCAGCCGCCCCGAGCGCTCCATTCTCTAACTGGGGCAGAGAGGGGGCTCCCAGGCCGCAGCCCCGACCAGGAGGGCCTGCTCAGGAGACACGACCCCGCGCCGGTACACGGCACCTACGACAGTGCTCCGACTCCCACGGGGGAAACTGTGCGGGGGGAGGAGGAGGGTAGAGAAATGGCAAAGCAAAATCCTCCATTAGTGGTGATTCAGCTTATGGGGAACCAAGAATTGGAGCCGGCGCCCCCCCCCCCCAGGGACCCTGGAAATGGAACTGTGGCACTAGACTTCAAGCTCGGTTTAGTTTTATTTTATTTTTAAACTCTGCGCTCACACCGAGTCCGATAGCCCAGCGAAGCAGGGCCGCGCAGGCTACGAAACAGGAAGTTGTTGGCGGCCCACGGAGAAGGAAGCGCGATCCCGGGGCTCCGGGCCCACGGGAGGCTGACTCAGCCCAGCCTCCCTCCCTCTTTCCTGAAAGCCCAAAGTCTCTTTGCAGGGAAAGGCCGGAACCTTCCTGGCCCGGGCGACTTAAGGTTCTATTCTGAATGTCTTAGAGCTGAGGGGGGAGGGGGGGACCCGAAGGACTTTCACTCCCACTTGGCTCACACCCTGGAAGCCCACGGGCCACAAACCTGTAGATCAAAGTCCCGCCTAAGCTGTCCTTTTCTCCTAGTGACCAAGCTCCGGACCAGAGGAGCTTAATAAAGATCTGGGAAGGGATTGGAGAGAGGGCCAGTCTCATGTGGGCCAGCAAGGCTGGATAAAGCACCTACTGCGTGGGGTCTGCGCCCGTGCTGGACACAAGCACAAAGAATGAAACCGGCCTCCTCGCCAGGAACTCACTCCAGCGAGAACGAAGACACGGCTACGCATGTCCAGGGCGTGTGATAGTGCACGTATGTGTACGTGTGTGCGCATATATGTGTGTACATGAGCACACGTGTGTGCATGTATGTGTGTGAGTGTACATGTATTGCGTACATGAGCATGTGTGTACATGGTCACACGTGTATGTATGTGTGTACATGAGTGCACGTGTGTGTACATGTATGTGTGTGAGTGTACATGAGCGCGTGTGCTGCTGTGTGTGTACATGAGCGTGTGTGTACACGGTCACACGTGTATGTATGTGTGTACATGAGCGTGTCGGTGTGTGCATGTATGTGTGTACATGAGTGCACGTGTGTGCATGTATGTGTGTGAGTGTACATGAGCGTGTGTGTGCATGTATGTGTGTACATGAGCATGTGTGTACATGGTCACAGTGTATGTATGTGTGTACATGAACGTGTCTGTGTGTGCATGTATGTGTGTACATGAGTGCACGTGTGTGCATGTATGTGTGTGAGTGTACATGAGCGTGTGTGCATGTATGTGTGTACATGAGCATGTGTGTACATGGTCACACGTGTATGTATGTGTGTACATGAACGTGTCGGTGTGTGCATGTATGTGTGTACATGAGAGCACGTGTGTGCATGTATGTGTGTGAGTGTACATGAGCGCGTTTGTGCATGTATGTGTACATGGGCATGTGTGTACATGGGCATGTGTGTACATGGTCACACGTGTATGTGTGTACATGAGCGTGTGGGTGTGTGCATGTATGTGTGTACACATGAGCGCGTGGGTGTGCATGTATGTGTGTGTACATGAGCGCGTGGGTGTGCATGTATGTACATGAGCGCACGCGCGTGTGTGCATGTATGTGTGTACATAAGTGCACGTGTGTGCATGTATGTGTGTGTACATGAGCGTGTGTGCTGCTGTGTGTGTACATGAGCGTATGTGTGTACATGAGGGTGTGTGTGCGTGCTGTGTGTGTACATGAGTGCACGTGTGTGTGCATGTATGTGTGTGTACGTGAGCGTGTGTGTGCGTGCTGTGTGTGTACATGAGCGTATGTGTGTGCATGTATGTATGTGTGTACATGTATGTATGTGTGTGCATGTATGTGTGTACATGTATGTGTGTGTGCGTGCTGTTTGTGTACATGAGTGCACGTGTGTGTGCATGTATGTGTGTGTACATGAGCGTGTGTGTGCGTGCTGTGTGTGTACATGAGCGTATGTGTGTGCATGTATGTGTGTGTACACGAGCGCATGGGTGTGCGTGCTGTGTGTGTAAAGAGAATAAACCCTAAATAGTAAAACCAAGGTCGTTGGGTACCTGTTAGCTCTCGGGGAGGACTTGAAGAAAAGGAGGGGATTGAGAAAAGCTTCCTCCAGAACATGGTCCTTGGCCCAGGTCTTACTGACGTCAGGACAGAACTACTGAAACCTGCATTTTTGTTCTTAGACCAGAGGAATCACCCAAGCCCCCCACAGTGCCTGCTGTGCTAACTGCTTGTCATCATTATCTCATTTGTGCCACACAACAGCACCGGAGGGAGATGCTGTCGATGTGTCCGTTTTACAGAAGGGAAAATGCTGCTCGGGTTCCTCACTGAACCTTGCTCTGAGCTCTTGTGAGCAGTAACAGGACCTAAAGCCCGAGAAATCCTCAGGTCCTCAGGGAGATCTCTGCAGAAAATCGGCATCTCTGTCACAGAAAGGAGAGCGCCAGTCTTCCCTGGCTCTAAAATCCTATGGATTTTGAAAAAAATAACTAAAGGAAAAACAAAACTAAGTCGCAAGCCTAATCAGAGAGCCATAGGCCTGGCGTCGGACCAAACCTGGAGTTAAATTCTGCTCCCAGAATTCACAGAAGCGCTGGCTCTCGAACGTCAGTGGGCCAGGCTCGGCTTAGAGAGAACCGGGACCGTACGATGGAAAGAAAGCTGGATACGGCGTCAGAAGGCCCGGAATCGGTCCCAGCCCCCACCGAGAGCTGCCCATCAAGGGGCTCTGAGCACTAGGACCCACAGAAAACCGTGATAAAGGTGCTCCAGCTTCTCCCACACAGACTCGGTGTTTGTCCAGTGAGCGAATGAATGAATAGTGGAAACACATAATCTTGGCCCAATCTTGACCCCAAGACCGAGCCAGAAAAAGGAATGCTGCCTTTCGGGTGGGGGGGCATGTGGCTGTGTGGGCGCTGGGGGCGGCGCTTCTATTTTAGCCCAGTGTTTGCCAGGTGCCCTCCTGCCACTCCTATGTGAGAACCAGCCTGACTGGCCTGTGACAGGGAGAGCCGATGGCGTTTCACTGATACAAAGATGGTGGTGTCACAGCCCATCGGGTGCCTGCTTCATCTCTTTCCTGTACAGAGTTGTGATCATGAAGCCAACAGAGATCCTTGTTACCAAACTTTGTGGGTTGGGGGCCCTCGTTTTTAAAAAATCTCTGGACATTACGTGCCAAGGATATTATCTATCTGTGTCAGTCTTACAAAGAACAGATCTAGAAGGATTCTCCCCTTGGTTTGGGCAAAGGTAAAAAGTGAGAGAATTCAGGTCATACGGGAAGTCATTTTGGTTGCAATTCCCTCTGTTCCCCATTCTTGTGTCACCCCACTATACCTTTAAATAAAAGGGGCAACAATTTCAATGAAAGTCATGTCATGGCTTATACTACCATCCCTCTACCCAGTTTAATAATCCCTCTATGACCCTCCAAGCACTGCCCATCCAGCTCCTATTTGAACGTTACTGGAGAGGACCGGGGCACTCATCACTTGTCAGTTCTAGACAATTTAGTTACTAAGTATGTTTAAAAAAGGAACACCACCGCTGCCCTGGTCATGCTACCTCGCTGTCTATTTGGCAGACATGACTCCAGTTAACCTCTGCAGACTCTGTCAGTTTAGGGCACTGACCAGACTAGATTGCCAAGAGCTTTTCCAGTTTTCAAATTCTACGACTTTATGATTGAACAATTAGTTATGACAGGGAATTTCAACCCATTGAAACTGGGCCAAAGTAAATCTGTAACGCCTGAAAATCATTTGTGCCAATTGATTACTTCACAAGCAAGTGGTGAAACTCCATGGATTAATATGAAATGCAAAGGGCTGAGGGCTGTTCTATAATATTAATGACAATGGTAACAATAAAGAATACTAATTAATATGGTCAGGACTTTTAAAGGGCTTTCTGAGCACTTTCCCTTTGTTAAAGTCACATATCCCTTTTACAGATGGAAAAACTGAGGCTTAAACAGTGGGAGTGACTTGCTGACCATTTCTCAAGGACTTGGTCAGAGTCCCGATTCAAATCCACATCTCCACATTCTTTCTCCTTCCCTAACAAGGTTGTTTCCCCGTATTTTATTTATTTATTTATTTGCCTAAAACATTTACGGTTGGATGATCTTTCTCAATACTCTTGTTTTCTATACTGTTGAATGCTCCAGAAGCACCTTAGCCATCTTGCCCCTTACTATGAACAGCTAATGCATCCTCCAAGATGGCCAGAGTTAGTCTGGAGGACACGAGACGCCAGAGGTGACTGGCCCAACAACCCCAATCTACACAGGAGAAATGCAATTTGCCTGAGGGATGGAGCACACCCCAAAATTATGCCCAGAGCTTATGTTCTAAATCTAGCATTCTTGGATATAAATGAGGGAATCCCCGGCCCCGCTGCTCTGTGTTTAGGCAAATGGTTCCTCCAGAGAACACTAAGGTTAGCCACCTTTGCTCATACAAAGTCTGTTTTCACCCAAACTACGGAAAAGGAAAGACAAAAAAAATAAAAAATAAAAACTAGTACTGGCTTCCATGACTCAATTAATAAAGCAGAGGAAGACATTTCAAAAAGGAAATTATTTAGGAATGTTATTCGATCATGGCCCTCTGACAGGAGCAACCAAACAATTCTTTCTACCCATTCAATGAGAAGCTTTGAAGTGACAGTTGGCATTCTTTGCTAGTTTTCCCATTCTTCTTCATCCCAAATATATTTACCTCTTTTCACAGAAGCTTTGCAGCTAGTTCTCTTATTAGTAGGTTGAATGGGACCTGATCAGTGCCACATTAATGGAATAATTCCACTGTAAACGGATTATATTTTTCCTTTTCTCTTTTGGGATCCATGATTTTGGGTGAGGGCTCCCCTAGTCACAATGCAGGTCATACAACCCATTACCACTAGAGAAATTTCACTCGTTGCCGAGTCCCCACATCATCGCTCCATGACCAACTTAATAACAGCCTTCAGACTCAGCCCTTGGGGCAGAGGAGCAGTTTTTTCCTACTCCCTCATCATGACAAACTTACCGTTCCAAGGTCAATGACAAAGCAATCTCCCTTATTGAAGCTGGCCCAGCTGAAGGGGACCTCTGTGGCTCGGACCATCCGGCGGCCCTTGATGTGAAACAGCCTCTTGGCGGACAGGTCGTTTGTAATGGCGTGATTGAATCCAGACGCCACGCCGCCGGCCTGAACGGAACAGGAGGGGTGGTCACAGAAGCCGAGAAATGAGCCTTCTCCCTCCCACATGGTACAAAGGGCCCACAAAGTCACAGAAGAGACACAGATGCCAGACGGGCACCTTGGAAAAGGGAACGGGCGTTTTCTTGATCGCCTTGCTCCCTCAGGGGGGTAATGAGTGGAAGGGTCCTCAGGGCCTCACGTTCGGTGGGCCAGCGGTCCCCAGCTGATCTCACTCCACTAGAACACCCATAGTTACAGCCCGATCACCCTTTCCATAGCAACCAGGGAGCCGCCTCCTGCTGATTCTCAATCGGAATTTCAGAAAGGATCATTTTAGAATTCTGGGAGCCCCCAAGCATGCTCAGGGTGTTGTAGATTAAGAGCTCACCTGGGTGGGTGGGGGGAGACTGAGCTGATGGCTTTTGGTTGTGAGTGTTTTTAAGGCCGCCCATCTCTATCAAGCACAGCTGTGGCTCCCGATACCCTGGCAGATTCAGCCTCTGACAATTCCCGCTTAATTAACAGAACGTGATTTGAACTCGTGCCCAAAGCAGCTTTCCCTGGAGTTTGCCCTTCTTTCAGGGCTTAGTGCTGGCCACTAAGGCCTCTGCCTTGGTAAAGCTAGACTGTCTTCATGCAGATGCTGAGCAAGGTAAGGCAGTCTGCTCTAGGCCAGCTAAAGGATCCTGGGGGACTCAGCTCCCTGGGAGCATTTGGTCCTTGTCAGGGAAGCATAATTTCACCTGCTGATATGGGAGGAACAAAGGGAAGCGAACCTTCCTTCCACCTCCGCATCAAGAAACCAGACCCTGACACATTGTGCGAGCCCTTCCTTATTTAGGATTGTGGGAAGGAAGCCCACTGATGCTTTATGACAGTCATGAGATGATGACTTTGTCAGCTGGCCCATCCACAGTAACCAAAGGGAATGGCATGAGGGCTGGGTCCCAGAGGGCTCAGAAAGCTCCTGGGAGGACTGGTTCAGGCCATGGCTGATTGACAATGGGAAAACTTTAGCTAACTGGGAGCCATCAGCAAGTTGTCCACTTCTTCTAGTCAAGGAGACAATCTCCAGAAGGAGCCGGGAGGCTTTTGCTTTGGGGAGACGGCTCACCTTGTATTTCAGGCCTCCTTTGAAATAGCCAACAAAGTCCGTTGTCTCATAACCCTGCAGTTCTCGGCTCTGCACAGGTTTCCCACCCAGGTAGTCGTCCATCTGCATCGTATAGATGGCGGCCGCTCCGCTCTCATCTTGAGTGCATTCCTTCCCTAAAGTAAGGAGCAAAGACACAGCATTGATTCAGGGAGATCCAGGCCTGAGACCATCAATAAAGCACTGATTTGGGGAGATCCAGGTCTGAGAGCATCAATAAAGCACTGATTCGGGGAGATCCAGTTCTGAGAGCATCAGTGCAGCATTGATTCAGGGAGATCCAGGTCTGAGAGCATCAGTGCAGCATTGATTCAGGGAGATCCAGGTCTGAGACCATCAATACAGAATCAATTCAGGGAGATCCAGGTCTGAGAGCATCAATAAAGCACTGATTTGGGGAGATGCAGGGCTGAGACCATCACTACAGCACTGATTCAGGGAGATCCAGGTCTGAGACCATCACTACAGCACTGATTCAGGGAGATCCAGGTCTGAGAGCATCAATGTGTGGATTCGGGATTTCTGCTAGCTAAAGAAGCCTCTTACAGAAATGGCCCAAGAGCCAGGCTTGGTCCTTCCGAAGAGGGCTTCGAATCAGACTCAAGAGTAACACTGAGAGAGTGCTCTGAGATGCTTTAGACAGCTGGTGATACAGAAGAATGTGGCTGTCTGCCCCAGCAGTGCTAGTGATCCGTGAGTTTGTTTTATTTTATTTTATTCTCGGACAGGGACCAGGACCAAGTCTCTTCCCCCCCCCCCAAGTTATTGCTCTCCTCCCCTTTGGGGGAATGCTTGGACAAGCCCTGGTTCACATGGCAGCTCTGAAACGCACTGACCAGTGTGATCCTGAGAAAGTCACAGCAGCCACTCAGCCCCACCCCCCGCTGCCCCAGGCCTCCATTCTGCTATCTGCTCTCTGATGGCTAGATTATATGGCCTGGGATCTCAGGATCTTCTCTAGCTCTTCTCTGCACAAAGCTAGGGTGGTGCTGGAGGACTCGGAGGGCCATTTATAACTGTGGAAGTGCAGTCTAGTGGCTGGGGGCAAGGCCATACACACACCAGCCAGTCAAGACTTCAGCATTTGACAATCAGGCAATACATACTTAGGGGATGTGGGAGGAGCCAGAAGGTCCTCAGAAGCTCTCATATCCACCCTCCCATTTGACAGATGAAGAAACTGAGAGCCAGGGACGAGATACTTGCTCAAGAATACAGTCACTAAATGTCAGTGCACATGAGTCTCCAAGGCTCATCTCTGCTCTCCAGACAATCTTATCTCTGTACGTTTGAAGAAGCAAAAGAAAAGCCAGCCCACATTTCTTTAAAAATATTCACTTGTCTTTTAATCTCTCTAGCCTAATCTGCTTTATTTAGGGTGAGTTAGGACCATGAGTTCTTCTGTGGAAGTGATTCAATCTTCCCACACCCTATCTCCTCCCCCCATTTTACAGATAAGAAAACTGAGGCTCAGAAATTGAGACAGAATTTGAACCTATGTCCCCTTTCTCCAGTGCTGTTTTACCACCAAATCTCCATTAATTATTCATAATTAATAAAATCACCATTAACTTTCAATTTCTCTCATCCCCCTTCTCACACTTTGATTCTACCTCTTTACTTTATATAAAACGATGAAACCCAAATCCCTTAATCCCTACCCCGTAAAATAAAAGGGGTTTGAAGAGGAAGGCAGATCCAGAGGTCTGAGGCTTGATCCTCCTGTTTTCCGAATTTGGGGGCACCCGCTTTAATCAGCCAATGGGTTAAGCCGGCTCTGGAACTTCTGAGGGAGGCAGAGCCCACCAGCAGCCCTCCCCCACTCAGACCCTGGGGTGCTGCTCAATTTGCCCTCGCTCCCCATCATCCCTGCTGAGTCCCAATTCTCCAAGTTCCCATTTCTGCCTTGGTGCTTGTGGGGAAGAGGAACTGAAAACTGACTAGTAGTCCTTGGGGGAGCTGACGCCGAGTTCCGTCCCTGCCAGCCCTCGATGAATGGGTCCCCCAATCATTCCTGTCTCCTGGTGAGTGATCTCTGCCAAGGACTCAGGGGATTATCCTTTGGTCCCATCCTCAGGTGGGTGATGATCTGCCATCCTGGGGCCATCCCCAGCAAGCAGAAAGCACTGGATTGGGGATCAGCATTTTCCCTTCCAGGAAATCACTTAAGCTCTCTGATCCTCAGTTTCTCCATCAGTAAAATGAACCTATTTATAGTTCCTTTTCCCCAGGATTGCTGCAGACCTCAATAGGGAAAACTGACCAATCCCCCAGCACTCACTGTTTGCTGGGTCACCAGGAAGTGAGGGCAGACCCTGCTCTGGAAAGCTTTACACCCAGTGGTGTATAAGCATGTAAATAGCAGCTGCACGCAGAGGGGAAGGGCCAGGGACCCAGACCCACAAAGGGCTCTTGCAGAACGTGGTATTTGAGCTGAACCTCAAAAGCAGCCACAGGAGGAGGTGAGGAAGAGGGCCGCCATTATTGACAAAACGGGGGAAGGGAGGCTCAAAAGGAGGTCTGTGTCCAGAGCGGGCTGTGTTTATCCAGGGTGGCTCCTGCGAGCTGCATCTGGGGAGCTCCAGGTAGACGCCCTGTGGCTCCATCCAAACCCAACAAACTTGGGCTCCATCTCGGGCGTGGGGAGGCAGAGCTGGCCTGCACACAGCTAGTTTGCTAGTGGGCAGTAATAATAATTAGAACAGCTAGAATTTCTATCTAATTTTAAGGTTTACAAAATGCTTCATAAACATGATCTCATCGGATCCTCATAACTCTGGGAAGTCAGTGCGGTTGCCATCCTATTTTACAGATGAAGAAACTGAGACTAGAGCCTCCAGCTAGCGAGTGTCTTGAGGCTGGATCTGCCCCCATGCCTCCTGAATGCAGGAACTTTAGAGGAAATGACCTCCACCTCAGAATCTGTGATGGAGAAAGTGACTGAGACTGAACACAGTCAAATGCACCCGAGCTTTGGGGGAATAGAGCTCAAAGAAGAAATAGATCCCTCCGGGAAACTTTGGATTTATTTCCTTTCTTTCTAAGTAAACAGAGACTTGGTGGCTCTGCTCATTATTTCCTTTTGGCTAACAGCAGCTCCCTTTGCCTGGGACCGGAACATTCTCACCATTTTTCTGGTCCATTCGTCAGAGGCTGCAGCCCCGCTCCCTAAGAAGCCCCCAATTCAACAGATTTGAACAAATTTTAATAAAAATGTGAAAGTGAACAGCTGGAGTAAGGGGGGGGCAGGGACAAAGGGGAGTAACCACAAACTGGGGACTGGGGGCTAGATTAGAACAAAGAATGGCCTTGTCTTGCAAATTATTAGAGAAACGGCAGAAAGGGTCAGAATTAGAATCTTAAAAGGTCTTTGGTTCCCATTCAGTTGGATTTAATGGAGCCCAATTTCCCTGCAGGAAGTACTTCCTCCCTGGAGCAATCCCGGACAAGTGTCCCCCAGAATCTCCAGCCCCAGATGGAGACCTCCCCAGGAAATCCACTCAATCTCCACACCACTAATTATTAGGAAATTGTAGCTGTCCCCAGGGTAGATGGCCTCCAGATAAGCACGGTGGGGATTCAGCCTAGACACTCAGGGGAAGAACAGGACCCACCCTCAGCTAACTTTCTTTTCTCTAGAGCCATTTCCCATGGCCGGGGGTCCTGGGGCACGTGCGGCCCATCGCATCTACTCAACATTGGGCAAAAGAAGCAGCCCCCAGAGCTCTGGAGGCCCAGGCGAACACACCCAGATCCGATCCTTCCATGGGACCAGACACTTCACAAGGCGCCTTAAATAACGAGACCTGGAGGATTCGGTACTCGGCGGAAGAGCACCCTGCTTTCCAGCTGAGGAAACCGGGGCCCAGCAAGAAGGGGGGTTCTCTTATAGTCATCCCATGGAGGGCAGGAGTGGGATTGGAACCCAGGTCTCCTCTGCTCCAAATCCGCCAGCCCCGGGGGCGGGGGAGCTCGGGTGACAATCAGAGCTTTCTTAGCTGGAAGAAAACCAGCCGTACCTTCTAAAGAGCCCGAGTTGGGGCGAACGCCATCAGCCGCAGGGGGGGGAGGGGGGAGAGGAGGGGCAGACACAATAGCCCCAGGAAGGACACACAGTCCCGGGAGCAGGTCGGGAACACCAGCCACCCTCCTTGGGACACCAGGTCCCGCCCTCCAGTCCCAGTTCTCGCCTTCCCCTGCCTCCCGGCAGTCAGAATAAAAGCCTTTGCTCTCAGGACCACAGCCGTGTTTTGGGAGGCCCCCCCCAGGGGTCCCCATCAGCCCGAGACCATTGCAAGGGCGGGGCTGGTCCCCGGCCCTCTCCCAGAAGCCTCGGGGTCGAGGAAGGCAGAGCGGTTTTTAACACGTCTGGAAATGAGTGAAAGGAAGAAGCGGCTTCCGGGCAGACGGAAGGAGGGAGGTCGTGCAGCCCGGTGGTACCCAGCCCGATAGAAAGGCGGTCCAGCCAAGGACTGGAGGATGCTGCGGGGAGCGCTCACGAAGCTAACGCTGCCTACGCTGTTAACGTTGCTAACCTTTCCCAGCTCCCAATAATCCATCAATGGATGTCTGACACCTCTGATCGCACCCCTTCCATTTCACAAATCAGGAAACTGAGGCCAGGTAAGTAACAAGTGTCAGCATGAGGACTTGACCCCCCCCCCCACTTACTGGTTGCCTCCTGGGGACTTCTGTTGTGTTCCCGGCACATAGTAGGTGCTTGTGAGACCCTTGTTCCTTTCCTTCAGGATGACCCGCAAATCTTCCCAAGGGGGGTCTGGGGTCATCCTCAAGAGAAGATTTCTCAGCAAGATCCTCCCATTCCAGTACGTGTTTAAGGGCTGGGGGCAGGGAAGCCCAGTGGGGAGGACAGGTGAGGGGACTGTTCCAAGATCACCAGCTACCACGCAACAAAACCCCAACGCCACCAAGTCTGCACAATTCCAGTGTCTTTCCTTAAACCCAGGCCGTGGCCAGGCCGGCGAGGACGCAGACTAAGGGGGTTAAAGCCGGCGGAGCTCCAAGGCTGGGAGCCTGGGAGGCTCAGGAAGCTTCCCTAAGGAGGCACCTGGTCCTGGAGCAGCGCCCTAAGAAAAGCCCAGAGGGAGCGCTGGAAGTGCCGGGGAAAGGGCAGGGCTCCCACTTCTGACCCTTCCGAGCCTCAGTTTTCTCCTTCGAGGTATGAGGGAATTGGGTTTCCCTCTGGAACTAACGATCCTCTGCATCTTGGGCCATCTTGAGCCCCCTGGGAGCCTCAGTTTCCTCATCTATAAGGCGCGGTCCCCTCCTGCTCTCCATCTCAGAGCTCCTTGAGGAGCCCGGCCCTCCGCCTCATCCCGCACCGCTGCCCCGAGGAGCGGCTAGCGCTCGCCTCTCGGACCCGGCCCCCGCCCTTCCCGAGCGCAATCACGGAGCCGGCCCCTCAGCCGCTGGCACACACCCTCCCCACACCGCTCTCCGGGGCTGGCAAAGCGAAACGGGGGAAGAGGACGCTCGGGTCTCAGTGGTCACGAGCTGCCCGCTGCAGCCCCGCTCCCCGAAAACCCGACCCCATCCACCCCCCCCCATTTCCTTCCCCACTCCCTCCCCCCGCCATCCCTACCGAGCCAGAAGTGCAGGCGGTAGGAGAGGTCCTTGCGGGGCCCCTGGCGAGTGCAGAGCACCAGGTAGGCGTCCCCCACGTAGAAGCTGCCGTGCTGCTCGGGGGGCACGGGCACCAGCTCCATCTTCTCGATGCGCCACACCTGCAGGCCCGGCTGGAGCCCGGCCCGGGCGAACTCTTTGTGGTACAGCTGGGGGGCCATGGGTGCAGGCTGGGGGCCGCGGGGCAGAGTGGGCAGGCGGCGCTGGGCAGCAGGGGCGTGCAGGGGGTCCCGGACGGCGCACACGGAGGGCCGGGGCCGGGCCGGTGCTCCCCCGCGGAACGGGACGGGAGAGGAGGAACGGGGCTGGACAGGGAGCTCGAGTGTGCCGGGAGGAGGGCGCAGCCAGGTTTATAGGGCGCCCGGGGCCCGGGGGCGGGGCCGCCCCCCCTCACCCTCACCCCGCGGGAGGGGTGGGGCCGAGTCCCTGACCCCCGCCCCTTCCCGGAGAGACGCCCGCCCCCTCACCTAAGGACAGCTCGCGATCCAAGGCTCTTGGAGGCCTGTGTATGAGTGAGTGTGTGTGAGTGTGAGAGTGTGTGTGAGAGTGTGTGTGTGTGAGAGTGTGTGTGTGTGTGTGTGAGAGAGTGTGTGTATGTGTGCGTGAGTGTGTGACCTTGGCTGTATCTGAGAGGCGAAAGGCGGTGATGACTGATAACTGCCTGCTGGACGGACCCTCGGCCTCCTCGGTTGTAGTTCGGGGGCCACTCGCGCACGCACACACACAGACACACACACACGGACACACACAGACACTCTCACACACTCACACACACACTACACACACACTCACACACACACTACACACACACTCACACACACACTACACACACACACTACACACACACTCACACACACACTACACACACACTCACACGCACACTACACACACACTCACACACGCACACAGACCCACGCGCCTCCAGAGAGCTCCTCTCCTGAGAGGTCCCGCCCCGGGCTCCAGGTGTGCTCCAGGATGAAAACAGGAGCCGGGCCCCCAGCGGAGCCTTGGTGACCCAGTTTCCCTTTTCTGCGCAGCCCCAGCTCCCTTTGCTCTGCGGGAGGGGTGGAGGGGGCAGGGGCGGTGCCCCGGCCTGCTGCTGGCTGCCCCTCTCCGGGTGCTGTAGCCCCCGCGGGCACCGAGAGCTGCTTTACCAACACTTGTTGACTGACGGGCTGATGCTCCGCGTAATTCCCCCCTCCCCGCCCCCCACTTGCCTCGGCGTTTGCCCGGGAGCCGGGCGCTGGGGGAAGTTGCTGGGTGGGGGAGGGTGGCATGAAGGGGCGGGGCCGGAGGGGGCGCTGAGCCCGGGAGCTCGGAGAAGGCCGGCTTGCCGGCCGGCGAAGCCCCCGCCCCCGGGTAATCCGGGCTGGGCGCCTAGTCCCGAGCGTCGCCCGGCTGACCTTGCCTGGCTCTGGCCCCGGGAGAGCCGGAGGGGGCCGGAGCGAGCCGGATCCCGGATTGAGGGGAGCCCCGACCGAGCCTGCTCTGCCCCTTCCTAGCGGGGCGACCTCGGGACAGTCCCCTCGGAGCCTCCACGGCCTCTCAGGCCGTCCTCCACGTCGCGACCCTCGTGGTGATTAGGGACCGCATCCCCCACAGTCCCCCGGGGCCGTTTCCTGGAAAGAGCCCGAACCGAAGGGCCGTCCCGAGGGCCTCTCTGCCAGCCTCGGCGCCCGGAGGGGGAGCAGAAGGGCCGCTTTCTTGATTTCCCCAAGGGGAGCCCCGGACGAGGGATTTCTCCCGGGTCTTGCCCCTGGGGAGGAAGGGTTGTTTATGCGGCTGGTGGCGCGGGGCTGCAGCTTCCCTCGCTCCCGGCCGCTCGGAGCCTCCCGCTCTTCCCTGGCCCGCAGCTGCTCTGGGCTCCCCGCTTCCTCTGAGCCCCCGAAAGGCCGGAGGGAGCGCTCAGGGCAGGGCGGCCTGGCAGGGTCCCATTTCCAGTCCTGACTTTTCTTCTCCCTGCTACCAGGAAGCTCGCGAGCCAGCACTCGCTCCGCTTGCCATTTGCTTTTGGGTTTTTCCTCCAATTCTTTCCAAATCAAATCCGGTTCTTTTCAAACCACTGGTTTTCCAAGATGCGCTCCCAGGAGCAGAGCTGCCCCGGGGCAGGGATTCTCTACCCGCACTGGGGATCCTTCAGCTCCACTCCGGGAAACTTGAGCTTCCCAGAATTAGGGTTTTAAAAGTCTACGGTGGATTACAGGATTACCCGGCAGCTGGGCGCCACCACACAGAGAGCACGAGGACGGGACTCAGGAAGACCTGACGGCAAACCTTGTGGGACCCTGCACAGGTCACTTAACCGGGCTTGCCTCAGTTTCCTCAAATGTAAAATGAGTTGGAAAAGGAAATGACAAACTGCTCCAGTATCTTTGCCAAGACAACCAGCAAAGGAGTCACAAAGAGAAGAGCATGACAACTACAACAGAGAACTGTAAAAGAAGTGAATTCTGTCGAAATAGCCATATATTTAAACATATTTAACGTGGATGGGACTGCCTGCCATGTGGGGGAGGGGGTGGGAGGAAGGAGGAGATAATTTGGAACAGAAGGTTTTGCAAGAGTCAGTGTTGGAAGAATTACCCATGCGTATGCTTTGTAAATAAAAAGCTATAATAAAAAATTAAAATTGAAAAAGAAACAGCAATCTATGTGTGTCTACGCAAATATATGCATACAGTGTGTATGTGTGTGTGGGGGGGTATGGGGACCTGGTCTCCAGGCACACCCCAGAGGCAGCTGTCCCAACAGAGATTTGCCATGATTTTGGCAGCTGATGGTCTAAGATGGGTCAGTCCACCCTGTTTGCCTCTGAGCTGGGCCACCACTTCAGTGGGTTTTATGCCAAGAAAACCCCCAGTGGGGTTGTGGGAAGTTGGGTATAACTAAAAAAGACACTCCCTGAGGCAAACAGCTGCTCTCCCTTGCTATCACTAATGATAATGTTTAAATGTTCATCTCTAGTGTTCTAAGTACTTTACAAATATGGTCTCACTTGGGGCTCACAGCACACTTTGTTGTTATTCGGATCGTCATTTTACTGACCAGAAAACCGAAGCAGACAGAGCTGAGGTGGCCGTGCAGCTAGTCAGTTTCTGAGACCACGTTTGACTCCAGGACCTCCTGAGTCCAGGCCCCAAACTCAAGAATTGGTGTCCATTTTGCTTTTACAAAGTTCTGTAGTTAGTGAAAAGCTTTAGCCAGAGGCATACTATAAGATATTCCTTGAGCTCATGCTTGTTTCTCTACTTCAGGTCCTGGGGAGAGGGGGTTCAGGCTCAAAAGGCGGGCTACCAAAAGGTATCCCACTCCCAAGGCCAGCGGATCAGTGGCACGTTGGCAGGACAAGGTATCTGGGGTGCCCGGCTGAGCTCCCACTTGTCCTGGGCCACAGGGGTTCCTGGTGCTCTTCTGAGCACTGGACACTCACAAATCCCGGCTCGGAAGGTGGGAAGGCCCTGGTGGGGGTGACGCCACCTTGGGTACAGGCCGCTGGGAGGCCTGTGTTCAGTGACCGTTCTGATGAGAAGGGCAGCCTCTCCTCCCGCAGCTCTGTTAGTCACCTCATACTTTGTGACGAGGGGAGTTCTCATTCTGGGGCATTTCAGAAGCCAAATAAAAGGCTCCTCCCTTTTTTGTCTGTAACACAATCAGTAATTCATCAGGAGTCACGGTGCTTGGGCAGGCTCTGCAGCCGGGCCCTCCATCGCCATCCTCACAGCTTCCAAACGCAAGCTCCCAGAGCCTTCCACCGGCTGTGGACGTAAAGGGCCAATGGAAATCTCTGCTGGGGCCGGGACTCCCTCAGGTTAAGGGCACCTTGACTTTGGGTTGATCCTTCACGTCCTGCCCCTTACCCGCTGAACCCAAATCCAGGAGAAGGGCCTTCCTTCGGTTCCTTAAGAACTGGCTGCTGATGGTGGAGTCCTACGGGCAATTCTCCCGCCCCAATTCTCCTGCCTCTCCCGGGTTGAGAAGCTGGCCCGCTGCCCCACCTTGGCACAACGTCACAGTTCAGGTGAGCTTCTGTTCAGACAGGCCTCTCAGGTGAGCGAGGACCAGTCTGGACCGGTACGAGCCCATTCCTCTTGCCCCTGGCCTCCCAAACATCAGAAATCAGCCCTCCCAGACTAGGGCTCCCTTTGCCAGCTCCAGAGACTTCCCCAACTGCATTTTATTCTAAACTTCTGGTCTTCCGGGTGGAGGCTTTCTTTTTCACCACATTTACAATTCAAAAAACCTGAGAGGATTATGGCTGCTCCAGGGCCCTGGGGCTAAGTGCCAAGTGGAAAGTTCTTCTGATCACTGTCTCCTTCAGGTGCTCACTCTCGCTCTCAGCTGCCCACTCTCTTGTCAGCTGGCCTTTGACCCCAATCTCTCGGCTGAAACTGCTCCTGACGGCTGGAACCGACGAACTTTCTGCAGTGCTCCTCAACCCTGCCCCTCTGCAGCCCCCTGCCCCGTGTCCCAACCTGGCTTCTGCGGTGCTATCTGGTGGTCTGTGCTCAGACTGCCTCAGTCTCCTTTGCTGAGACTTCCTTATTCCCATATTCCCACTACTGAGAGTGACAATTATCTCTCTGTGTCTCTCTTTTGCTGGCTCTTATCTCTCTCTTTCTCTCATCCTCCCTCCTCTGTCTGCCTGTCTGTCTCTCATCCTCTCCCCCCCCTTTTCTCTTGGTGAGCTCATCAATTTTTATATAAACCTATAAAAACTCTCTCTGATCTCTGATGATCATTCCTGGATTCATAAGTGACAATAAGAACCCCACAGCCCCTCTTCTGGTCCTGGGGGACCGAGGTGCCAGGCTTAGGAAACAAGGCAGGTGAGCTTGGGCCTTCGGGAAAGGCTGGCCAGAGCCAGCTCATGGAGGTCTCTAAGTGGCAGTGTGAGGAGTTTATGGAGCAAAGTTGGCCGTGCCTTTAAGCACAGCAGTGGGGACCCTCTCTCTTTTGTCTGTTTCCATCTTCTCATGGAGAAAAGGAAAGCCTTCTTTGGGTCAGGGAAGTATTTTGCGTTGACTAGGAAACCTGGGTTACTGATTGACTTTTATTTCCAACTGGTTAACTGTGCATATCAAAATATCCAGTTTAGTGGCTCGAAAATCCTGCCAACCCCTGGATTTGCACTAGAGAGAAATTCAAAGAGCCGGGGAGATGGACATGCACCATGCTTTTATTCTTTTTGAGTTTCTCCTCCATCTGAGTTAAAGACTTCTCGTTATTTTTTAAAATAAAAATTAAAGTTATATAAAGAAAGAATTGAGGGAACATTTAGGTGGATATCGAGTTTTAGAGAAAGAAAATCCAAGAAGAATCTTGTTTCCTTTTAGCAAGAATCCTTTACTCTCATTTTCTAGTTGTCTTTTATTATGTGAATAGCCTTTCACTGCAGCATCTTTGAAAATGAAAATGATCTTGTGCAAATACTTCCTGGCAAATAAAAAAGTTCAGCACGATGGACACATGGTCCCTCCTGCAACTGAGCTCAGGGCCACAGTTAGTGATCAGACTTCAGGAAGGAGCTGCTTCTCATCAGCTTGTTCTATGGATGTAGCTCAAAGAGTATCAATCATGGTAGGAAAAAGAACTAGATAGATATCTACTTACATGTGAATTCTATCGAGCACTTGAAGAAATCAATTAGTACCAATGTAACAAAAATATAATAAAATTGTAATAAATGGTAAAAAATTGTAATAAAACATATAATAAAAATTTTTATATGATACAAATATTGTCCTAATATCCCCCAGGAAAGGGCAAAACAAAGAATGAGGACCATATGAAGGGATTCTGATAATATATCTAAAAAAAATTCATCATGTCAAAATTGGATTTATAAGGGGAATGTTAGGACAGCCAAGATTTAGAAAAATATTTCACATAATCAATCATATGAGCAACAAAATAACTTCATGAACCGAAGTCACAGACAAAATACTGTGCTAAGAAAAGTCATCCTTCTTTAATGGACTCCAAGGTAGGTATTTGTAGTGAATAGTTAGAATGATTTACAATGGAGAAACATTTGACATTTTCTCCATTAATTCAGAAATAAAGCAAGGATGCACCATCTCAGTATTATTCCCCATAGTTCAATCAGTAACAGCAATAAAACAAATGGAAAGTAAAGGAAAAACATCAGTAGTCAGGAGAGAAATCTCTCCATTTGCAAACACTATTGTAATTTGCTTAGCAAATGTCACATAATCAGTGAAGATGATTAAATAACTTCATTAAAATAATTGAATACAATGGAAATTCCAAATCATGTCACTTTACTGTGGCCTTCCTTCCACCACACGTCATCATAAGTAAATAATGGATAGATGAGATAAATATATTAGGGCACATCATTTAAAAAAAAAATAGAAGGAAGAGAAGAAAGTGCTTTTTCAGATCAGATTTCTCTATTCCAGTCCAAACAATTTGAGACCCCCTTCCCTGAACACAAATTTTTTCCTTCCTGCTTTCCAGCCTTGTGTAAGTAGTCCTCCATGTCTGGGGAACTTCCTACCTTATAGAATTCTCAACTTTTTTAAAAGCACAATTCAGATTCTTCCTCCCGAATAAGGTCTTTTCTGTTCTCCCTCTCCTCAGTTATGACATCGTCTCCCTTCCTCTTGAAATTAATTTCTATCATTTCATATACTCTTTAACTTATTTACCTACACCATTGGGATTTTCTTCCCACTCATCTTTAGAAAGTAAATTCAGCAAGGGCAGAGATCGCTTCATTTTTGTTCAGTGTCTTGCAAACTTAATTTTATTAATACCTATATGCTGATTTGGAGCTGAACTGATAATCAAAACACAAAGGACATCACAAAAAAACAAACTAGATTATAGTCATTATTTAGTTTAAAAGTTTCAGTATAAACCATATAAGCTAGAATAATAAGAGAAATTACTGACATAGAAAATATTATTGCATGAAATATCACTGGTACACATACAATGTCCAAGATATATGGGAAAGCAATACAAACACATGGGAACCAAATGCATTGCTCTACAAAAATATAGTCACTGTTTTCCAACTATTGATATTTACATGGGAAAAAAACATTCCAGATCACTAATAATAAGAAGAAATACAAATTAAAGGAACTTTAGCATTTCACTTCATACCCATCAGTTTGACAAAGATCAAAGTAGAACTTTTGGAAGAATTATGGGAAGTTTTGAACATTTTTTCACTTTGCTATCAGGTTTTTGCTCCCTAAAAGGTCCTGCTGTGGAAATTTGGGTCTACACGGGACTTTTCTGTCTTGCCCTGTGTGGTTGGGGTTCAAAAGGGATGACTAGTTCCCCACAATCCTTCCAACATTGACTATATTTCTACTTTCATCCTTGTCAAACTGATGGGTGTTATTTGTACTTTCTATTATTAGTGATTTGGGGCATTTTTGTTTGTTTGTTTGTTTTTTACTATATTTAACTTTTTTATTTACAAGATCTATGCATGGATCATTTTTCAGCATTGACAATTGCAAAACCTTTTGTTCCAGCTTTTCCCCTCCTTCCCCCCACCCCTTCCCCCAGATGGCAGGTAGTCCCACACATGTTAAATATGTTAAAGTTAAATAAGTTAAACTTAACACATACATGTTAAAGTTAAATAAGCTAAATACAATATATGGATACATGTCCAAAGAGTTATTTTGTTGCACAAAAAGAATCGGATTTTGAAATAGTGTACCATTAGCCTGTGAAGGAAATAAAAAAATGCAGGTGGACAAAAATAGAGGGATTGGGAATTCTATTTGGTGGTTCATAGTCGTCTCCCAGAGTTCTTTCCCTGGGTGTAGCTGGTTCAATTCATTATATAGTTAACTTTTGATGAAGCAGTGGACTGCTGAAGCCATTCTGAAAAATATTTTAAAATTAAACGAGAAGTCACTAAACTATTCAACAAAGTGGGTGCCCATCCGTGGGAGAAGAAACTGCTTTCAAAACATAAATGGAATGTTATTTTTGGTGCTATATAAAAGAGTAACTAAAGGAATTCAGAACACCAGGGAATAGTTCTGGGAACTGATGCAGGGCCAAGGAAGGCTGTGCAAAGTGGCGAAAATCATGTATGTGAAAGAAGGACTAAAAGTGTGTGTGGGGGGGAAAGATGAACCGAATGAACCCAGGGATCTGGGGGCCTTGGGAGAGGTGAGAGAACAGCCACCAGTAGGGAATGTTGCATTTGCTATCAGAGATAATTGGGCTCTAATTTAGTTTTGCTCTTATTTTGGTGAGCAAGGGAAGAGAAGGGAAGGGAAAGGAAGGGAAAGGAAGGGAAGGGAAGGGGAGGGAAGGGGAGGGAAAGGGAGGGAAGGGGAGGGAAGGGAATTTGAGAGGAGGGGAGGGGAAAGAAGGGGAGGAAAGGGGAGGGGAGGGAGAGGAGGATAAATAGAACTTCCCAAACTTAAAAGGGCTCTGGAAGTTCTAGTCTTTGCCAAAGGGGCAGGAGGACTATTGCTGTCCCCCACATGGAGGAGGCAGGAACCTGTTTCCCACAGGGTGAGGACAGGTTATCCCTGAAGTGAGAATGGCCGAGATGGGCAGCAGCTGGCACCGATGGGCAGTAGTTGGCACCCGTGCCAGGAGGAGGTGTCCCTCACACCATAGCCAGAAGCGGGCTCTCTCAGCAGGCACTGGACGCCTGTCTCTCCTCTGTGTCTGCCCCTTTCCTGCCTGGCTGGGTTCTAGAGGGGCCAGGGCCAGGCAGGGAGAGGCCGCAGGCCCTCTCCGGGCAAGGCTGGCATCAGAGCCGAGCTCATGGACCTCAGTTCTTGGCCTGCTGCTTTCTGTTTGGGTGCCAGAGGCTGGAGATGAGCTCTTAACCCCGTGGGTTTTGAAAGGCGAGGTGATCAGGCCACTGGAAATTTGGCCGCCAGTCTGTGCCAGGACCAACAGGAAGGATGAGCTGACCGGCCGGGCCCACAGAGCAGATACTCAGCCATCTCTACCCCCATGCCATCTCTGGAAGGGTACCGGGGCAGCCCGGGCCGTGCAGCACTGAGCCTCCCCCTCCCCCCCTCTGGGACCAAAGTCCTGCCTAGTGCTGGGAGCCAAGGTGTGTAACTTCTGTTCTTTGCAGCAAACAGCTGGGCAAGAAGCTAATTAACAGTAATTGGTTAAATGGGGCTGGCGCAGGAGGCACCCGTGGTTTGCCCAGAAGAGGGGCAGGAGGCTGACCCCCGCCCCTGGCGCTCTCCCACCCTTCCATCAGGACCATTTCCTCATATTCTGGCTGCAAAACTTGTCATTAAAATCATTGCAAAATAGTAAACCAGAAAGGCCGAGACTCCTGGAAACTCCCCTCTGGAGCCGCTTTTCTTGCTGAGTTTTGTTTACCAGCTGCCCAGCATCTGTGAATAATTTTCTTGACAGACTCTTGGGCGATTACGCAAAGCTACAAAGCCATTCTGCCCCCCAATCCCTCCCACCAAGCCCCCCCCAAGGCCAAAGGCAGAGTTGCTCCGGATTCTCAGTTGGGGTGACCAGTCGGGGAGCTGGGAGGGCGCTGGGGGATGTCCTAGTCCAGGGCTCTCCTGTGGAGTCTGTGAACTCCGTGCGTTGTTACAGATAGTTGTCCCTCAGTGTCTCCTTGCAGACATTCTGAGGAGTCTTGGCTTCCTGAGGCTGCCACGGGGAACCGGCTGATGAGGATGAGCCCGAACAAGCGCACAGTGGCCATCACTGCTGCCATCACGGCCACCATAATGCAGAACATCTGGAATTCCAGAGACAGATCCCTCGACATTTCCAACAAGTGCTCACTAGGCTCTGCTTGCACACCTCCAGGGACAGAGCGCTCACTCCCTGCACTTTGCCCTAATATTGGGGATTTTCTCCTAGCTTGAAGCTTAATCTCGCCTCTCTACAGCTCCCAGCCATTGCCCTCGGTTCTGCTGAGCAGGGCCCTGTCTGTGGCCCAGACCCTCACGCCAGCCAGCCCATCACCCCTCACGCCAGCCAGCCCATCACCCCTCACTGCCGTTCTCTGGTAAACGCCCCTGCTTCCTCAGCAGACTCTTGCAGGACATGGTTTTGAGGCTGCCCACCATCGGAGGCCGTCCTGGTGCTCCGGATTGGCACGTGAAGCTGCCGCCTTGGACCTTGATAACTGAGGGACCCCACCCATCAATCCCTTCAGCCTCAGCTCCCTGTCTATGAAAGGGGGTGCCAACCCCCTCCCCAGGTCAAATGTAGAATTGTCTGCAAATGTTAAGGGGCCCTTCTCTGATCTCACCACCACCGCTGGGGCCTCTTCCCACACTGCAGGCCCACAGTAACCTTCCCCCAAGGAAACGTCCATCCAGCGAGCCCCCCTCCCCCCACAGTCACACTACAGTGTAGTCTCCACGTGAAGCACTCCTCAGACTGTGAAGTCACCAGGCCTCGGAGACTCCTCAGTGTTCAAAGATTCTTTCTCTCCTCTGCCTGTCTCCTTTTCTCCCCCCATTTGTCTCCCTGTCTCTCTTCCTCCCCAACTTTCCCCGGAAGCCCTAAAAGGAGAGAATCTGCAGGGAGAAGCTTTTCTGCATCTCCTCCAAGTCAAAGTAACTGCAGTTCACTTCACTAGTTGGAAGCACAATGAGGTTCCCCTCACAGGAAGCTTTGACCTTGACTTGAAAGTGACCCCAGAAATCCTACTGTGATACCCCCATTTTGAAGATGAGATGACTGAGGCCCAACTGAGGCAGAGTCTGGGTTCAGCCCCAGGCGGCTTCAGATTCCAAACACAGGGATCTTCGTATGCTCCTCGGCTCTGCCAATAGTGCCTCTGTCCCCTGGAGCCTTACCAGCCTCAGGCTCTTGGCCATTTGGGGCATTCTTTTGGCCAGGGCACAAGGAAGGGTCCTGTCAGTGCTCCCACATCCTGTGGGAAGACAGCGTGTGTGCAACTCCTGGAAATGATGGGAAAAGCAGGCTGCCTGACCCAGCTCAGAATGGGAACCAACCCCCTCCAGAACTCCCCATCTCCGTTCTTCCTCCCTTGCGCGCGCGTGTGCACACACACACACACACACACACACACACACACACACACACACACGCGCGCGCACACCACAGAAAGGAGCCCATTTCATTGGTCACTCCATGAGGAAAGAACTGAGCAGGTAGAATGTTTTCATATAAAAGGATCCATGGGCAAAAGTGCCCTGGTCAGCCGGCCGCCGCTCGGGGCTCTTTCCTCTAACCAGGCTATCTGAGCCGGGCTCACGCCTGAGGCACACGGGACATGAAGAAGGGTATTTTTGTCAGTGGATTTCTATATAGAAATGCTTCTCAAGGCTATCTGGCTACCGGCTACTTAACCCCCCTTTAAAAACTGCCTCCCAATGCATATGTACTGCCAAAGAAAATGTTATAATTATAAAATTAATTAAAAAAAAAAACTGCCTCCCAAGCAGCCGTTAAGGTTCCCATCTCTCTTTGGGGGCAAATGTCCCCACGACTGTCTTTAATAAGGAAGTGGCTCTTCCTACCAGGCGGCAGCAGGTGCTTTAAGGACCCTTAGCCTGCAGGAAGTGTTGAGAGACAGAGATAGAGAGACAGAGAGATGGTGAGAAAAAAAGAGAGATAGACTGAGACAGAGTCAGATTGGGAGGCAAGGAAAGGGGAGAGACAGAGACAGAGAGATGAAACAGAGAGATAGAGAGACAGTGAGACAAAGAGAGATAGAGAAAAAGGAAGAGAGGAGAGGGGGGGAGGAGGAGGAGGAGGAGGAGGAGGAGGAGGAGGAGGAGGAGGAGGAGGAGGAGGAGGAGGAGGAGGAGGAGGAGGAGGAGGAGGAGGAGGAGGACAGAGAGCTTTAGTTTTCTCCCCCCAAAAAAAACCTTCTAGAGCGCTCATGAGAGACGCCTCTAGGACTCGCCAGCTGTTCTGAAACAGGACTTCCAAGCTGCTGGTCATGAATGTGGACATAAGCTCCCCACACATTCACACCCTAAACCTTCCCGGCACAACAGACCTAAGGCAGGGAAATTGGAACTTTGCCCCAGGGCGCTGACAGAACTCCACTGTAGAGAAACCGGAGCTGAAGCCCTGGCGAGCAAGAATCATTTGTTCAGATGGAAGCCGCCAGCCAGAAGGGCGGGGTTCCTCCCCAACCTGGCGCTCCTTCAACCCTGCCTCTTGCTCAGGACCAGGCTGGTGGCGTTTGCCCTAAATACCAAGGCCGGCCTCCTCCTAGCTCTCCCGGGACTGCCGCACCCAGAGACCGGAGGGCTCCAGAAAGCGGCCTGGTAGCCTCATGTGACAAGGGCAGTCCTGTGGAAGAAGAGCCGGGGGCCTTGGGAGAGGCGGATTCAGCTTGACAGAAGAAACATTTCCCAGGAATTAGAGCCGGCCAAGAGTGAGATCATAGGAGGTGACCAGGGGATTCATTTTACAAACAAGGAAACTGAGGTGACAAATGGCTCCACACAGGCATGAAACAAGGGCGGAGGCGAGCGTGAGCCCAGGTCCTCGATCTAAAGGGGGGCTCTGTCCCCGGGGCTGCCTGCCCAGGGGCTGGAGACACAAGGCTCTTCAGAGGGGGATTGGTTTCAGAAAAAAATAAGAACCTTCTCCATTGCAAAAGGTCATTGAACAAATATGTTTCAGAATAAAAATACTGTTTAAAACTGAACCAAGTCCAAGTGTATTTTTTAAAGGGTAGATTTGGACTCAGTAATCCTGAATATGTTTGCTATTAAAATAAAGACCAAAATAAATGCCTTAACCCCTGAAATAGAAGTGAAGAAGAGAACATCTTATTCCTCGGTTCCTCCTGCCCTCACAGTCCCCTGCATTATGAACATTAAAGTTCCATTTTACACTTCCCCAGTCTTCCCCATTCCACCTGCTGGGTCCCAGGGCCAGAGACTGGCAGGAGCCAATAAGGAAGGACCCAATAGCTCACTACTCTCTCAGGTGATTCAACCTGGGAGGCTGAGCCTGGAGGAGAAAGTTAGGCTCTACAAAGGTCTTGCATTGTCAACCTAATCAACTAAGATGATACCATTTATCTGGGAAACCCAGGGTCTAGAAGCTCGAGGAAAGTCGTGAATAAAGTAGGAAGGAGGGCACCTAGCGGGACTAGTTCTCAAAAGTCCACCACAAAATGGGAATCATGAAACAATCTGGCATTGCTTAAAAAATGAGAAGCTGACCCACGGAATAGGTTAAGTCCACAACCCAGGGAACAAATGAATTCTGGAGCTGAGAATTGGATAAATCCAAAGATCTGGAGAAAAGCCTCACTGACATATAAAAACTGCTAGGGAAGTCGGAAAGAAACCTGGCAGGAAGTCAGTTTATATCAACACCTCTTCTGATAAGATAAATACCAATGGCATAGCTATGAAAAGTCACATCATAAACACGTTCAAGGAGCAAGGTAGAAATTACTTGCCATGTCTATGGAGAAGGGAAGAGTTATGACAAGGGATGGAAGGGATCACAAAATGAACGTTTTTTAAAGATTATATTGATAAAGTTTTAAAACAAATAAAACAAATGCAACTTTTAAAAGGAGAAAAACAGTTAAGTAAGGGTGAGAATCTTGGCTGCACATTTTCTGATAAATGTATCATTCCTGAGATGTAAAAAAAACTGATTCAAGTTTATAAGACTAAGAGCCATTCCCCAAATGAAATGATCAAAGAATATAAACAAGCAGTTTTCAAAGGGAAAAAACCCAAGATATTCAAAACCATATGAAAAATAGTTCTAAACCACTAATAACTTGAGAAATACAAATTAAAGCAACTTTGAAGTTCTATCTCACATCTATCAGACTGGCAAAGAAGGCAAATAGAAAATTTCAAATATTAGGGAGGCTGCTGGAAAACAGGTCACTGCTGATGAAGCTGTGAATTGGTCCAAACTGTCTGGACCATTTTGAACAATGCCGCCCAATCACTAACTGTGCTTACCCTCTGATTCAGTCATAGTGCTACCAGGGAGCATCCCAAGATCAAAGAGACAGGGAAAGGACATATATACATATATGTACAGAACTATTGATAGCAGCTCTTTTTGTGGTGACAAAGAACTGGAAACCAAAGAGTGCCCATCGTAGGGAATGACTGAACAAGTGATGGTATAAGAATCTGTTAGAACTCTGGTTTTGTTTTTGTTTTTGTTTTTTCAGAGAAACTTAGGAAGATAGGATGCAGAATGACAGTCAGAATCAGGAAAACCATTCATATGATAACAACAATGTAAGGAAAAGCACTTTGAAAGATCTAAGAACTTTGACCTATGCCATAATCAACTATGATTTCAGAGGACCTTTGATAAAATATGAAAGAGGTGGTGAAGTTGGAGCAGAACGAGGCTGACATTTGTACATTGGGCTGCATATTTGTTATGAGATTTCTTTTTCTTTTTTTAACCCCAAAGTTGGGATTGGATGAGAAAATGCTTCTTTCCATTGAGAGGGAGAGAAAGGTCAAGGGGAGAAGGAGAAAGGGAGAGAAAGCCAGGGAGACAGAGAGAGATAGAAATAAAAAAGAAGACAGACACAGACACAGAGACTGAAAGAGAAAGGCAAGAGGGAAAGGGGGAGAAAAGAGAGAGATAGAGACAGAGAGGGAAAGGGGGAGGAAAATGAATAGAGAGAGAAAGAGAGACAGAGACAGAGAGAGAGACAGAGAGACAGAGAGGTTAGAAGGAATCACAGACAAGGAGGATAGTTTTGAACACTATGTCAAATGTATCATATACAAATGTATCATATAATTAGCAAGAAAAAATGAAACAAATAGGGATTCTCAGTTTCATGCACCAATCATTCATGTTCTACAGTGTAGATGAACATGCTTATTTCACGGAATCATGTTTATAGAGAGAATAATGGAATCCATCAAGCTCAAATGAATGAATGTAATGACAAGAGAAATGGAGCCAGAGATGAGGAGTGTACTTACAATTAGTTGGTGTTTCATGAATGAAAATCCAGCAAAGGATCCCAAAAAGGGATGAAAAAGACCTTAAAGATCATTTAATCGAACTACTTTCTTTAATGAATGAGGTAATGCCACTTTCCTTAAGAGACTTGTGTAATGGGCACCAGGAGTGGGAATGGTGAGGCACAAAAACTTGTACAAAAGGGATCCAAAAGGGAAAAGTGAGTCACGGTGTCCAAGGCTGCAGAGATCAGGCAGAAGAATGAGCACTGAAAAAAGGCCATGAGATTTGGCATTTAGAGATCACTGGCAACTTTGGGGTTTTGGCTTGTTGGGTTGGGATTTGTATTAATTAGCATTTTACATTTTCCTCCAAGTTACATGTCAAGAAAAGTTTTAGTGTACACTTTTATATGATTCTCATTCTGAATTTTTCTCTCTCCCTCTTTCCTAAAATGGGAGGCAGTTTGATCTAGTTTATCCCTGTGATATCAGGTAAAACATATTTCCATATTGTGAAAAAATAAACAGATCACCAAAGAAGTTACAATAAGATAAGTGAAAAAAAAAAAGATATATTTTGATCTACATTCAGAGTCCATCCATTCTTAATCTTGATGCCCATAACATTTTCCTATGTGAATCCTTTGTACTTGTCTCAGGTCATTGTGTTGCTGAGAGGAGCTGAGTCAGTTATAGTTGCTCATTACACACTGTTGCTGATACTGTATACAATGTTTTCCTGGTTCTATTCCTTTCACTTTGCAACAGTTCATACAAGCCTTCCCAGGTTTTTCTGGAATCTCTCTGTTCATCAGCTCAAATCACATAACAATTCCATAATATCCATATACCTCAACTTGTTCAGCGATGAGCATCCCTTCAATTCCCCATTCTTTGTCACTATAAAAAGGGCTGCTATAAATACTTTTACACAGGTAAGTCCTTTCCCATTTCTTATGATCTCTTGGGGTACAGATCTGCACAGGTTGCTTGAATTTGGGCATAGTTCCAAATTGGTCTCCAGAATGACTGGATCAGTTCACAACTTCACTAACAAGACATTAGTATCCAAATTTTCTCACATTCTCTCCAACATTTATCATTTTACTTTTTTTTCATATTAACCAATCTGATAGATTCTCAGAGGTGTTTTAATTTTCATTTATTTAATCAAAAGTTATATACAGGACTTCTTCATAGACCTATGGATAGATTTGATTTCTTCATCTGAAAACTTACTGTTCATATCCTTTGACCATATATCAATTGGGGAATGACATATCTCTATCTCTATCTATCTATCTATCAATCATCTATTTGTTGAGGCAATTGAGATTAAGTAACTTGTACAGGGTCACACAGCCAGGAAGTATTAAATGTCTGAGGCCAGATTTGAACTCAGGTTCTCCTGACTTCAGGGCTGATACCCTATCCAACTATACCAATGAGCTGCCCCTGGCTTATATTCTTATAAATTTGATCTTGTCTTGTTACATGGTGTGACATGCTGGTCTATATACCTAGTTTGTGTCCTATTGTTTTCCAGTTTTCTCAGCAGTTTTTGTCAAATAATGAATTCTTATCCCAGAAGCTGGGGACTTTAGGTTTATTAAATATTAGTTTACTATGGTCATTGACTATAGGAATAGTGTTTTGTGAACCACCAAATCTATTGTACAGATCCACCACTTTCTTTCTTTTATTTTTTAATGCTTTTTATTTTTTATTTTTAAAACATGCACAGATAATTTTTCACCACTATATTTCTTAGACAGTGAGAAGATAGTTTTGATAATTACTAATTCATAATATAGCTTGAGATCTGCTATTGCTAGGCCACCTTCCTTTGTATTTTTGTTTTCACTAATTCTCTTTACATTCTTGGCCTTTTGTTCTTCCAGATGAATTTTGTTATTGTTTTTCTCTAGCTCTATCAGATAAATTTTGGTAGTTTGATTGGTATGGCACTGAATAAGTAAACTAGTTTAGGCAGGATTGTCATTTTTCTTATGTTAGCACCGCCTACTCATGAGCAAGTGATATTTTCCAGATCTGTCTTTATTTGTGTGAAGAGTGTTTTGTAATTTTGTTCACATAATTCCTAGGTTTGTCCTGGTGACTTTAGAAAGACAGTTTCAGTTAGTGATAGGGCCAGATTATGGAGGGTCTGGAAAAGAGGAGAGTAAGTGATGAGTAGTTTTCTCAAGGATATATATATATATATATATATATATATATATATATATATATATATATATATATATATATATATATATATATATATATGTATATGGAGTCCCCAAAGTCCGAGTGCTATCGCAAACATCTTTGTGCGCTTTTATTCTCAACAAGGGTTGATTTACCTTCCATTTTCCATAGCATACAGTGCACAAAACTAGCAAGGGTTATGATCTCTTAATTATCTGAGATGAGTGACATGATAAAAACACAGAGAGTCTTACTTGGCAAACAATATCTTTTGTGTTTTAAACTGATTTTGTTTGTTAGAATTAGATTTAGTTAGTCATGCTTGTTTTCTGTAAAGTAATCTCATAATTGTCCCCATTTAACCATAAACAAAAGCCTTCCTTGGAGAAAAAATAGGGGAGGCCGCTATTGGCCATCCACAACATGGCATAGCATTTCCCTGGAGGCCATTTGATTGTTTTAAGTCATGCACAAAGGTAACTGACCAGTTGCTGCTGCAGCCACTGGACAGAAGGAAACCCTTGCAGCTTTTCTTTCTCCCAAGAGATGAGATGACCTGAAGATATCCTTGTGGCTTATCTTTCCCCGGGACATTTCTGCAACAGAGATTGGAAGCATTATACTGATGCTGAACCACAAAGCCTCCCAATAGCTCTAGGTTATAATTTGGTTTTGCTGTAGCAGGAACAAAACTACTCAGGATGTTGCCCTGCCTGCTTCATTTTCCAGAACCAAGGGAACCTGAAAAAAAAAAAAAAAAAAGAAAACCTGCTTCTAAGGCACATATCTCTCCCAAACTCCAGCTTGGAAGCTCTAAGGACAATTCTCATTTTCCAGACCAAGACAGGGCACCCAAAGTAAATGCACAAGGAATTTAATTGCAACTGATGAGCCGGGTAATTTACAGGGAAAATCTGTCCCTCTCCTGTCTTTACTCCTTAATCAGATACAAAAAACTTCCCTGGATCTCTTAGCTACCAATGGGAAAGGGGATGTTATTGGAAGAAAAATCAAATGTAGTTCTATTAACTCACAGTTGTAACTTGGTCCCAGTGGGAAGATAATATATCCTGAGCAGTGCTGATGTGATCTACCAGTTTGGTGATGTCATTAGTGGGGATGTTTTCTCCTTTGGCTATCCCCTCAATTCCAGCTGCTTTGTAGGATCTTTTGGGAAGGATAGAGGGCTCTTTATGGACCTAGCAGTAGGACACTTTCAACTCTTTCATAGTTCAACCCCTTAGCTGTCCCCAGCTAGCACAACAAAATTAATCAAGTAACAAATATTTATTAAACATTTAGGATGCACGACGTATTATGTAGGCTATGCAGCTATAAATAGAAAGAGCAAAACATTTCTTACTTGCAAAGAACTTACATTCTAATAAGGAAGATCATGAGAATCTAATACAGAAATAAATGAAAATAAATAGAAAAAAAATGCAAATTGCTTTAGCTGAATTGCAAAGTAGGAGGACAGGAAGTATGTCCAAGAAGATAGGAAGCCATGAAGGTGTTAGGTCAAGTCTCAGTTTTGCAGGACTTTGCATATCTTTCAGAAGCCCTTTGAGCAAGCTTCCCTGCTATCCAGATAGGGTAACAAAATCCTTTCAACAGATTGCCCCTGGCAGCTAGCACCCAGCCATTCAGAAGACTCTGTAGCTTCAAGAAGCCCCAGGAAGCTGGTGATCCTTGTCCTGCAGAAAACCACTGCTTTCCCAACAGTGACATTTCTCCCCTTGGCATTAAGATCTTCATTTTAAAAGCCAAATGAACAAGTTCCCTAAAATTTAAACTTCTATCAGGCTCTAAGTGAGATTTCAGAAGTTTAATAGAGATTAAAGTTAATATATGCTGCTAGCTCTCTCAAAGAAGTACATCAAAATTCAGGGAGTGACAGAATCAATGGAAATTACCACACCTAATGCTCTGAAAGGTGTTGATGGGCTGGCTAATCAAGGCTCAGCTTCAGTTTCATGGCATCATCAAAGATAAAAAGAAACCGATAAATTCCCGAATCCATCCAGTCAGATCCTTCTCTCCGGGCTCTTCTACATTCACAGAATTTTTAAAGTGGAGGAGAAATTGCCAATAATAGAATTCAGAAATGGGGACGAGACAGGAAGGACTATGATTGGAACCCAAGACCCAACTCCCATGCCAGACTATCTTCTCCATCATCATCCTGAAGCTCTGGTAGCCATACAAGGGTCTCATAATTCTTATTAATTCCGAATGTGATTGTCTTTATTTACCGGCACATCTCATCCATGTTTTATGTTCCAGTTAGCAGTCAGACTGGATGATTTGCTCTTCCTCATGCATGACACTCCATCTCTTAACTCCATGCTTTAGAACAGAACATTCCCCCATGCCTGGAAAGCTCTCCCTCCTCAACTCTGTTACCTCCAAAGTTCAGTTTATGTGCTCCCCCTTCTCCAAAAAAGTCCCTCACCTGTTGCTAGGACCCTCTCTCCCAGGAGAAATTCTTTAAATTATATTAATCAAATTAAACCATGTGATTCAATTAATGATTAAATAAACTGCATCAATTGGTATTTAATTTTCTATCTAAACATTTGAGGGGCCCTACAGCAAGTTTAGGCACCAGGAGCAACCTTGGGTTGCTATGGTATCACCACTTTTCCTCTTCACAGGCTCAGTTGAAGGACACTTCGCTGGGCTACTTAATTATCCCAGCATCCTCATCCCTTCTCTGCCCCTTGAGCAGTTGTTTCCTTTGGAGGCTCTTGGGAAGTTGTGATCATCCCCCATATCCTCTCAGACTGAAAGGGCTGTTTGCTTTCATCCCATTGACTATCAGATCTCACAGATTCTTAGACCGTGACTTCCCTCACAGAAGAGGCGGAAAACAGATCCGGAGGGAAGTTCTATTTGCTTTCCAGTGCTTCTTCAGAGAGAGTCCAATACTCTCTCTTCCATCTCGCTAATCTTGACTCTAGTTTCCCACTTCAACTCATCTTATCTATTTGACCTATAATGTGTTGGGAATGTCCTTTTATTACCCTCATGATTCCAAGGCCCGTCCAGACCCCACTCAGAGCCAGAGGTACCTCTGGGTTGTTTTTTTCTTGTTCTGGGCTGTTGGCAAGGTTCCATCCAAGGCTCCAGAACTTTGCTGCCCTAGATCTTTTGGAATGACCTGGTCTGCTACGATGGAGGGGTTGCTATATCCTTTCTCTTAAACCTGAACACTCTGCATGAGATCTTTCTAACATTTGGCAGCTCTCTCGTGGGTCGATGCTTTTCCTCTGGCATTGTTTGCATTTCCAACAGACTCAGACTTTCCAACTATTTCCAGTAGTTCAGCACAATTCAGCATCTCTTTTCCCCTCATAGCCAAGTACAGCCAGATGTGCCTCCAGCCTCTGGGTACGTGCCCCACCTCACTTCTCTTCCTCCAATCTCTCATCATCTGTTTGCTCTCTCTGCCAATCTTGGAGGCTGACTATCTACAGATCCGAAAGATATTTATTTTATCCTTTCACTAGATGAGAAGTCGGATAAAATTGGTTTATGCCATTGGCGTGTCCTAGCAACACCAAATTGCCCTTGTGTATTCTGTAAACATTTTAGACAAGAGCTTTCTGATAGTGTCATTTCTTTTCTTTTTTCTTTTTTTTGGGCCTTTGTACAATTTCAAATGCTAAAATCCCGAGGCTTTGTCAAAGTCTCCCTGCATTCTGCCCTTCACTGTTATTAAAGCTTCAGTTACATTTCTAACCCAAATATTCAGGGATGTACTGACAAATATTTAACAATCAGCTCTCCAGAAAAGGGGACTGAGTTGTGTGTGATGACACATTTTAAGTTTCATCTGCATTATTGACATTATCTCTATTACTTTCTTAAGTCCGGACAATCAACAATGTTCCAGTGGGTAACATTAGCCAGTTCTCAAGTTGTAATTGAAAATTTAATAACTGGTTCTACAAAAGTTGGTTCTTAAGCACTTCCATGAATCCTGTGTTTCCTCCCCATGGGAACATCCCTCTTTCCCTGAGAAAAAGCCTAATTTTGGTCTGTGTTTTGGCCATCATGGTCTGCATTGTGGTGGATGAAAGCCCACGAATACCTCTGTTTCTAGCATTTCAAATGGCTTTTCTCTACTCAATGAATCCTAATTTATCTTTAGAAAATCACTCAATAATCAAGATGATTTTAACTTTATTGAGTATATTCTCCTCTTCCTTCCCTTCTTAAGGGGTTTTACAATTAGACTCCAAGTATTTCCTAAAACCCCTACTCTCTCAAGAATTTTTGAATGGTCTATATCTATAATTTACAGAAATTGACTCAGTCCTAATTTCTCTTTACGCCTTTTACTTTATACTTTACGTTTCCTGATACTTTCCAAAATTTCTTTTACAATAGCCTTCGGATCTTTGCAACTTAGAGCAGGTGGATTTCCTAACTCAGAGTCCTCTGTCTGGTTCTCTCTCCACACCTGAGCATTAATGCCCAGCTTCGGATGTCAAACAAAGCCTGCCGATACTCGTGAGCACAGCAGACTAGAATGTAATTGAGAAGTCTTTGGCAAAGTCAATAGAAACACAGCAGAGCACAAATAAAGTGAATATGGGGTTTTCTGAGTGTCTGCCTCCTCGGGCATCCTCCGGGAAGGTTTGAGGGAGGCACCCGTTCTGTCTGAGTTGGACCCTGCTTCTCTAAGCACTTTAGCTTCTGGATTAGCCAGAGCTTGGAAAACCTGCTTGTTCTTGGAGTGGAGAAGGTGACATTCACAAGGCAATTTATAATCCTTTCTACAAAATATTGGAAGTTTAAAAACAGCCAGCCCCAAACAACAAATTTGAGCTCAAGCAGGTTTTTCCCACTGGCCTTGAGGGGCTGATACCTCCCACAAGAGAAGCAGTCCCTCGGATTTCCAGCCATTCTCAAAGGGCTTTCGCAGTGAGCTGGGCAAACCTGAGAGGCTGCGTGCTCTCATCTTAGTTCTGACCCTAAGAATTTTGACCAGCTATCATGGGGGGAAATGACAGAATTTCTCCATGCTTCATTTTCTCATGTCCTAACACTGTTCTAACAGCCTGTAGTAATCAGGTGAAATGACAAGTCCAAGAGGGGGGAGTCATCGAGTACGTTCTCTATTTAAGGCAGTTGTATTTTCTTCTCTTGACCTCCAGCTTCCCCCTTAAAACCTTTTTCTCTTTCCCACACTCCACACTAGGAGGCCCGTGAGAGGACTTAAGCCATATTAGAGCCCCCCCTTCCTCCCACGACCCTGAACTTCACAAAGGTTGGGAGGCTGGAGCTAATTTGGACTTTTTGCTTTTAAAGAGGCTGTGGTTCTTGTGCACACAGAGAACCAGTGACTGCTGAAGTTCTGGGTCTGCCATATTCCGGCAGGTCAGGCAAGGATTCTGCCAGGCTGGCGGCTACGTGACTTACAACCAGAGGTAGAGGAAGGGGGGAGGTCACACCGGTGACTCCCAGCATTTAAAAATACCCAGAGAGAAAGAGAAATAGCAAATCCATCTCAGAACAAAGTCCATGTGAGACCTCAGCTGGAGCTCTGCTGCAGACCGAGTCAAGCTGGCCCCCGCCTGGCAAAAATCTGGGGATCCAGCAGGGCCAGCTCCAGTCAGTATCGAGTGCATTCGCTCCTAGAAGCCTGCATCCGGTGCCCACCGAGTACGGACACCAAGAGGAAGGCCGCAGAGTAAAGCACAAGCAGTCCGTTAGAGAGAGGTCACCAAGGGCCCCGGGAACCCAAGAGTTACTGGTGACTACAGGGAATTTGCGTGGGTGCCAGCTGGGCTCTGAAGGAGGGACAGGAGTTCAACATACAGAGGGAAGAAGGGAGAGAGAAGATGGAACAGTGCAAAAAAAGCCATGGCAGTAAGGGGGTAAGGGCTGTGTTGGGGTAACAGGCCACAGTTCAGTCTGGTGGATTGGACCAGAGGGAAGAGCTGCACATGAAAAGGCTGGAAAGGCTGAGGGTTGGAGGGAGGGGATGAGATAAGACTTAACTCCATAAGCAAGGAGGGGCTACAACAAAGCCTACCAGGTTAGCTGGTCTCTATTTCATGTAGCTCAGGGTGAGACGTGGTCAGAAGGACAAGGACGGGACTCTCAGGGAGCCCAGTGGCTGTCCCTCCTATGTGCACTTTGCAGTGCAGACCCAGCCTTTAAGGACTTTTTTTTTTTCTGAATTCTGTCTCTCAAAGAAAAACAAAAACATGGATTGTAATGTTTGACAATTCCTTCCATGTTATCCCATACATACATACATACATACATACATACATACATATATACATATACATATATATATATAAACAACCCTACAATTTGAGAGAGAATTAACTCTTCTCTCCATGCTCGTGTTCTCTCCTTGCCTGGAAGGCCTCACTTCCCCACTTTCCTAGTGAAGAATCCCTCTCTTGGTGAAAGATCAGGTCAGACAATGCCCAATCCCAGAAATCAGAGTGGTTGATGCTCACTTGGTCTGTCTTTGGTTCTACGTGTCTATTTGGATAGATGTGACCTTCCCCCATAGAAGGTAAAGTCCTTGGGAGAAGAGGTCACTTCACTGACGCTCAGTGTCTGGCAGACAGCCTGTGCTTAAGGAATACTGGCAGACTGGGGACTGCTTACTTGCCCAAGGTCACACAGCTCAGGCTAAGTGACCCCGAAGGAGCAGCCCCAAAACAAAGGCTTGAAGGGAGGAATGGCTTCTTCCTAGAACCCCCTGGATGCCCACTGTGGAGGACGCTGTAGAGCATCCTGGCTCTTTTCTGGGTTAGACTAGACCCCGTTGGGTTTCCTTTCAGCCCTGAGAACTGTAATTCTAGGTGTCTTTGACTTCAGCTCATAAACAAACCCTCAGACATCAAGCATCTCTCAACAGAAACATCCACTTGTGGTCTTTCAAACGTCCCCCGAAGTTGAAATCCCACTCTTCAGCTTTGTGTTGTTCTACGAGTGCCATCTGGTGGTTGGAGAAAGATTACTCTGGATGAGAATTTTAAACTCCACTCTCTTGACAAGGCTATGGTTCTGTTCCTTTCTCCAAGTATTTACTAAGCTTCTATTATGAATCAGGCCCTGAAGATAAAAAGTTGAAAAGAGACAGAAGTCTGACTCACAGGGAGTCCCAGGAAGTTTCACAGTCTTGGAGGCTCATCGTTTTCATCACAGCCTAATTTCCAAGGGTGGGTATGTTTGCATGTATTTAGGGAGTACGTTGATGTCTCAATTTTTGTAGGGAGTGGATATATCTTTTTTTTTCTTTTTTATCCATTTAAAAATTCTGACATGTATTTAAAAAAAATAAAATACTCCTGAAAAAAATATCTGAACTTCATAAACCTCAAGCAAAAAGAGCACTTTCCCATACACAGGAGAACAGAAAAGAGGGTTGTCCATGAAACTGCAAATTTCTACTGCGTACGACTTTCATGTCTTTTAAACTATATAATGAGCTTAATCAGTAACTTTCCAAACCATTTTTCCTTCTGGACTTCCTGCATTTCAAAAACAGGTTTCAATAATATATTCCCTGAAAACCTGATGTTTTGTATGCTTCTGGGAGAGAACATTCCAGGTCAGGTGGAAGGTCATTCATTCAACCCGAAACAGATGCCAGTGGCCATCCAGGCCAACCTGGAGTTAACAGAAAATCTTCTCTCTAGCTCATCCAGCATATGGTCATGGAGCCTTTGTCCAACATCTGAGGAAGTCCTTTCCACTCTGGGACAGCCCTCATGGATAACCCACTTAAATTTGCCTCTGCAGCTCACCTCCTGCTAATATTTCTGCCCCCTGAGGCCGTGCAGAAACATGAACTTTTGCTGTAGGACTGACCTTCAGATACTGGAAACAGCTCAGAGAATGTCACACAGGGAGCAAATGAAGAGAGCAAAGGGCCGAGAGGTCCAGAACTCTGAGCCGGCCTCCTTTCCCCTTCACCACATCGTCTCCTGAAGGCACAGGCTGAATCCTTTCTCTAGCCCCCCTCCAATGTCTGAGACAGCAGCAGCCCCTCAGCTCCCACGCTGCTGCATTTTCAGATGACTGGCTTCCACGGTGGGATGCTGCAGAAGAATGGACATGCTGCTTGTCACTTCAGAGAAGTCCCCTAGTTTCTGTCTGGGATCACCAAATGCTGCTGCTTGGCCCTTGGCTCTAGCCCCAAAATCACAAATAGAAAGAGATTTGGGTGCTAAAGGCAGCCAGGCAAGGAGAAGTGGTCAAATGGTCCCCCAAGCTCTCCTGCCAGACAACCAGGAGGAAGCAGGGGGCGGCTGGCAACAGTGACTGTCTCGGGACAGACTTTAATTTTCAAATCAGAGTCCAACAGGCAGAGATCATCAGACTCCCTAAAGGACCAGAGGATCATGGGGGAACCTGGTATCTGAGGGAGATTGCTTCAGGGCAGAGATTTCTTTCTATCTCTACAAGAGTGTAGTGTGTGTGTGAGGGTGAGGGTGAGTAAGTGTATGTGAATGGGTGTGAGTATAAATGTATTGTATGTAAATGTCTGCGAGTGTGTGAATGTATGTGTGAACCTGAACATGTGTGCAGGAATATGTTGGTCTGCATGTGAGTGTGTGTGTGATTGTGCGTATGAGTGTGGATGCATGAGTACGAGTGTAGTGTGAATGTGGGTGAGTATGAGTGTGTGTGAGTGAGTGTGTAAGGAGGAGGGACAGACCGGAGTACACTAAAAAACAAACACCATCTGGGGTCGAAAGAAAACCTGTCAGGGACAGAATCCGGCCACTAGGTGGTAGCCTGGCACGGGTTTCCCACTACCCCCCCAGCCTGGCACAGAGGAATTCCAGGCAGTCTTTACATTAAGCCTCCTCCCCACACCCCCCAGTCCTTGACTTTGCACTTCATGCCTGGGGGAAAACTGGCCCCTGCTCCCCAGAAGCCAACAAGGCTGGAACCAGGGCCTTGGCTTTTTTCTCACATTTCAGGGACCAAAGCATTGGGTCAGCCTCATCCCCCCATTAAAGAAAGCATTCTCCTGGGCCATGGACAGGGTAGATACAGGGGAAAGACCCTGAACCATAAGTCAGAGGCTGGCTCCTGTCTCTGGGGCCCCCCTCCGAATGCCCCCTGCCCCTCTGAACCTTTCCCTTGCTGTGGAACGGGCGACAGCGAGGGTCTCACTCCAAGTGGACAATCCCACTGAGAAATGTCTCCCGGAACAGGGCAGGGAGGCTGTGAGAGACCCGGGGGCTTCCGCAGGTTTCCTGGGTTGGGGCACCAAGACATGAGGACATCCTGTGTGTGCTGGAAGGGTCTCTGTCACCCTGGAGAGTGAGCTTCTCCGGAGTCCACACCCACAAACACATCTAGCTCTTTATACCTTCCCCGACACCCAAAGAAAAGCACAGAAACACAAGTTAACAAGCCACCTTGCTCATCAGTTTTCAATCATTAGGACAACCATTGGCTTGATTCTCTTAGTAACAGCTGACTGTCTACTTGCCTTGCACACCGTAAAGCGTAAGTTTCTCTCTGCCATGAGAAAGGGGAAAAAGAACAAAGGAGCGAGTTTTCTGGCTCTCAGTGACCAGAGAGGATTGTCCATCTCCTTATGGCTTCTTTGCGAGACCCAGGATCCTCCTGAATGACTGCTGGTATTTGGAATTGCCCAGAATGATGAAAACAGAGTGGCCGGAGGGGTAAGCTGCCATCACGCCTTTTAGGAAAAAGAACCAGAGGCTTCGAAAGGGCACCGTGTGTGTCAGGCTCACCATGAGGGCTGCAAAGTAGGAAACGGAGAAGCAAAAGAAGGTGATCACGGTCCTCAAGGCGTTGAGATGGGCTTCAGCACTGGGATTACCCAATGCCGAGGACCTGGTTTGCATCCGGTGAGTGTGGCTGTAAAGGGAGGCGAGCAACATCACTGTACACGTGACAAACAGAACTAGGGGAAATATCAATACCAAGTTGATCAGCAGAATATCATTGCTTTTGAGTCTTTTAGAATCAGGGCTGGCCAGGGAGGCATTGTTGTGCCAGTCAACGTAGGACACTGTGGAGTAATCCAACACATGGGCACACAGGACGCCGGTGAGCCCGGAGACCAGCACGCTTCCCAACAGCAGCCAGGGCATTAGTTTGGAGACCCTGAATCTCAGCCACAGAAAGTAGGGATGTGAGAAGCCAGAGATCTTGAGGCAGTAGAAAATGCCCAGACAGGTGGCAAACCAGACACTGGAGGAGTTTAGAAACATCCAGGTAAAGAGGAACTGGGAACCATAAACGTTCTGCCAATAAAAGGGCATAAAGAATATGGTCACGATGCCTTGAAATGTTAACAAAATCTGCAGGCTGAACCGCGACATCCCGAGGCAGGTGAGGAGGAGCTCAATGGAGAGCAGCCTCTTGTTTCGAATCAGTTTTCTAACATTCACGACCACTAGAAACCCATTTCCGATAATCCCGAGAATTAATAGAGCTGTCAGGACTGTGATATGGAGAATTTCTGCAAGAAAGATCATGTTTCTACCAGAAATCCCAGTCTTCTCAGTAGACTTCTCAAATGTCGGGAGCAGATGATCTGACTGATGAGTGAACGGTGCCGGCCGACCTCTGTCTTCAGCCAGTCCCTGGACGAGGAGCGGGACGGAGACAAGCCCCAAAGCATCCTGGTCCCATTTACTCCTCTCCAAAGGTCCTGCTGGGGCAGGAGGAATGCAAATGCTCCGGGGAGGGACTGGATTGGTGGCTTTTATTAGACAATGGTATCTGAAGAACTGCTTTGGTTTCCTCATCTGTGGGTAATACTAGCGCCCACTTTCCAGATGGTCACGAGGAGTAAATGGGATCGTGTTTGTAAAGTGCTTAGTGCAGTGCCTGGCACAGAGCGGTATTTATTATTAATAAATGCCTATTCCCTTCCTGGCTTCATTTTGGTAATTGGGGGTACAAAGACAGTAGAAAACCAGTCCCTATATTCAAGGAAATTAGCTGTTCTGCCTTCAAGACTAATGTTTGACGTATAATGTGAAAACAGGACCCCTAGTTTTTGAAGGAAGGATTCCTGGAAGTTGTGAACAATCAGGATTGTTCTCCCAGGGCCAAAAGAAGGGGATTTTAGGGAGTTTGAGCAAAGCCTGAGGACTCTTGTGAGAAAGTGCCAGCCAGGTAAGTACTCAGGACAGAGTTATAACTGGCGTGGGCAATCAGGGCTCTGTCCCAGGTGCTGACGAGGGGGTCGGGAAGACATCCCCACAGCTTGCCTGCAGTGCAGTTGCCCTGTGGATCTCAACAGTCTTGCTTGGAATCCCACAACTGGTAAAGGTAAAATCTGAACTCAGGTCCTTCTAACTCCAAGTGCAATGTTCTGTCCACTGGGGTGCCACTGAGCTCCTGGGACAGGCCACAAAAAACTGGTGGAAATTGTGGGCTCATAGGAGGGCTTAAGCAATGTTTGGTGATTGATAATTCTGAGCCGGATGTGTGTGTGTCTGTGTGTCTCTATGTCTGTGTCTGTGCGGATGTACTTTGTTCTCAGCCCGGCTGCCGGCCCGGTTTTGTGCTTCTGTGGGTTCTGAGCTTTCCCAGGCTGGGGCCCTCCTCCCCCCTTTCGCCTCCCCCCCCATAAAGACCATTCTCAGGCCACATTTGCATTCTGGGGCTGTGTTTGCATTCGCCACTTTCTGCTTTGCCTGTGGCTCAGAGACCTTCCCGCCCTCCACTGGCCCGAGGTCTCCCTAAGCTGCGCCCCCTCTGAAGGAGGGAGTCACAACTCCGGCAAACTGGCCCGGCCAGTCCGTGTCCTCCGGGAATCTGCAGCAGAGAGGGCCAGCCGGCCCTCACCCAGCTCTGGTAACCCTGAGGCCGTAGTCCGCCTCTCCATGTTTCCCTTGTGCTCATGCTCTCCACTATCTCTGCCTGGCCCGGCCTGCTCCTCCTTGGAGTCTTGCTCTTTGGCAATGTTCCATATTCCATTCAGCAAGTGAAGGGCAGCTCCGGGTGTTAGGAAGGGCAGGCGGGCCTGGAACAGGCTGCCAGCCTCTTGGCTAGACTTCCTGGCCCAGATCTCCCCTGTGTTCCACATAGCTGCCCAAGTGATCCTTCTGAAATGCAGGAGGGACCCTGGGACTCCGCTCGAGACCCTCCAGGGGCTCCTCCTAGAATAAAGCACACCCTCCCTCCAAAGCCCTGAGGTGGCTAGGCTCCTTTCTATATTCCCATGCTCCACTTTCGAGTACAAATGGCCATCTTGCTTTTTCTCAGATCCGATTCCATTTCCCACTTTCCCACTAATGCCTTTCCCTCTCTCTCCCTCATCAGCTTTGTCTTGGAATACTTAGGTTCCTTCGGAGCTGGGCTCAAAGCCTCTCCTGGTCACTCTGCCCCCAACTCTTAGCCTTTTTACTGAAAAGGGAACATAGTAGGCACTTAACAAATTGTTATTGCCTGACTGGTCACTAGCAGCTTTAAGAAAAAATCATGAGCATCGAACAAAAACCAAACCTAAAAAACCAAAACAAAGATCCCTGGAAGACATGTTGGAAATCAATGTGAAATAATCGGAGGAAAGTTGTTAACACAAATAATAAATGCGTTGGCCCAGAAATCCCATTCTTGGAAACACAAAAGAATTCAAGGACAGAAAGGAAGTTCTATAGATAAGATTTGTCAGAGCCAACAATTGAAAAGATAGTGTGCACTGACTGGATGGACTAAGTAGATTTGAAATGGATGAACAAATGTAGTTCTTCAAAATCTAACCTTTCTGCCACTTTGAGCTTTGCTCCTCTCCCTTTATTCTTTGGCGCAGACACTGGAGCCCACTTGCTGTTGCACCCACGCCAATCCATCTCAAGCCTCCGTAAACTGCCCTTCTTGTCTGGAATGCTCTGCTTCTTGACCTCCAATTCCAAGATCTTCTGGATCTCTTTGAGATGGTGCAAATTTCATCTGCAAGAGGCACATTTACCATCTGCCCAGCTTCTAGGGCCTTCCTCTGAGACTATATTTCATGTATATTCTATATACCTAGATAAATATCTCTTCCTTATGTAAGCTCCCTGCAGACAAGGATCAGGTTTTTCTTTTATTTGATATTACAATGTTTCCCGGAGTGCCTGGTGCACAAAAATGCTTGTTGAGTAATGAATATAATAACATGATTTCAGGTTATAAGAAATAATGAATATGAGACAATTAGGGAATCCTGGGAAGATTTGTAAATTCCTTGAAGGCCAGGACTTTATCATTTTTATCTACATATCTGTAACACCTGATGCAGACATGGATCTTTGGCTGAATTATTCATTCTCACTATTTCAAACAACATTTCTGGGCAAGTGATTCCTAAATCTATATCTCCAGTCATGAACTCATTCTTAAATCCCAAATATCCAAGTTCCAAAATTGGATCAAATTAAAAATACTATGAGCAACAAGAAAAAGAAAAACAATTCAGGAATAGCAGAGCCTCATTTAGTAGCATCAGCTATACTAAAAGACCATGGTCTTGAAATATGATATATTAAAGAACAAAAGAACTGGGGTTATAGCCAAAAATATCATGCAGCAGAGTTAAGGATGATCCTGAATGGGGAAAAAAGTGGATGCTAAATGAATTACCAAAATTTCAGGATTTTGTTGCAAAAAAGAACGGAACTCAAAAGAAAATTTGACAAATAAGATCCAAGAGAAATAAAAGGTAACCATCAAAGACTAAATTACAAGGGATTCAATAAGGACAATTTGTTTCCTTTTTATATGTGGAAATATAAACTGTATGTCTAAGAATTATCAGCAGTAGTGAGGAAGTCAAAAGAAAGACTGAGAATGACGTGATTTTAAAAAGCAAAACCATGTAGAAAAAGGTAAAAGGAATGATTATTTTATTAAAATGAGGTACAAGAGGAAGAAGATGAATGGAGTGATTAATTTAAAGAATTGAAGTGTCAGAAGAAGAACTGTCTCAGGAATTAAATGGGGAAGGAACATTGATAATTCTGAAAATCTATTCTCATCAGCAATGGGTTAAAAAGGGAATAAAAAGTATGTTTATGCATTTACATGTTTAAAAATATATGTTTTAAAAGTATATGTTTAAAAATCTTCTAAATCCAGAAAGAAATAAGCAGCTAAGGGAATAGCTGGGGAAAAGGATAAGAGAGGGATTTTTAAAGGGAACCTATACATCAGATCTGTGTTAAAGAGAGAACAACATACTAATTTAAAAAGGAATAAAAGTCTTCTAAATTTAGAAAGAAGTAAGAGGGTGAAGGAATAGGAAAGTGGGATTATAGAAGGGTGTATAGATTAATGTGAATGAAATTAAAAGAGAACACCATATATATTTGGAAGGCTATAAAAGTCTTCTAAATTCAGATCGAAACGAGAGGGCAAGGGAAAAGGGTAGGGAGAGAGGATAAGGGAGGGAACCTTGTAGGGGATGTAGGCTAGTGGGAAGATGTAAAACAGGAATCAGGAAGGATAGGAACCAACAGAGACACATAATAATAAAGATCAGGAAAAAATTATTATGTTAAAAAAAAACCAGTGGTAGTAATGATCTCAGACAAAATAGGTTTAATCAAGAGAGAAAAATAGGGAGTTTATACTACATGAGTCATAGTAATCGACATTGTTTTAGACTATTTAAAATAACTACATAGTAGAAGGTTGAAATATTATGATGTAGGAAATGATGGGTTGGGAGATTTAGAAAAATATGAGAAGATATGGACTTCAACATATGAAGGATGATATTATCTACTTTCAGGGAAACAGGATAAATAAACATAGAACGGTCTTACACAGAAGTACATGAATGTGTGTGTATATATGTGAATGATAGGCATTTAGATATGTGTATATGTATATTTATGCACATGTATATGTGTACATATATGTATCTGTGCTTCATTGTAGCCTTCTTGGAGGAGGGAACAAGTGAGGGAAAAATAAAGTGAAAAGTAACAGCAGAGAACAACAACAACACAAAACCTGTGAGGAAGTAAAGATGGACAGCTCCGAACACATATACAATACTTATTATATAGGCTTCCTTGAAATGGAAATTTATTACTTTATATTTTGAATCCTTTCTTCATTTCCTGTCCCATGTCCTGAATCTTGGTGTTATCTTTGGTTTTCCCTTTTCTTTCATCACTTAGAGACACAGTGATAATTCTCTTCCTGGGTCTGATCCTGATTTTCTAGATTTCAAAACCATGCCACAGGTTGGAAATTCTCCCAACTCCAATAGCCTTCTCGTCCTAGAACATCCAGTTCCCCTTGCAGCCTTCTTAACTGGAATATTCCTCTACCTATCTGACTCCTCTTTTTCCACTGGCAAATTGCTTTGGGGGATTCAATTTTGTGGAGAGGATCCAGCCAGACTCTGCTCCTGACTTTCACTCAATCACCTCTTCCATGGTGGCAAGGCTCTATTCTAGATGGGGTTTCAAAGATTATAGGGAACTCTGTTGGGTGATTCCTTTATATGTACCTGAGCTATCTGGTTTCCATGGAAACCCCTTCCCCTCCTCTTCCTGCCCCTAATCAATTTCTGCATAAGATAACATGAAAAGTCATGTCCACAAGTTAGAAAAACGGCCCTTTTGAGTCCTGTAGACATAGCTCCAGGGGGGATGATGGATTCTCATGGCACCATCATAATTAGCTCCACATCAAGGCAGGGTGTTGGGAGTTATTAGCAAAGATTAGAAAAGTAATTTGAGGGGACGGTACCTCAGTACTTGTGTGCGACTGTTTGCTTTTTTTTTTTTTAGCCTATATAGTAAGATGCCATTTTACCACTTGGTTTTTCCAACTCCCAATTCTAAAGCACTTCATCTTTACAAAGTATTTTCTTACCAAAACCCTGTGAGGTAGGGAGGACATTGTCTCCATTCTAAAGATGAGTAAAATGAGGCTCAGAGAAGGTCAAGTACATTGATGTTCCTTTCAAATGTATTTTAGTTAATAGTTGAACACACTCAAGACTCCTTTTTAGTCTGACAAACTTTCACTGAGCCCAGCCCCATTAAGCCCACTCAAAATTTCATATGCAACCTTAGTGTACGTATCTAATAGCCAGCATTGACTTGGGAGCTGTCTATGGTCCTTGTTAGGTCTGCTTCTGCCCTGGAGGCTTGAGCCACAGGAAAATGTAGGACAGTGAAGGATAAAGATCTCTGGACCCTCCAGACTTACATGCTCCATCCCTGTGGTCCCAGGGAGTCTCTGCATAAAGCAGAGCAGAGGGAGAGGAAGAGACAATATCCTCCATTACTCACAATAGTCTAGAATTAACAAAGATTTAGGAGCAGGGTTGTTATTCATTATTTTTTTGGTTTATCTTTAAAATTTAGATAAATATGGTGTAAACTCATAGGTAGATTGAATTTGCAAATAAAATTCTTTACATAATCATCTTTTTTCCTGGCATGCAATATAATTCAATTTAAAGAATAACTGGATGGAGTTCCAGGAGACCTGGGATAGAGGATAGAATTCTACCTGTGACACACAATACCTGTGTGACCCTGGATAAATTGCTTAAACTCTCTGACTGGGTTTCCTTATCTTTAAAATGGAGATAATACTGAAACTACTGACCTCACATAATTATGATAAGCATTTTGTAATGCTTAAATAACAGAGAATGATTTAGTGGTAAGAGGGAAGGTACTGGAAATGCGATTTTATTGATAAAGGAACTTTCAATAAGAAAATTCTATCTATTAATTTAGATCAGCTTCTGCTCTTCAATCCAGAGTCTTAGAGAACTAATTACCTAATTATTAATGCTGTAGTATTTTATTATTATTATTATTTACCATTGCACTATTTCAATGAGTTCTTTCTATATTTCCTTATCTAGCTCATGTCTGTTGGTCTTAATTGCATTAAGTATTCCATTCAATATCTCGCAATTAATCAGGAGCACCCCTAACCCTATTTCCCAAGTCTTTGAACATTTAGGTTCTTTTCTTTGTTGTTTTCTTTGTGGGGGAAGGGGGGGATTTGAGTCAGGGAGAGACAGCAGAGCAGATATGAATGTTCTCCTCCTTCTATATTCTTCACAATGGTTTCAAAAGTATTGGTCAAAGGACATGGTTATTTCAGGACGCTGTTCTGTGCTCTCCCAAAAAGTTCTGTAGAAGTTGGGAATCCTCCTTCAGTGGAGGAGTGGACCTGAGGCGCAACAGCCTCCCCAGCACTCCGCTTCATGGCCCTGCATCTTTTTGATCCACTTGGTGGGTGTAAAATCATACCAGGAAGTTGCTTTCACTGATATCTCTTTGAATACCTTGGAAATGGAGGGCTTTTCTTCCCAGTTACTGTGAACAATCTCTGATTTCCCTTTGGAATCCAGCCTGGTTTTCCCGCCGAAGTTTCATCGTGGGATGTCTCTGCCTTCCCCAGTCACTGAGTCGTCATCCTGATTTTTAGATCATTCTTTGATTTCTCTGGAAGCTGGGGTTTCTGCATGTCAAAGACTGGTTTTCCATGAGTTAATCAAATTAAGACCATTCAAATTCTGTATGTAAACTTAGGAAAGATGATACGCCTTGACATTGGGCATCTGGTAAAATGGTTGTCAAGGTTGGCCTCCAGACAGTGGTGGGGGAACCAGGGTGCTGGCCAGAGGCATTGTGGGTATTCCGAGGCTTTCTCAGAGAGTTCTCTGTGAGCTTCACTGGGGTATAAATGGAAATAATTAATACCATTTGTACAATACTTTAAGGTTTTCCAAGGATCATATGTACTTATGTATTATGTGATTTGATCCTCCTGACAACCCTGTAAGACAGAGACTATTATTATTCCCATTTTACAGATGAGGAAACCGAGGCTAGGAGATTAAGTGTCTTTCTCAAAGCCACACAGATGGTAAGGGTCTGAGGTAGGATTTGATTTCAGGTCTCCCAAACTCCAGTTCCTGAGCACCACTACCTAGCTTCTTTCCTTTGATGGGCCTGGCACAATGGGTAGGCTTTAGCCTGAGCCACACTCAGCGTAGCAGATGCCAGATACGGGCGCTGCCCATGCAATGAAGCTCCTCCGCTCAGAGGGTCTCCAGGTGGCCCAGGCCTCTCAGAGCTGACGACTTCCGGAGGTGGGTCACCATTTCCAAGCATTTTCTTCCGCATTTAAAGAAACCTGTGAAGTTGGGGGCACTATCATCTCTGTTTTACAGATCAGAAAACTGAGCCACCAAGTGGCCATCTAAGGGCAGCACAAGTCGGTGTCAGAGCTGGGAATCGGAGCTCACGATCCTCAGCCTGGAAGTTGCAAGGGGCCATGTTTGTGCTGTCTCCCCATTTTCCGGCTGAAGGAGCAGGAGGCAGGGTTTGAGCTCCCATCCCCTCTTCCCTCCGGCAGTCAGCCCTTCCCACGAGACCACCCTGGGCAGCCATTAGTGTGGGACGTGGTGGGCAGGGCAGGGGACCAGAGCACGCTGGGCCGGAGGAAGGATCCCTGGCGCTTGGTCTATCCTGCCCAAGGAATTTGGATGGAACGTGGGCAGTCCTCCGGCCTCCGACTGTTCCTCTGAGACCAAAAGGGAAGAACCAATCTTCTTCCCAAGGGAAGGAGTCATAACCAAAAGCTACTGGTCCTTCCCGCCTAAGCCCCAGGGAGCCGGATGCTTCCGGAGCCACCGCAGCAGCCCGGGACCACTCGCCCTGGTCACCTGGGACCGGGCCCTTTTTGCCGCCCACGGCCCCGTATGGCTCTGAGTGGAGAGCGGTATTTAATCAATAATAAGCAGCAGGCCTAGTAAGAGTGCTGCAGTGGAGGAGGCCCCCCGGAACCCCAGCCCAGGGCTCCCTTCCCCCGCTAAGTGGCCTGGAAAGCTGGGCTTCTCCTCTCCGGATCAGGGTCGGGAGCCCCCGCCACCCTCCTCAGTGCGGCTGCTGGGAAGCGAATGGCCCTTCTCGTGGCCCGGGGGAGGCTGGGGGGGGGGTCAGGCTAGACCTGCTCAAGCTTGCCCTCCGCAGAGGGGGGCACTCTTGTTCTGAGCTTATCAACCTGCTGGTTTTAGTGGCCAGATGCTCGCTGATAGCTACACATAGAGACGTTCATTTTTAAAGTGGGGGATGGACTCATTGCTGGGAACCTCAGCCTAAGCCAGGGTCCATGGCTTGGCCGGGACTTTGGGGAATGGCTGCCATCTATGGACGAGAAGTAGAACCACACAGTCTCGGAACTCAAAGGGACCCAAGGGGACACTGAGCCGGAATGGAGCCGAACAGGAGCATCCCCCGCTACCTTCTACCCAATCTTTCCCTCCCAGGGCTGGGGAGCTCATCACCTGCCGAGCTGGCAGGCTCCACTCAGCCAGAGTCAGACCAAACCTGCCCTGGAGAGCTTTCACCCAGCGCTCCTAGTTTAAAGAATAAATAAATAACTAAATATTAGGGGCTTTAAGGAGAAAAGAAGGCCTTACAGGAGAGAGTTCAGGAATCCGTGAAGGAAGCAAAGGATGCCAAGAAGCAGAAGTGAAAAGGGAAAGCAATCGAGGCATGAGGAGGGAATTAATGAAAAAGGCGGGGGAGATATTATGGAGGGAATGGAAATTAGGAGACAGGAACCTCTCCCTGTTGGGCAAGTCATTTAAGTTCAGAGTGGGGAGAAACAAAGAATATTAGAAAGCTATTTCCTTGAGCTCCTTCCCTGTAGAAACTCCCCGTCCTTCCCTTCTGCGTGGCGGGCTCTAGGGGTGGGGAATGGAGAACGGAGCAGACCCTCTTCTGGTCCCCTGCCGCTGTCCCCACTCTCCCCCCAATTCCAGAACTCGGCTCTGCCCACCCTCGTCGCCCACACTCTTTGACAACTCTCTGCTGCTGCAAGAGGGGGGTGTCGGAGAAGGGAGCCGGCTTGGGGACCCAGGAAAGCGCAGAGAGGCAGGCGGGGACCCTGCCGCGAAAGCGGCCATTTGTCTGGGACACAGACAAGGCAGAGAGGGACATTTACAGACTCCCTGTTAGCCCAAGTCTCTCATTACCAGCGGAAGGGGGAAATTTGTCTCCTCCGGCAGACAGCGGCCTTCCCTGAGATTGCCGGACTGTCTGAAAGCTCTGGGGCTGCTGCTCAGGTGTCCCTCACAGGCTCCGTGTTTAGGGAACTGAACTAATCCTGACATCCTTGGGATGCCTTTGAGGCTCCGGGGGGCTTAGGGCTGGGACAGGATCATAGAGGATGCAGACAGGGAACAACGAGGGCGGACCCTCTTCTTTCCCCGGCCACACGCCTGTTTAAGCTGTCACTCAAGCCCAGATCAAACACTCCAACGGAGTCAAGAATTGTGTGTGGGGGGGAGGGGACCAAATAGGAATTTGGGAGATTAAAGACTGAAGCTTGTCAAGGGAAATGCTGGAAATCCTGTCTCAGGCAGACCTTCAATTAGCAAGGCCTTCTGGGAAGTGCTGCGGCTGTAAACAGTGGTTAAGGCTGAAAACGGCTTTGAAACCCCTGGAACACGCGTGTATGATTTAGCCAGGAGGAGACATTGCATCTGTTAGAAAAGCCTGACTTCCAATTTATGTCGGCACGAAACACAAAGATTGTGATGGACACGGAAGTGCGCACAAAGCCAGCGGTCCGGCTGGGCAGGGAAGCGTACAAGGCCAGTGGTCCGGCTGCATGCAGAAGTGGGCACAAGGCTGGTAGTCTGGCTGGGCAGGGAAGCGCACAAGGCCAGCGGTCCGGCTGCATGCAGAAGTGGGCACAAGGAAAGTAGTCTGGCTGGGCAGGGAAGCGTACAAGGCCAGCGGTCCGGCTGCATGCAGAAGTGGGCACAAGGCTGGTAGTCTGGCTGGGCAGGGAAGTGTACAAGGCCAGCGGTCCGGCTGGGCAGGGAAGCATACAAGGCCAGTGGTCTGGCTGCATGCAGAAGTGGGCACAAAGCCGGTAGTCTGGCTGGGCAGGGAACCATACAAGGCCAGTGGTCTGGCTGGGCAGGGAAGTAGGCACAAGGCCGGTGGTCTGGCTGGGCAGGGAAGCGTACACAAGGCCAGCGGTCCGGCTGCATGCAGAAGTGGGCACAAGGCCAGTGGTCTGGCTGGGCAGGGAAGTGTGTATAAAGCCAACAGTCCAGCTGGGTGTGGGAGAATGCACAAAGCCAGTGATTTAGTTGTGAGAGGTTTGTTGAGAAGTCCCAGTGGCAGCTGTTTCCTGGGAGCCCCCTTTTCCTGGGGAAGTGTCTATACTGGCAACTAAGGGACATGAAGAATCAGGTTCAATCCATGGAAAAATCCAAACTACCCTAGAAGCCCATTTCTTTACCCAGGATTCATGAAAGGGGAATCTGTGATCAGACAATAGCTCCCATTACTCAACACCCCGAAGAATCACAGACTCTCCACGGGAGAAGGAAGGGACGCCCGTACAAGGATCCTCTCTGCACCATTCAAGACGAGTGCTGTCCACACTTCCTTGGATTGAGGGCACGGGGCTGGGAAGACCTGAGTTCCATTGGAGCCTTCCTATGGACGTGACTCTGAGCCCCAAATCTGACTTCTCTGGGTCTTGTTTTCTCACTTGTAAAACGGGGAATGATACTGGCCCCTTCCCCACAGGAGGGCTGAGGCCCTCGGCCTCAAACCGAGACAAAAACTTCTAGTAATTCCGGATGCCCCGGGGCTGGCACAGAGGGGCGGGCACAGAGGGGCACAGGGGGCACTGAACAGTCAGGGAGGGCCCTTCCAAAGTGAATAGCACGGCTTCTGGGACTCTGGGCCTTCTCCCCAGGTGGCCCCGAGGAGCTCTGGCCAGCAGAGCAGGAAGGAAAACAGGGAGATTTACATATATATATGTACCTACATATTTATACAGACATCTATAAATATAATGTATATATGTGTGTAAATATACATTTATTTATGTACAGAGAAATCTGAAAGGAAAACAGGGAGATTTTGTATATAGCTATATATTTATGCACATATATAAATATAATATATATATTGTGTAAATATACATTTATGTACAGAGTAGTGCAGAGCAGTCTGAAAGGAAAACAGGGAGATTTACATATAAATATAAATACATATATAGTTGTATATATATGTATGTGTAGAGAGAGAGACAGAGAGAGAGGAAGAGAGAGACAGAGAGAGACAGAGAGAGACAGAGAGAGAGAGAGAGAGAGGAAGAGAGAGACAGAGAGAGACAGAGAGAGACACAAGCACACACACAGAGACAGAATCTGTAGAGAGATGAGCTTGTGTTTTGGACATGTTGAGTTGGAGAGCCTTCTGAGGGAGAAACTCAGGAAGGAGACTAGTCTAGGTAGCAAAATCTGTGTGTTATTTGCAAGGAGATAATAATCAATCTCAGGCACTGCTGAAGTCGCCACAGAAGAGCACAGAGCAAGAAGGGGACCAGAACAGTGATGGGGACACCTGCCCTCAGGGTGTCTTTATAACCAACCCCCTGCTGGGGGCTTCTTCCCCAGCCTCCACATGCTCAGAGACCTCCTTAAGAACTCCCGCTGGGGTTCTTCCTATTAACAATTACAAGGCAAAAGAGATTCTAGAGAGGAGAAAGAGTGAGACTAACTTATCTCTTTCTCTTCCTCTCTCTCTGTGTCTCTCTTTTCACATACATAAAGATACATATAGACACAGCTACGTTATATGTGTGTGTATCTAAATATATAGGTGTACACCTATGTAAGTTTCCCCGTTTTCCTTCCAGACTTCTCCGCACAGGCTGGCCAGCCTCAGGCCCCTGTCTGGGAGAGCCCCAAGGGCCGGGACTCTGGGAAAGCTCATTGAAGTGGAGTCAGGAAGACTTGAGTTCGAATCTGAATTTGCACCCTGGCTCTGTGACTTTGGACACTTAGCTTCTGTTTGCCTCAGTTTCCTAAACTGTAAAATGGGAATGATTACGGCACCTACCTCCCAGGATTCCAGGAGGACCAAATTGGTAAGTGTCCCACCCGTAGTAGCACTATATAAATGCCATTATAATTATGGATTGGAGCCTCAATGACTTCTTCAGCCCAATGGGGGCGATGCTCTCAACCCTAAACTACAGCCTCACAAGGCTTGCTATAAGAGCAGGGTTTTGTCACTTGGCAGGAGGCTGTCCCGGTGGGAGGAAGCCATCCCTTCCCCACCCTCTACACTATTCCTCCTCCCAATCCCAGGACCCTGGGGGGAGGGACAGTGCTCCCATCTTTAGGGGAAAGCCTATTGTATAGATAGAGGCAGGTCAGACCTGGATCTACCCCACAGTGGTTCCCTGCATCTCCCAGCCCAGGGGACAACAGGGAGGGGACGGAAAAGGGGGAGGAGGAAGTAAGAGAGGAGGGGCTATGAAGCCAGACATCCTGACCCAGGGGGCTGCACCCAGGAGGCTGCTCCCTGGGAGCAGAGGAGGAGGGGGAAGTGGTGGGAGGAGAAAAGAGAGAGACACAGGCTGGGACCCGAGCATCTCGGCCCCACTGGTCCCTTCCTGAGGCCTCGGTAAAGCCCGAGCTCAGCTTGGCAGGACTACAGGTGGGAGGGCAGGAGAGCAGCTCGGCGCCGGTCTGGGGTCCCCCGGGCCGCCCAACAGCTTCTCCTCCCCTAGTTTGGCTCCCCGAGAACTGCGGGCTTCTGGGTGGTCCCGATGGGTCTGGGGACCCGAACTGGAGGCTCCGGGGTGCTCTGGATGACTGTGATCTGCTCGTGGATGGTGGAGCCAGGAGCTGCGGGGACAGAGGCGGGGAGTCAAGGTAGGAGCCGGTCTGTGGCCTGGGGTCCTGCGGAGGTGAGCTGAAGGAGGGGTCCAGCCAGGGAAGGTACGAGTCAGCCGGGTGGCTCTGGTGTCCATGGGAGAGGAGGAGAGGGGTCCAGCTAGAGCATCTGTTACACGTGTCTTGTGGCTGTGTGCCGGGGTCGTGGCTGTGTGCCAGGGTCGTGGCTGTGTGCCGAGGTCGTGGCTGGGGGCCGGGGTCGTGGCTGTGTGCCGGGGTCGTGGCTGTGTGCCGGGGTCGTGGCTGTGTGCGGGGTCGTGGCTGTGTGCCGGGGTCGTGGCTGTGTGCCGGGGTCGTGGCTGTGTGCGGGGTCGTGGCTGGGGGCCGGGGTCGTGGCTGTGTGCCGGGGTCGTGGCTGTGTGCGGGGTCGTGGCTGTGTGCCGGGGTCGTGGCTGTGTGCGGGGTCGTGGCTGTGTGCCGGGGTCGTGGCTGTGTGCGGGGTCGTGGCTGTGTGCGGGGTCGTGGCTGTGTGCCGGGGTCGTGGCTGGGGGCCGGGGTCGTGGCTGTGTGCCGGGGTCGTGGCTGTGTGCCGGGGTTGTGGCTGTGTGCCGGGGTCGTGGCTGTGTGCGGGGTTGTGGCTGGGGGCCGGGGTCGTGGCTGTGTGCCGGGGTCGTGGCTGTGTGCCGGGGTCGTGGCTGTGTGCGGGGTCGTGGCTGGGGGCCGGGGTCGTGGCTGTGTGCCGGGGTCGTGGCTGGGGGCCGGGGTCGTGGCTGTGTGCCGGGGTCGTGGCTGTGTGCGGGGTCGTGGCTGGGGGCCGGGGTCGTGGCTGGGGGCCGGGGTCGTGGCTGTGTGCGGGGTCGTGGCTGGGGGCCGGGGTCGTGGCTGGGGGCCGGGGTCGTGGCTGTGTGCGGGGTCGTGGCTGGGGGCCGGGGTCGTGGCTGGGGGCCGGGGTCGTGGCTGTGTGCCGGGGTCGTGGCTGTGTGCGGGGTCGTGGCTGGGGGCCGGGGTCGTGGCTGGGGGCCGGGGTCGTGGCTGTGTGCCGGGGTCGTGGCTGGGGGCCAGGGTCGTGGCTGGGGGCCGGGGTCGTGGCTGTGTGCCGGGGTCGTGGCTGTGTGCCGGGGTCGTGGCTGTGTGCGGGGTCGTGGCTGTGTGCCGGGGTCGTGGCTGTGTGCCGGGGTCGTGGCTGTGTGCCGGGGTCGTGGCTGTGTGCGGGGTCGTGGCTGTGTGCGGGGTCGTGGCTGTGTGCCGGGGTCGTGGCTGTGTGCCGGGGTCATGGCTGGGGGCCGGGGTTGTGGCTGTGGGCCGGGGTCGTGGCTGTGTGCCGCAGCTTGTGTTTGCCTAGAGCCTGTGCTCTCAGCCCGCGGTCAGGCCGGCCCCGCTCTCCGTGGGGTCCTCTTCGGCAGTCCCAGAAGGACCAGCGGGAGGCTCCCAGGCTTCCCCTTCAGCGTGTGCACGTCCCCCCCAGAGAGTCACAAGCCTTACGAATCCGACAGAGTGTTATGTTGTTGTCTTTCTAGACTTTGTTAATGATGGGGATGAGCGCCCCGTCATTTTTGGAACTTTTTCTTTCTGGAGATTCTGATTGTTAAACCTTGGAGCACACCCTGCTTGTGCTCAGCAGGAGGGCCTGGGAACATGGACTCCCCCAGCTCGGTGACTGTAGGCTAATGACTAGCATTTATATGGGGTTTTCAGGTTTGCCAAGTCGTTGCATTATTATCTCATTTGACTCTGAGGAGCCCCTGTCCCCTCCCTGCCAAAGGAGTCCCTAAGCAGCTTTGAGCTAGCCGCAGTTTCCTGAGCAAGAAGGACACCTATTCCTGGGCTCCTGCCTCCATCTCTGAAGGAAAGACTGTGCAGAACCAGATCCCCAGGGCAATAGGGAGGGAAGGGGGCCCCAGATACTCAAAGTGGCTAAGGGTCTGGTCAGCACTGGGTGGACCTGCCTTTTGGGCTTTCTTCCGTGGGATAGTCTCTGATAATGCTGGGGAGTCTGAAGTTTGGGGGACCTCCCTCTTTTCTAGCTGCTTTGACTTGGAATAGAATAGAGCTATGTGCTGGTTCAGATAAAGTCATCATCACTGTGTCTCTGTGTCTCTGTGTCTGTCTCTCTGTGTGTCCATCTGGCCGTGTCCTTTCAGCCTTTCCTGAAATTCCAGATTTGGAATCTAGTGAGATAGAATCCCAGAAGGGAAACTAGGGGGAAGGGGCTTACTGGGAGGAGAGGGCTGGAGAAAGAAGGAGAGCCTCGTTCATTTCCTCCTTGTTCTCACTTTGTTCCTTGAATCCGTTTAGGGAATGGGTGCTGGAAAAGCTCCAAGAAAAGCGCCAGCCAGTTGGGCCAGGTTAACTTCTGTCTCCTTTCAGACATGATTTTGCAGTTGTCGGCTTTAGGAACCACCCTCTTATTACTTTCAGAATTGCTCTTTTATGGTACCTATGAATCGAGTTTATGCCTTAGGAAGACGGGTGATTAAAGCAGCCGTCACAGGCTGCTTTTAATTTCCATTTGTGATGTTCTTTGCTTTTCAGTAAACACCTAACTCTTCAGTCTCCATTCCCGTCTTGTCCTTGGGAGAATCCAATCTCAGGAAGTCAAGGACCATGTCTTCCTCTTAATGGTTTTTGTATTTGCACAGTGATATCTGCATGGGGGGCGGAAGGCTGAGGAAAGGCAATTTTGATTCAAATTTAATCAATATTTGTAAGGATGACATTTGCCATCTCACAGAAGACCAGTGACTCCCTTTCTGTTGGAGTCAGATAAAGTCAGGCAGGGCGTCTCTTCACGTTGCTCGGGATGATTCAATCATCCCGGGAAAGTTAAGGCAGCACCTTTCCATCCAGATGTTTGCTCTGTGGAAGAAAATGGCTGAACAATTAAGATATTGTCTCATTTTCGATTCGTTTTTGTCAACTTAGAATTAGAGATTTTTCTTTCTGCAATATAAAATATATTCAAGAAGGGAAATTCCAAGGGATGTAGATGAATTATTTTTTTCATTTCTTTGGGCAGAACTGAAGAGAAGTTACCAACTCACTGCCGGAGGAGTGACTCATGACCAAGTCATGAGTATTTTTTCTACCCAGAAGTTTCTAACTTTTTGTGTATTCTTATCCTCTTTCTGTCCCTTTTTAAATTTAATTTTTAAATAATTAAATAAATTAATTTAAATGATTTTAAATAGATAAATAAATAAATAATTTAAATAATAAATAAATAAATTTTTAATAGTTTTAAATAGTTTTAAATAAATAAATAAATAATTTGAATAATAAATAAATAAAATTTTAATAGTTTTAAATAATTTAAATAAATAAATCAAAAATTAAATAATTTTAATTAAAAAAATTTTGAAATAAAATCTGGAAATCATTTTTTAATTTATAAAATTTATCATTTTAATTTATAAAATAAAGTACGTAGGATGACAAAGACAGTCAATTATATCAGTCATAAAGATAAAAAAAAAATTAGACCAATAGACCCCAAGTTAAGAATCCTCTGCTATAGCCCAGCTTTTAAAATTGTGGGTTGCAACCCCACATGGGGTCTTGTACTAAGTGTGGGCATCATGAAATGGTGACTTGTTACCAGTTAATGCTTGATTTTTATAACTATTTATAATAGGGGTCACATAAAAACTTTGTGGGTGAAAAGGGATGATGAGTGGAAAAAGTTTAGGAAGCCCTGCACTAGAGAGTCCCTAAGGGACATTAATGCCCTTACTACATTTACAATGGAAATTATTTGACTAAGTTTTTAAACATAAACACTCTTAAATGTCTCATATGGCACATCTCTGCAATAATCCCAGGGCAGCAGCAGAGAAAGGGGACCCAACAATAGTTGCTGTCATCCCCAGGAAGAGTGCTAGTTAAGTTTATCACCTGGCTTGGTGGAAGCAGGGGCCAGCTGCTCTCTCACACAAAAGTTGGCCTTTCCAGAAGCCCAGCACGTTAGATCAGATGAAAGTACTGAGTTTGGAAAGGAAAGATGACTGTCCAGAGCCTCGAGTTTGAGTTTCTTGTACTGGGAGCACGTTGAATAGAGCACTTGGCCTGGAGTAGAGCATGGACTGTCCTTTAAGGGTCCCTCTGCATCCCTAGCTCAGGAGTGCTCTCCCGGAGGCCACCAGATCCTGCAGAACCCTCGGAGGAACGTGGCTTTTGATGTCTCGGAAGCGCAGCCGTCCGCGGAGCTGATCTGTGACCGCTCCCTCCGCCCAGGGTGGTACCGCTTCCGGCTCTCGGGCAGCCCCGCAGAGATGCCCACCGCGTGTGTGAAGGTACCATCTCCCTTTATCTCAGCCTCACAGAAGGGCTCCTGAAGTCTCTAGGGACCCAGTGAAGCCATTGGATTTCTTGGCACAAAGATGGGGCAAGAGGGAAGGTAGGGATGGGATGCTACCTGCTAAGCAGGACGGCCGGGAGACCCGGGGAGCTTTTACTGTGGGAGGGGACCACGAATCCAACCCAAGAGTCTCCGGTCTCCTGGGAAATGCATCCTACCGGATGCATCATTTCCTTCTCCAGCTCATTTGACAGGTGAGGAAACGGAGGTAAACAGGGTGAAGTGACTTGCCAGAGTCACACAGGTAGGAAGTGTCTGAGGCTGGGTTTGAACTCAGGAAGGCGAGTCTCCCTGAGCCAGGCCAGGGCTCTGTCCATTGGGCCACCCAGCTGCCTGTTGCTGAAGCCCAATAACCTGTGACACGGAGGCCATCAAATCCAATCTCCACATTTCACAGATAGGCAAACTGAGGCACAGAGAATCACATTTTAGTAAAGCCATGGTGGGATTCAGACGGAGGTCTTTGTAGAATTGACCACATTCAGCCCCATCCCTCCCCCATCCCCTTCTGCACGAGGTCTCCATTCAGAGAATCAGGGCTGTCCCATGGAAACCTGTAGAGCTTATTTTGTGCCTGCAGCGGATTTGGAAGGACCCGCACCCACCTGCAGGTGCACTTGGCTTGGGACGGCCAGAGCCTGGAAGGACACATTACATGTGCCATTAAGTACAGGATAGGCTGCAGTACTTGTGCTGTTTGCTGCTCCCAAAGCTGGGGGTCCCCAGGGGGGCCGGTCCTCCCCACCACCCTGCCCCCTCTGGCTCAGCCCCACTGCGGGGTGCCCGGGCCAGCTTTGCTCCTGCAGCGGGCATCGGGGGAAGGGCAGACAATGACCCAGAGGGCTCCCCTCTCCCTTCACGCCTGCTCCCTTTGCTCCCTGGACAGGCGGGCCGCTGCGGTACCCAGGTCCCGCTCTGGTTGTCCCTGCGAGAAGGGGAAGCCCTGCCGCTGCCGGGGGAGGCCACGCCACTGACAGCCTGCACCTCCTGGGACTTCCTGGGTGCCACCCAGGACTGCTGCTTGTTCCGGATTCCCGTGACCGTGAGGAACTGCGGCCCCTTCCTGCTCTACTTCCTGCAGCCCACCCAGGGCTGCATGGGCTACTGTGCAGAAGGTGAGGGCACCCCCGGGCTACGCATTCAGAGACGGACACTGCCCGCTGGTGATGGGCGTGAGCGAGTCCGGCCCTCGTGGGTCCCAGGACTACACAGGCCATACATGGAGCATGGCCGGGTGCTGAGACCCCAAAGCCAGCCTGCCCCCCTCACTGATTGGAGAAAGAGCGATGACGCTCCCAGGGGCTCACTCGGTGCAAGAGCCCGGGGCCAGATCATAAGCCCCCAGGGGCGGGCAGATGCAGGGGCAGGCTCCAGAGCCCTGGGGGGGGGGGGGACTGTACCAGAGAGCCCATCATACACTGGTGACCTGGGCTCTGACAGGGTCCCAGGCTGGGGTCTGCGGGGTCCCGGACACGTTGCCATGTCTTGGATGTGATTCCTCTGATTTTCCACTGGATGGATGAATGAGAGGGTGGGCGGGTGGATGGTAGGTGAATGAGGGGATGAATGAAGAGAAAAAAATCCCAAAGGTTTTTTGATGATCACCTTAATTCAAGACTATATTTTGTATTCAGAACTGTCCTAATGAAAGTTTGAGATACTCAAGGTGGACTTTCTTTTGCTAAATTCCCCCCCCCCCCAGGCTGGGGTTCAGTGACTTGCCCAGGGTCACCCAGCCAGGAAGTGTTAAGTGTCTGAAACCAAATTTGAACTCGGGTCCTTCTGAATTCAAGGCTGGGTCTCCATCCACTGTGCCTCCTAGCTGCCTCTTTTTGCTAAATTGTTAAGCGCAAAATGGTTGTTTTTCAGATTCCAGATTTTGAGGGGTAGAACCCAGCGTTCCATGCCGGGGGGGCTCTGTATGCAGTCTCTGTCCCCAGGAAGCAGACTAGTTTTGTTTACATTGCTTGGTTTGGGGGACGGAAAGAATAATTACAGTCATTCAGAAAATCACTGAAACGCCGCAGAAATGCTTTCTTCCTTTTGCTTTGTATTATTCCCTGAATTTTCCCAGAGCGCATCGCTTGGTCGTATAACGGGGAGCCATCTTGCTACTGGAACGTTCTTCCAAAGCTACATTTCATTTGGAGGCGAATTACCGCGTGGAATGGAAAGCTCTGAGCTGAAAAACCAAAGCAGCTCATATTGAAATGTGTTTAAGGAATGTGATTACATTAGAAAGGGAGAAGCTTTTAGGTTTTGTCTTATTTTCCTTCTTTTTTGGAATTTTGGATATGTAAATTTATGTATTTCCTGCATTTTTTCTTATTATGGTCAGGGTGTGTGAAACCACAGAAATACTTGTATCCCCTCCAATACTGTGGACTAGCTTAGCTTGGTTTTCTTTTCTTTTTTAAAACTACTTCTTACTTTTTATTTTGAATTCAGAGTGCAAATGCCCACTCTTACATACAGGAGAACAGAAAAGAGGATGCTTCACATGAAAATACAAGTACATAAAGCTCATTTGTCCTTTTCAAATACAAAGTTCAACCTTTAACTTTCACATCTGTTCTACTCGCTTCTTCACTTTCTTTCTGGTCATTTCTCTCCATTTTCAAGACCGGGGGTTCTCTAACTACGGCCTGAAGGCCCGACGCTGTTCTCTAAGGACGTTTATGGGCCAAATGAGCTGAGGGGGGAGACAGAGTGTGAGCTTTTGTCTTTACTCTAGTCCGGCCTCCAACAGTCTGAGGGACAGTGACCTGGCCCCCTATTTAAAAAGTTTGAGGACCACTGTAGAATGTCTCAGTGACTGATCTTAATTCCCTCCTTCCCTCACTCCCTCTCCTTCCCTCACTCCCTCTCCTTCCCTCGCTCCCTCTCCTTCCCTCGCTCCCTCTCCTTCCCTCGCTCCCTCTCCTTCCCTCGCTCCCTCTCCTTCCCTCGCTCCCTCTCCTTCCCTCGCTCCCTCTCCTTCCCTCGCTCCCTCTCCTTCCCTCGCTCCCTCTCCTTCCCTCGCTCCCTCTCCTTCCCTCGCTGCCTCTCCTTCCCTCGCTGCCTCTCCTTCCCTCGCTCCCTCTCCTTCCCTCGCTCCCTCTCCTTCCCTCGCTGCCCCTCCTTCCCTCGCTCCCTCTCCTTCCCTCGCTCCCGCTCCTTCCCTCGCTCCCTCTCCTTCCCTCGCTCCCTCTCCTTCCCTCGCTGCCTCTCCTTCCCTCGCTCCCTCTCCTTCCCTCGCTCCCTCTCCTTCCCTCGCTCCCTCTCCTTCCCTCGCTCCCTCTCCTTCCCTCGCTGCCTCTCCTTCCCTCGCTGCCTCTCCTTCCCTCGCTCCCTCTCCTTCCCTCGCTCCCTCTCCTTCCCTCGCTGCCTCTCCTTCCCTCGCTCCCTCTCCTTCCCTCGCTCCCTCTCCTTCCCTCGCTCCCTCTCCTTCCCTCGCTCCCTCTCCTTCCCTCGCTCCCTCTCCTTCTTTCCCTCTCTCCTCTTCTCTTCCCGCTCCTCCCTTCTCCCTTCCTTTTTTCTCCTCTCCTCCCTCTCCTCCTCTCCCTCTCCCCCATTCTCCTTTATGCTCCCACCTTACCCCACTGGAGGTAACACACACACACAGGCACAGACTGAGAGGTGAGGCTTCTGACCCAGGACACAGAGCTCCCTGTCTGGAGTCACCCGGACTCTCTGGAGTTTCCTCTCTGGGTTGACTTTATCACCATCCCTGGCACGTGGTGGGTATTTAACAAACACTTATTGAAGGACCAGCGAGTGATCTGAGGGAGCCTCAAGGGACTCTTGTCTCACGTTCTCAAAGCTCCTTTAGTAGACTGAGTGAAAACGTCCTTTCAGTTGCTTCCACCTCTCGTGGCCGGGGGCCCCAAGGAAGCAGAAGTGGCCGTGTCTGTGAAGATGTGGACGGCAGCCCGAGCTTCTTGGCCACCTTGACCCCTGGCAGTGGATTTGCAGGACGGTCTGCGGTTTGGGCTCAGTACCCCAAAATGCTCGTACTTAGGGATGGCTCAGATCTTCCAGAAGCACAATGGTTTCTTTGGAGCACATCCTCACAAATCAGTTTTCCCCAATGTTTCACAAATCCGTATGTTTGCAACCACCACTCAATAAGGCCCCCCTTCCTCTTCTTAAATAAAACAAACCGCGAGGCTCCTAGAAACCTCCCAGCTCTGGATTCACTTCTAAATTTAAAACTGTAAAATCCTGTTTCATTTTCCTGGAGGTAATGAGAGCACACGCTCCCGTGACCCTGCCACAAAAGACGAGGGCCCGCTTAGCATTTCATTAAAAACTGGCCCCACTCTTCGAAAGAGCAGTTCTTGTAACCGAGCATCCTGGTGAAATAGTGAAATAGTCTCATGAGGAGACTGTTCCCTTGGTGAGCTATGGAACTGTCACGGTTCACAACTGGGGAGGTTTTATGACTCCCAGAGACATCCTTCGGAACGATGTCATTGCTCCAGAAGACAGAAGTTGCTTTAATGCTCAGTCGCTGAACTTCTCATGAATGGAAACTATCAATGTGCATTGCCGGTAGTTAACCATGCTACTGTGGGTGAATTGCTATTCCACTGGCACTTGAGAAGAAATCCATTAAAAAACAAAAAACAAAAAAAAAAAACATTTTCCATCTTGTTGAGGACTAGAAAATGATCATGTCTTTGAATTTTCTGAAGGTTTTCCATGTCAATGAAATAGGCCGGGCGCTTGTTTCCTAGGACACTCGAGATGTAGGACAATGTTTTTTATTCCTATGTTTTAATTGCATGGAGATAATGTTACTAAGTTATGTAATTGAGTTAGATCTTGCAGCAGAATCTTTGTCTTCTCCTGGCCCTATTTCTTTTTCTTTTCTTGTTTTTGTTTTTGTTTGTTTGTTTGTTTTGTTTTGTTTTGTTTTGTTTTGTTTTGTTTTGTTTTGTTTTGTTTTGTTTTGCTTTTTGCTGAGGCAGTTGGGGTTAAGCAACTTGCTCAGGATCACACAGCCCGGAAGTGCCAGCCCTAATTTTTTGAAAGAACCTAAGAAATATCGGGATGTTTCTCCTACTAGGTACTCCTGCTGTTCCATCACTGCCCTCCCCTCCAGGAGCCCTAAAGGTTGAGCTCAAGTGGATTGCAACCAAGATCTTTCTCCAGTGCACCTTTGAGGGGCCCCCCACAAACGGCTCCCTGGGATTTGTCATTACCTGGTCCAGACGTTCATCAAAAGGATTCAGAGAGGAGCTGAAGAAGGAGGTCACGGTCGAAGAGTCTTCTCTCTTAGAACTTGATGGCATAAACCTTAGACTTGGAGACAGGGTAGGTTTGAAGACTGAGCTTGTTCCAAATGTAATTTCTTATGTTATTCAAAAGATCGGTCCTTGTCCCCAGCACAGAAAGTGTCTGTAGCGGATGCCATCATTTTGGCATCCACAACATTTCTAGTCATAAATCTCTGTGAATATGTACAATGGTCAGTATCCACAAAATCCACCCAAAGGTCGTTGGGAATGCTTTTGTCTTATGTATTTCAAACGGATATACACACATGCATGGTCTTAATTCTCACACCTTTACTTGGGACCCCATTTTATCGTGCATTGGCTGACATCTTTCTCTGGGGCCACTTCCTAGAGGAGGGGAGACCCCGGGTTGTCAAACTGTGCTCTTGGAGAACGAGCTCTGGTGCTGGGGAGGCTTCATTTAGGGGCTCAGATTGACAAGTATTTTTGTTACTCAGTTGGGAAACATTCATCTGCTTGGTGAAAAAAGGTTTGATTCGAGGGAAACAATAACTCAAATACTGTCTTCTAAGGAATTGGTGGGCTGGATGAGCATTAAAAAAAAATGTCTGGTTGTTCATTTTAAGAAAACAAAACTCATTGTTATTTCATGATCACAAAAGTCAAGATTTTTAAGGGAGAAATCCAAGAATGTTCATGACCCCTTTCTTCTCTCAAATAGAGAACATTCTAAATCCTGGAAGTATAGATCATCTCATTCCTGAAGGGCCTTTATATCCATGAGATCTTTAAAAGTAATCTTATTTGTTCCCTAAAACCCATTTTATTTTTGACATTTTAATTAATCTCAAAGTCTGGCCAATAAGGGAAACTTTCTTTCTTTCTGCACCAATTGGGGTTCAGTGACCTGCCCAGGGTCACACAGGTAGCAAGTGTTGTGTCTGAGGCCAGATTTGAACTCAGGTCCTCTGACTTCAGGGCTGGTGCTGTGGGCTGACTACGTCACTGGCTGCCCCAATAATGAAGTATTTCTGAAAGTTTTCCTTATGAAATCCTAAAATGTACATTATATCCTTTTGTGCTTTTCCTGGAAACTTCCTTGGATTTCCATGAGCAAAGGATTTCTGTCCCTTGGTGGTTGTCAGAATCTAACCACAGTGTGCAAGTGGACTGAGCTCCTATTTTTAATCTCATTTTCCCATCTCTCTTCATGGAATACCCCCAAAGATAAATTAGGTCCTGGGACAGGCCTGTGATCATTCTAGAAAGCCAAGTGTCCTGGTAGCTGAAAATATCCTCCGGGATTTTGTTGCCAAGACAATAACTTTTCCTGCAGATTTTCTGTGGCGTGTCTGCCTTTTTCCGGGAGAGCCCCGACATACAAAGTGGAGTCCTCCAGAGTAAGGAGTTCTTTGCCGGCATTAAGGTACGTGGGGGGTAGAAATCTGGGAGTTGTCAGGAGTGGATGACGATGGATGGGCGGGGAAGGAAAGGCAGAGCGGGAAGTTGGAAGCTTCTGTGAGCTTCTCATAAGGATGCTGCCTTGGGATCAGGAAACCCAGTTCAAATTTTGTCACGTGGGCCACCAAGCCTTCAGCTCACCTGCTTCACACTGTTTCCTCCTCGGTGAATGGAGTAAATAGTGCAAATATTTGGGCTCCTGTGGGGAATGTGCTTTGCTAACCACAAAACCAATATGGATAAAATTGATCTCTGATCAAGCTGGAAATTGAGAATGGGGAATATTCTGTACTTCTCTTATTCGGACAGAAAAATACGACATCCAATCTCTGCAGCCTCTTGCTCATGTGCCCCTTCCTGTGCTGGAAGGACACGGGGGACCTCTGGGGTACCCGGTGAGAGCGGCTCACCTGTCTGGAGTACTTCCAGGTGGCACTTTTGTGGCTGTTCAGTTGCTTCAGGTGCCTTCCTCTCTCCATCCCCCCACTGGGGTTTTTCTGGCTGAGATGCTGGAGGGTTCATTTTTTTTCTCCAGCTCATTTTACAGATGAGGAAACTGAGGCAAACAATGACAGGACTTGCCCAGAGGCACACAGACAGTATTTTCCCCAGGATTGTCTCCTCTGTGGGCTGGCTGCCATGACTCTCAAATAAATGCCAACAAACAATGAATGTCAATTCAGTTCAAGGTTATAAGCATTCATTAAGCTCTTCCACAACATCACAGGCCCTTGTAGACACTGAAGAGGCAAAAATGACAGAGAAGGACCTTCAAAAATGTGTATTTTTCAGTGGATTAGGGAGGAGTGCCCCCGGGGGCCAACATCTGCCTGGAGTGGCCGGGCTGGCATCTGGGGCACCCTCCATGAGAAGCCACTTGGGACTCTCAGCCCCGTCTTTTTCATTTTGAAAATAAACTCCAACGCTCTGGAATACTGGAATATTATTAGTTCGACTGTGGGTCTTTGGACGTGATTTCAGTTGTGGAGAAGCAATATGGTGGAGTGGCTGGAGCCTTGGTCTTAGCTCGTGAAAGCCTGGGTTCCGTTTTAGCCTCTGACACTTACTAGGACCTCAAGTCCCTAAACTCTCCGAGTTTCGCTTTTTCCATCTGTACAATAGCGTGACCATTATACTCAAATCCATTTAGAATTGCTGAAGGTCTGAATGCCATGTGAAGTGTTTTGTACGTTGTGACGTTCTAAGGAACATCAGTAAACGTTCGTTGTTTTTATTACACAAAATACCCGCTAAGTCACAAGCACTCGTGTTAAGTACTTACAGTGTGCCATGTGCTGTGCACTCCGGGGCTTTGGCGAACAGACCTTGCTGCCAAGGAGCTTATGCTCCCAAGTGTCTGCTGAGCCCAGGGCTTGATATCCTTCCTTAGCTGTCCCTATTGTTAGGGGTAAAGTGAGTTGCCAGAAAAGGAAACTCAGTATCCCCTAAGGAAGTAAATGAGCAATGACTTTGCAGTAGGAACCCTACATCTTATATTTTCATCATTGCCATTTTCTTCCCATCCCAGCTCCGGCCGGAGGTGAGCACTATCTCGGAGGACGGGCAGGAGCACCAGCTGAGGTTAGAGAGCACAGTTCCCGTTCTTTGTCCTGAACCTGGCCAAGGATGCAAAATCTCCCTGACGTTGAAAACCACTGACCAGGGTAAGAGCGTTTCATTACAGCCTGGGTCACAACGTCCCACCTGTGACGTGTTTCCGACAGTGGTTGTTGGGGCAAAACTAAGTGAACTCAAAGGAATCCTCGCCCCAAATGATGGGATTCCATTGCGTACCTCTGAGGTACTCTGGAGCAATATCGACATGGTTCTGCAGCCCTTTAGGGCAGCTCAGCTTCTGCATTTGCAGACATTTGGACTTTTCTGTACCAGGTGATTTTGAAACCTTGATAAAAAGGGCACCGGGGGTTCAATCCAGGGATTATATGCCAAGGGCTGGAAGCTGTTTCCTCAGAAGACCCATTTAGGTGATGATTTTTTTGTTGTTAAACAATTTTAAGGACTTTTATAATCCAATACAGACCAAATTGAACAGAATCAAATGACCAAAATTTGTAATAACACTCTAAACATAAAACAACTTTCAGAACCATAAAAGTATGAAAATACAATGGTTTAGGAATGATTCTTTTAGACTGATAGATTCCAACTCCTTGTCCATGGGTCTTCCTGTAAGGCTAGAGCGCCCTGTTCTACCCACTCCCACAGGAGCTAGCAGGCTGAGAACACTTCCTGAAGCTCCCTGTGCTCCCCCCACTGCAGCCATCAGAAGGTCAAGGCATCCTCCCAACATTGCTCAAAGTGCTCTCTGTTCGCTTTGAGTCTAGAACCTCAAAGTGTATTTTTTTTTATGGAAAAGGAATTTTATCCAGAAGAAATCACATCTGTGGTTTTAGACGTTCACCACTGGACTTGGCACAAGGGGCTGGCAGGGAGCCCTTGCCTGGCATCTCAAGGCTGGGAGGAAGCGGCTGCTGTCCGGGCATTTCTGCTGGTCTGGGGAAGCCCCCTGCCAAGCCGGACTAAGGCAGCCTCTATCATTTCATGGTTCTCATCTAATTTGGAAACAAAGGGAAAACCATAGCTCCATTTTTGTGTAATGGACTTCCCGGGAAGAGAGTAGATTATGTTTTTTTAAAAACAAAATGCCCACCGGCCACGAGTGCAAAGTCCTAGTCACAGATTAGACAATTCTCATGTACCGAGCAGCTCTGGCCAGGGCCCCTTGCCCTCGTAGACACCTAGATGGTACAGTGGATAAAATGGTGGACGTGGTGTCAGCAAGTCCCAGGTTCAAAGCCTGTCTCGGGTGTTTTCCTGGCTGTGTGAAGTTGAGAAAAATCACTTAATCTTGCCAGCCTTGATTTCCTCATCTGTAAAATGGGAATAATGATAGCATGTACCTCACAGGGTCATGAGGATCAAAAATAAAAGTACGTTAAGCAAGTCTTTAAGTATTCTAAAAACGCTAGGTGTAGACAAAGGCAATGGTGGAAGTGGCAGGGGAGGCGCCTTGCCTCTCTCTTCCCTTCGTTTCCTCTTAGTCCCTACCTCCAGCCATGGGCTTAGCCAGTGAAGTTGTCTTCACCTATAGCACACGATTACAAGCAGATTGTCGCCGAATGAATGGACAGCGGATGAACTCCCCAAATTATTCTGATATTGTCTCAGAGCAAACGAAGCTTGGGGCTTTTCTGAATGTTCTTTTGTTGCCAGACTCTCCAGAAAGGTTGAGAACATAAAAAGTCTTGCTGAATAATTGTTATTCCCCCTATAGAATTTTACCAGGTGTATGGAGAGTTGGAATAGATTAAATCCTGACTTAAGAGGAATTAGACTGTTAAAAATGGAGCTGAAGATAAATTCTGAAACATTTTGGAGGTGTCAGTTTGTCCAAACATTTCCCTTCCTGATATACTCGGTGAGGAAGTTGGGGAAGGTCTGCTGACAATAACCATGAGCAGTCAAGACAAGGAGGCCATTTCTTTAGATGGATTAATTCCAAGGGAACTCCTTGAACAAGCCACAAGAGTGGGGAGCTCTCCCTGCTCTGGGAAAGGGATGCCCAGGTCTTTCTCACATCATCAAGCTGCCTCGCTTTGGTATTTGTCCAGCAGCTTTGTGGAGTAAGGGTGACCTTCTGGAAAGAACAGAGATGCTTTTCTGCCCCAGATCTGGCCATTGGTCGGGGGCGCTGACCAAGGTGTTGATCACAGAATTCTTTGCCACGTGCACATTCCTCTTATCTCTCTTTTACCCTCCCCACTATAACAGGCAACAGACAACAAGATTTCGATTTGGCTCTTTCTCATTGTCAAGTGGACCTTCCTGAGACGACATCCTGTGAGAACGGAACTTGTAGCGGGGCGGTCATTTATTTCACAGCCATAATAAACTTTTCACGGGATGGGGACAGAATTTCTGAGATTGCTGTGGAACCCATCGTCAGTGAGAACTTCCTGTGGAGCAGCTACATCCCTGAAAGCATACAGGTGGACATGCAGCCAAGACATTTCTAAAGAGACACTGCTGTTCTCATAAAACACACACACACACACACACACACACACACACACACACACACACACGGGGGGGGGGGGCAGGGAAAGATCAGCACCCATTAGGCAGACCTTGCACCTGTCACTTACATAGAACATGTGGGTCCCTAGTTTGAACCTGCCTGTTATTCCACAGAGTAGTCTGGGTCCCAGAGAAGGACCACTACCAACATAAGGTGACACTCAGGATCTCTCAGGATGGAGAGGAAATACACTTCCCCAGCCACGGCTCTAGATTTCAATATATTTGCATATATTGACTCACAATGTCACCTTTAAGTTCCTAAATAAAGCCATTTCTTTTCTTTTTTTTTTTTTTGCATGAGTAATTAAAAAAAAAATAATATTATCCCTTGTATTCATTTTTCCAAATTATCCCCTCCCTCCCTCTACTCCCTCCCCTTGATGACAGGCAATCCCATACATTTTACATGTGTTACAGTATAACCTAGATACAATATATGTGTGTAAATCCAATTTTCTTGTTGCACATTAAGTATTAGATTCCAAAGGTATAAGTAACCTGGGTAGATAGACAGTAGTGCTAACAATTTACGTTCACTTCCCAGTGTTCCTTCTCTGGGTGTAGTTGTTTCTGTCCATCATTGATCAACTGGAAGTGAGTTGGATCTTCTAATAAAGCCATTTCTTAACAATAAGGGGGAAGAAATAATTGATGATAAAATCACGGATACTCATATATTAAAGCAAACTGCCCTTGTTTTAATAAATTTACAGACTTCATCTTAGAATTAGCTGTCGAATTCTCATTTTTGGTCTATAACTAGGCAACTTAAATTTGATCCCGAATCATAGAGCCATTCTAGTTACCATATCTGTAGCATATAATAATAACAATGATTTCAATTACTCATATATTGTTAATATATTAAATCGTATATATTACATGTAATAATAATTTAATAATAGCTAATGTATTTAGAAGTCTAAGGTTTCTGAAGCACTTTATATAGGTCATATGTACATATATACATGTCTTAGGGTGGGACATGACATAACCTGTCACAGTCAGAAGGGACAGAACTTGCTTGTCACATAATTCTAAATCAGACTTGACCCTGAGACAGTTTTTTCAATAATAAAAGTTTCTTTTAAAACCCTGAGCAGGGTTGATTCAGCTACAAAATGGAAGAAATAGCACATTATAGATGCATAAATGTGGATGCATTTAATATGGTTTGTGAATTCCAGTTGAAAAAAAGCTGCTTTATTTTCAAATCATTTTCTGTCGTATTTTAGAAGAGATGTGAACAATAAGAATCATAATTCAAACAGAAAATCAATTTTGTGAGAGTATTGGATGATTTAGTTTCTCATAAGCAATGACACAATTTGCTTAAAATGTTTTTGCTTTCCAGATCAAAGTAAAGGACCTTCCCACAGCCAGTTGCTATTCATTCACTGATCCTCACATAATTACACTGGATGGAAGGTAACCTTTTATTTTTATTTATTTTTGGCGTATGTGGTGGAGCAGACTGAGTTGTGAAGCTGAGGGGGCCGGCAGAACTGTTTAGTTATTTCAAGTGTGGATCCCTCCCCATCTCCATAAATCACAAAAACCTCAACAGTCAGTGGGGACATATTTAAAGCCATCCTAATTTCTTATAGTAGTTGTATCCTTTTCATTTTCATTTTTTTCTCCTAAAATCTTTATTTGCATTGTCATGAAGCAATGATGAGGTCTGTTTCCTCCAAATGAGAATTCCCACATAAAATTTCACTTACCAGAAAACAATCCTCACTGTGCAGTTGGCCTCCTGCCAGCAGGCCACAAGGAACCAAATGAATGTAATCTCCTGTGCTTTGTACCAGAGGAACGCTATCTACTAGATGTCTTCGGTTATTGAAATTTTATGCAAGGGTGGGTGATGGGATTGCTTAATGTTCAGAGAACAAAATAGGAAACCCAGCTCCTTCGGTTTGGGCAGAACTTTAAACCACAGTGCTGGCCAGTTCTTCACACAAAGGAGTAGTTATTTGCCTTTAGGAAGTGAGGGTGAAGCTCCAGGGGAAGGAAAATAGTCCTAGATTTGAGGAGACTGCCCTAGATGAGTGTACTTCTATGTTCCATCTTTGCTTGAAATTTCTTAGCTCTCATTTGTCCCTGAGAATGGCTGGGATCCTCAGCCAGGGCTGGGATAGCACAGCAGGCAGGGCATGAGTGCCAGGGGTACTACAGCTGAGTCCACTCTACAGTTGGTAGCTATAACATGGCCAAGTTTCATTGAATGTTAAAGATCCGAAATGAGTAAAATGATCATATGTGGATGCCTGGAAGATAGATGCAGGACAACTCCAGAAGGAGGGATACTCCAAGTGTTCAAACATGTCAGGAAATGGCACCATGCTGTTTAATTACCAAAATCCATTTTTTCTTTATCGTGGTAGTTGTGTGCATGGATGCTCTCTGTATATGTGTCTATGCAGGGGAAGATTCTAACAATGCAATGATGTTTTCAGCTAGATTTATACAGGGTAGAGTGACTGATTATTTGATATTTATAATGGTTTGGGTGTGTGTCTGTAGGGGAAATTCTAAATGCAATTACATTTTCAGATATATTTATACAGCATAGAGTAACTGATTATTTGATACTTACACATCAACGAGTATTTATGAAGCACCTAGGATATGCCATTTGATGGGAATACAAAGAAAAGCAGTTCCTGCCCTTAACAGGCTTACATTTTAATGGACATATTACCAATATAAGAATTTGAGCAGAAAGTAGAGATCATGACAACTTCCTAATGTTTTAGAAAGAGAAACCAAGACCCAGAGAAGTTAAATAATAACTGAGATTTTCCTCAATCTGAGTAAGACCTCCATTAATATTTGAAGATACAATTGTCTTCAGCCTCAACCTTTCTCTTCTTTCATGAAAGACATTACGAGCACTTCAAGACTGGAACTTTTGTGCTCTACAAGAGCGTGTCCCGAGACTTTGAGGTCCACGTTCGCCAGTGGGACTGTGGAAGCCTTCACTACCCAGTGGCTTGTAACTGTGGCTTTGTGGCCAAAGAAGGCGGCGATGTGGTTGCGCTGGACATGTGCAGCGGCCGGCTCCATGAGTCACAGCCCTATCTATCTGTGAAGAGCAGAGACCCCGCGGGCAATGTCAAGATTAAGGAGTCTTACTTAGGAAGAAAAGTCACGGTAAGTAGCAGATGGATTTATTGTGAGCATCTCAAACGACATCCTCATTTTTTGGTATAATGGATGATTTCGCACCCAAAGTGTTTTCTGACTTTAAGATAACATACATCAAAAAATTGTTCCATTGGTCTTCCGTCCAATCTCAAGGGCAAAATTAATTCTGTTCTTCAAAAGCATTACTTCGATTTCCTACAGATATTTATATGCTGGTAAAACTTGAATCAGAAAAAAATCAACAACTGCTGTGTTTGAAGTAAAAGAAAGTGCTTCTTGCTAGTGAGAATAGAAAAATGTCGAAATTATAATCTCATAACTGCTACGTAACAGATCAGAATGATATGAGCAGAAGGTTAATTTGGTAAATATTCTTCAATTAGCATTCGTAAACATCTTAATTGTGATATGAAATTGACACAATATCAGAGGCTTTGATGGGACCATAGCTCCTTTAAAGAAATCCAAGCCTATCAGTTCCTACAATGTGTGAGGCTCCAGAAATTATACAGAGGAAAAGTAGAAATAGTTCTTGTCTGCAACGAGCTTCCAATCCTAAGAGGCTGCCATCCACCATGCTCCTTTTATCCTTTCATTTGCATGATTCTTTTCCGTGATATTTCATTAATCTAGCAAAGACAGTTCGCGGACACACTAGAAGCCTTTTTCTGGCTTTTAAAACCTATTTCCTAGAAGCCGTGGCTGCATGCATATGAGGTGCGCCCTTTCTGATTCCCTCTGGCGGTTCTCCCTGTCCCCAGATTTATTGTGTACATATATCTATATCTGCCTGATATTTCCTCCTATAAAATGAAAAAAGTAGAGACTCATTTTTGCTTTTTATCTCCTTGCAAAAGGTGTCTAATGAATGCTTTATTGGTTGGTACCAGTGCAGTCTGGTGGCCCATCTCTTCCTAGTCACTCTTTCCACAGGATGGATGGTCTCCTCCTCCAATCCTGCATGCGCATGCGGTCTTTTCTCCCCCTTCTCGTGCACGGATCATGGCTAATTTACAGCAGCCCGCTAGCACGCTCCCGTGCAAGCCCTTGCCCGCTGGCCACTTACAATCGTGAGGCATTGTCTCTATTCATAATACTCATACATCAGGAGACTATTAGTGTGAAATGCGCACGGGGAGAGTTATCTTACAGCTCGCTCTCAGTTAAATGAGGATCACTACTTAAGGAGGCCCCCGGGGAGCAGTGGAAAGGGGGGCTCGAGTTTGAGTCTTGACTCGGCCCTTTAAGCACCACCAGGCCTTCTTGGCTCCGCCCTCCAGGAAGAAAACAAGAGGTTGGGACTAGCCGGCCTTCTTCTGCCCCCAGGCCTGGGATGTGGCCGCTTTCCTTTTAAACGGCCCAAAATATGAAAGTGCCTCGGCGCTAAATATGGAGGCAAAAGCAAACGCAGACTCCCAGGGGTCACCATCTATCCTCCGCTTGAGCTCCGGCTGATCTTCCTCCCGCGCTTCTCTCCCTCCTCTGCTTCCGCCCCTGCGGGGCCAGGTCTTCTTTTCTTCCGGAGCCTTTGTCCGCGCCGACCTCAGTGAGTGGGGCATGAGCTTGACGGTGCAGTCCCCCGGCTCGGACTACGGGAGCACCCGCGGGCTCTGCGGCACCTTTGACGGAGACCCGGAGAATGACTTCCACGACAGACGGGGCGCCCCGCTGCGGGACCGCCCCGACCCCTATCTTGCTTTCATCAGTGAGTGGAGGTAAGGCGGCTGCCCTTTTCCCCCCTGAGATGTGTCAGTGAGAACCTGAATAGCGCGAAGCTTCCTCGAAGCCTTTAAAGCTCCCCGCCCCCCGCGTGGCCGCCTCTGCGCCGGTTCTTCCGCGGCGCCCCTCAGTAACCGGAGTTTTCATTTTATCCCGTTATCTCGCATGTTTGTCTCTGAAAGGCTCTCCCCGGGAGGGAGTTTGTTCGATGCGCTCCCGGCTCCTCCGAACTCTCCCGGGAAGGCCCCGTACTGCAGCTGTGCTGGAGCCGAGGCCGGATCGCGGTGGGCCCCGTCGGGGAGCGCTCCGGGCTGCGGGGCCGCCGAGCGCGTCCGGCGTCCCTCCCTCATACCAGACCTGGACGTGGCCGTGGACGCCGTCGGCGCGGACGGGCCGAGCAGAAGCTTCGGGAGGCGTTCGGCGAAAGGAGAAAAACATCCCGGTTCCTTTTCTCCAAGCCAAGAAAAATACGCTCGTCTCCCAAGCGTGGAATCGGCCGGAGCCTTCGGTCAGAAGAGCGGCAAAGCGGGGGGCCCCGCTCCCCGAGGAAGGCAGAGGAGAGCGCGCCTGCGGGGCCAGCTCCCCGCCTCTTCTTTCCCCGACCTCGGCGCCGCCGACCTGGAAGGCCTAAGCTATTTCTTCCCCGAGGACCACGCTCCGGACGCCCAGCGGGAGCTTGCGCCCTCGTGGCCCACGCCGTCGGGGCTGACGGAGGCGCGGGCGACCGAGGTCTGCGGCCGGAGGCTGGCCAACTCCAGCGTCGGGAGCGCGTGCGCGGGGTTCCTGGGCGACCGAATGGACAGCGCGCTGGCGATGTGCGTGAAGGACGCGCAGCTGAAGGACGACCTGGGCTGGGCAGACGCGGGGCTGGCGCTCCTGGAGAACGAGTGTGAGCGGAGGCTCTTGGAGGAGGGCGCGCACAGCCGGGAAGGCGGCGGCCGCGCCCCCGAGGACGTGCTCCGGGCGCTCAGGTGCCCGGGTTTGTGCAGCGGCCGCGGGCAGTGCATGGAGTGGGGCTGTGCTTGCTCCCCAGGCTTCAGTTCTGCCGACTGCAGCGTGTGGTCAGGTGAGTGAACGCGCCGGGGAATGGGCGCGGCCTTTGTCCTTTGGTTCTTTGAGGCGCGTGTGCATGTGTGTGTACATGTGTGCAAGTACAGGTGTGCAGTACAGGCATGTGTGCACTACCCACGTGCGATGAGTTGTAGGTACATGTGAGCGCACTATGTGCATATGTATGTGCGTGCATTTACATGTATGGGTTACATGTCCCCCGGCATCCGGCCGGATGGCTGGCATTGGTCAGGACGTGGCCAGTGGTCACTCAGGCTGCCGGACAGCCCGGCACCGCCCTCCCTACGGCGTTCCGGCGGTCGTTGTTCTCCCTCAGCCTCTTGGCTCCAAACTCCCTCCGCCCGGGAAAGAAGAACATGAAGAGGAGGCTTCTCAGCAGCCACAGAGAACGAGGACATGCCTGGGGAGAGCGCCGCCCTGGCGGTGCCCTTCGGAGCCCCCGGGGGATGCTGCACGATTCTCACCATTTGGCGGATTTCAGGAATCTAACATGACAAACGATCCGCCCCTGTCTTCAATAAAAAATCCACATTGTTTCAATCAAGCCCCTCGAAGTGTGTTTCTCCTGGAGAGTATTTAACCTTTCCATCCGTGCTTAATAATATACTTCTTCCCCCAAGACCAGGCCCCGGAAATCACGGAGCTGGAGAGGGCTGGCTTATGTGACATCCAGCTCAGCGGCTGCGCCACCGTGAGAGTTTTTGGCCGCGGATTCAGGGAGTCCGGAACCCCTAAATGTGAAGTGACCCTGCAGCAGGTAGGCCGATGACCTCCGGTACAGAGACCTGGAGAAGGGGGGAGGCTCCTCTTCCCAACTCGTCCTTTCTTCCCCCAGCTGCTAGTGTCCTTTCTCCCCTAATACATCCTGTGTCTTTCCCAGTCAAAGGTCAGCCTGTGTCCTCGGCACTTAACCCAGAGCTGGAGAAATGCTAATTGACTGGAAGAGGCAACTCTGGGCTCTCAAGGAGAACAGAGACACGCCCAATAACCTCTGAGGTTCCCCATCTTCCCCACGGCCCACCTGATTCCTTGCTCACATCCCATTCCACTTATAAAATAAACAAACTTACTTTAAGTCTGAGAGGTCATTGTTTCCAAGGGTGACTTGATCATTAAGATATTAATGGCTTAACATTGTTCTTATTTATCCATTGAAGCATGAACAGTTAGTATTAGAGTTTAATAGACCAGAGTTAGGTTGGAGTTTTTGACCCACACAGCCTTGGAGAACAAGCCAGCAGTATTTGGTAAAAGTTCCAAAGTGGTAAAATTTGGTCTATTGTTTGGGGAAAAGAATCCTTAAATAGCACGAGAGCTGTCCAAAAACGGGAGGTAGGAAATCTCCATGTAAGGGTTGGCTGGCCATTTTGGGGGTGTGGTCCATTGGTTCCTTTTAAACTGCCTCTGGCTTGGACTAGCTGGTCTGTGGGTTCTGTCTGACATTCTGAAATTGTTCTCAGTGAATCAAGCCAATCCATGGTGTCCCCCATGACAACAATATACAGCAAGAAAGGTTGTTTTTGGACAAAAACAAATAGGTAGATAAATAAACAAGTCAATAAGAACAATAATATTTAGAGACTGTGCCCTAACAGCCTGGGTGAATAAGCCCTGAATTTGTTAAGTTAATTTAGGACCATAAAAAGATGGGGATGGAAAAAGACAGTCGTGTTCACAGTGTTAATTTGAGGCAGTGTCCCTCTGGAGAATGTACACGGTCTTAATCGTGGCAGGATCCTATGAGTAACAGCAGGCGCCATATTAATGCCTTGCCAAGCCCAAACCCAATGGATTTGTGCCATTTGGGAAGGTACAGGAGCACTGATACTTTCTGGCCTCAGATTGCTCTCACTGCCTTCCTTCCAGGGAGTTTTCTTCTTTTTCTAAGTTTAAGGGAAGTGGAATGAAGAGTGACCATTGGTGTAAGAGGGGGATGGACCGAAGCATGATCCCATGTGCCCTGAAAGGGCACGAGGTCTCACTCAGGGTGGTGAAAGGGATTCACTGCCTGCTGTGTTCACTGTCCAGCTCCAGTTTCATGGCTTCAATAATCTGGCGCTTCCACTGTGGCTGTGGACAACTTTATGCTGGCTGGATTTTCTTAGTCTGGGATGGGGGGGCTCCAGTGGAGGCTCAGGTACTCAGCTGTTACTCAGCTGTCCGTGGTGGGTTCATCCCCTGTGTCAACAAAGCTGTCGCTCTGACTCAGGCTTTCGAGATGACTCTGTCTGCCCCATGCCTTCATCACTAGACATCAAGAGCCGACATTCTGTGTTTGCTGCTGAAAGCTTCGATAAAAAGTGACCACAATTTATATCAAATCTTGTCAAACTGTGGTCATCCTTTCCACCAGTTAGGGGGGAAAGTGGCCACCTCAGCAGTACTGGAAAGCATCAGATTCCCTAGTGTATCAAAATGATTGGGTTTTATTTCTTGATATAGTTTGGAAATAACATGCATTTATGGGCATAATGTGCCAGAACCAATCTAAAATCTTTTCAATTTAAAAATTCCATGAAGTAAGAACTGATTCTTGTTGGAATTTTTCCATGACTGAAAAGGAGAAATGCCATTCTTTCTATTTTTTTAGTATAATGGTAGCCAAGGGATCCCTGGAGCACCTGTATACACAGATGTCATCTTTCAAAACAGCACAACTGTCACTTGCCAGCTGCCTGCCCATGTCCAGAGGTTACCCACAATGGACCTGTGGGGAGATGGGCCAATTGTAAAGTGGCAAATCAAGGTAAAAAGATAATCACAAAAAAAAAAAAAAAAAAAAAAAACAAACAGATTTTTCTAAGTGATTCTCTGGTGAAACAGAGAATTCATTGACAAAAAAAGCAAATCCATCTTTTTAAAAAAAGCATTTTCCCCAATTACATGTAAAGACAATTGTTAACATTCACTAAAAAATTAAGAGTTCTGGGTAAGTTGGTCCAGTAGATAGGGCACCAGCCCTGAAATCAGGAAGACCTGATTTTTCCAGCTGTGTGACCCTGGGCAAGTCACTTAACCCCAATTGCCTCAGGGGAAAAAAAAGAGTTCCAAATTTTATTTTTCCCCTCCTCATTCCCTCCCTGAGATAGTAAGCACTTTGATAAAGGTTCTATGTGTGAGGCCATGCAAAACATTTCCATATTAATCATGTTGTGAAAGAAGGCACAGACCCAGAGGGAAAATATCATGGAAAAACTGCAGAAAGTGAAAACAGCACGCTTCTATCTGCATGCAGAGTCCATCAGTTCTCTCTCTGGAGACAGATAGAATGCTGGGAGTCCTTGGGGAGGGGCTTGGATCTTGTTTTGGGAAGAATAGCCAAGTCTTTCGGAGTTGCTCATCTCACAAAGTTCTGCTCCTGTGTACAGCGTGCTCCTGGTTCTGATCATTTCCCGTGCATCAGTTCCTGTTCATTCTTTCTAGCTTTTTCTGAGAATATCGTGCTGGCCATTCCTTATCACGGTGCTGTTCTATTACAATCATCCACCACAAGTGTTACAAGCACTCAGAGTCCCCATTTGATGGACACACTTTCACTTCTTTGCCACACAAAAAGAGCTGCTGTGAATATTATTTGGTACAAATAAGTTTTTTTTTTTTTTTTTCCCCTTGAAAAGCCCAACACATTTCTCTGTAAAATAAACTGGTGTGGTATTTATTACTGGGTCAAAGCAAGTTCTGCAGCCCGTGGGGCGCAGCCCCCCTGCTCTCCAGGTCAGAGTTCCAGCTCCACCAGCAGTGCCAGGGCCTCAGTTTCCCCACATCCCCTCCATCGCTCATCAGTTTCCTTTCCGGTCACCAGCCAACCAGACAGGTGGGAGGTGCTACCTCAGCTGCTCTCCCTAGCACTTCTCTGATCAGGGATGACTCAGGGCATCGCTTGAGACACACCGTTCCCTCCTTCAGGTTTCTAACGACGGCCATCGCTTCAGTAACCCCCGGATTCTGACGCTCTATGACGGGGCTTGTCAGACGTGTGAGCCCCGCGCCGAGGGGCGCTGCACCTTAAAGGTAGTCCCTTCTGGTGGTGCTAATGTTTCAGTCCGAGCCGGAACCGTGTAGGCTCCCGTGCCGGGTCTCCCCTTCCGACCTTGGGGCTCTAATGAATCTAGGAAAGCCCGCGAAGCTCACAGAGGGGGCGCTTTGCCCACGGATGCCGCTTCCTTTACCTTTAGGAAAAGCACTGCCTGGTGGACGGCCGCTGCTACGGCGACGGGGCGCCCAGCCCGACCGGGCCGTGCCGGCTCTGCAGGAGCGACCTCTCCAGATGGACGTGGTCCGTGTCCCCAGGTACGCCGCTCCCCACCGAGGGCCCTGGCCGCCCAAGCCCGGAGGCCGGGGGGCGGGGCCCGTGGGGGCGGCCGAAACCGCCGTGTAGGGGGCGACTTCCCGCCTCCACGGCATCCTGCCCCTTTTTACTGACGAAAGCGGGACCAGAGGCGCCCGCCTGCCGTGGGCGGCCGGAATTGCCCAAGCTGATTTTCCGGGTCGCTAAGCCAATGCAGGCTAATGGCCGGCGGGGCTCCCTGCCGGGCGAACGCCCTTCCCACCCCGGCCTGGGAACCCGAGGAGCGGGGACGGGGGGAGGGGGGGAACAGGGCCCGGGCCCCGACGCCCTTGGGTGGGGTGGGTACGACAAGCTGCCCGATTCCTCTCCCTCCTGCTTCTCAGGGGCTCTGGGGACACAGGAATATGGGGGGCCCGGGGGAGAAGGGCCGCCGGCCCAGGTGAGCCCTAAGGATTCCGGCCGGGCCCGCGGCAGAGCGGGGAGATTCCCAGCAGTGAGGGGGTGTCCGCTCCGCCGCAGATAACCGGCCCCCCGTGTTCCACGAAGCCCCGCGAAGACTCTGGACGTTTTATGGCGCCAACTTCACGCAGCGGCTGCGGGCCACCGACCCGGAGGGCGCCCCCGTCTCCTACGCGCTGCGCTCGGGGCCCCGGGCCGCCAGCGTCTCTCCCGGGGGCGTCCTGCGGTGGAAAGCCCTGTCCTGGGGCGCGCACACGTTCGCCGTCAGCGCCGCCGATGACTGCCACGCCGAGACCACCGTGACCATCGAGGTAGTGGGGCCCTTCCCCAAGGGCCAGCCTTCCGCCCCGGGGAGGTCCTCGGGGAATCTGTCCCCATCTTACAGGTGTGGAAACTGAGGCTCCGTGCTCAGGGGGACTTCAGCAGCCTCCCCTCGCGCCACTTAACATGTGCTCTCTTTTCTCCGGGGGAGTTTAATGAGAATAAACCCCTCGTGGCCGCGGGTCAGAGCGGCCCCCACGCTGCCAGCTGGCCCAGGCCGGGGGCTGAAGGATGAGCGGGCCGTTTCCTTGCCTCCACAGGTGTCCGTGAAGCCCTGTGACTGCCAGAACGGCGGCTGGTGTGTGCCCCGCGGGGGCGGCCCCCCGGCACGCGGGTCCAGGTTTGAAGGCCCCGCCTGTGGCGCAGACGGCTCGGGCCGGTGCAGAGAAGCCCCGGGCCAGCACGCCTGTGAATGCCCCGGGGGGTGGGCGGGTCAGTGCGCTCTGGCGGTCTCCTTGGAGGGAGGGGCGGGGAGCTCCGTGGGTAGTTTCAGCCCCGCCTCCTGCCTCCTACACCGGGAGCTCGAGCTGACCTTGGCCTGGGGGATGCCCAAGGCGCTTGGGAGGAGCAAGAACGCCCCCAAGTTTTGGAAATCTAAGAATGCCGGAGGAGCGCCAGCCCCGGCCCGAACTCCCGCGGGAACCCAGGACCCGGGCGCCCTGGGGGGCAGAGAGAGGATGCATCGGGAGGGGGGAGGGGGGCAGCGGGTGGGGCCCAGCCCTGGAGTCAGCAAGACCTGAGTTCAAATACAGCCTCACACTGAAAACCACATGATCGGGGCAAGTCGCCCATCTGTTAAATGGGGGCACAGCGGAGAAGGGATGCGCAGAGGGCCAGAACTCGGGAAGTCTACTTGAAGCAAGGTGCTAACTCGGAGGAATTGATGAGCCCGTGGTTAGCCCGTGTAGCCTGGTGACTGATAGTTCTCGGGTTCAGTGGGATTGAGGCGTTAGCTCAGTGGAATTAAGATACTGATTCTCTGGTTTACATGCACTTAGTAGTTCCACAAGGTCCTCACCTTGGAGGATGCTCTTGTAATAGAGTATATGAGGCAACAAGGACTGGGGGGGAGACATTCCACCCTCCTGGGGGCTCTCCTGCCTCCTGCCCTCCTCCACGAGACCTAGACCGTCCCGAGGGCCTCCTAAAGGGCGGGAGATGCAACGTCTCTCTCCCGGTCCCGTTGGCCCTTATATGCCCTATTACAATCACATCACTACAGTGCACTGAGCATGTGTGAACTAGAGAACCATGACGTCACCCTGCTGAGTACTAAGTACTTGTAAACTAGGGAAGCGGTGTCTCTTCAATCCCTCTGAGGTCACCCCCCCTCCCCCCAGCATCCCCCCAGGATCCGACGAGACTGAGCCACAGCAGACTCCACGGGAGAGAGTTCTCCCTGGGACAGGGCCAGGAGACTGAGTCCTGCTTAGAAGTATTTTGTGCTGCATGAAGCAGCACTTATTGAGCACTTACTGTATATAAAGCACTGAGGACACTGGGGAGAGCGGGCCTGCTCTCTGGGAGGGGGGCCGGGGAGAGGGCCAGAAGGGGATTCAGGAAGGTGGGTTTGACCCCAGCTGGGTGGTCCAGGCAGAAGCCGTTTCCCCAGCTCAGTTAGTGCCTCTCATGCCTGACCCCTGTGCCAGCCTCTGGGCCGGGCTGGGGATGCAAGGAAGGGCAGAAGGAGAAAGTCCTTGTGACCAGCTGTCCATACATGTAATACGGAGTGGGATTGGCTGGAGAGGGGGAGGGGGGAGAACCGTCCGCTTATCGGCGCTCCCCCTCACCTTTCTCCGTTTCACCCCAGGCACAAATTGCCAGGAAGACGTGGACGAATGCAGGTCCCGCCCCTGCCTCCCCGGAGGACGTTGCGTCAACGTTTTGGGCTCCTATCGCTGTGACCCGTGTCCTGGAGCCGTCCACGGCGCCGGGCAGGCGTGCCAGGGTAAGGGGCTGCCTCCGAATGCCGCTCTGCCCCACGGAGGGCTGGGCACCTGTTGGGCAGGGTGCCATGCGGCGATCTCCAGCACGCGAGGCCGGGTGTCTCAGTGCCAGGCGCTGGGCTGGGATCGGAAGCCCCGACTCTGGTTCTGCAAGCACTTCTCAGCCGGTTCCTTGTCTTAAAGTGAGAAGGACGACCCAGGAGCACTGGCTCTGCAGGGTGGGGCGCCGCTCCCTGCATTTCGAGCCCTGACCCCCAGGTCCCTTGCAGGGGAAACCGCGCTTGGGAGCCAGCTGCCTCCCCACCCCGCAGGCCCCAAGGACTCCGAAGAGAGAGAAGCTGGCCGAGGTGCTGCTGGTGAGTTGGGGGATCCCTGGGGGCTCCTCTGCGAGGCCCCCAGGCCACGATCTGGGCTGCTCCAGCTCTGCCGGCCCGGGGCAAGAAGGCACCCCCGGCATTGCTCCTTCTCTTCATTCTGTTGGAGAGGAGCCTGGGGGGAAACGAGCATTTATTAAGTGCCTACTAGTGTCAGGCGCTGCATGAACTCTCTAGAAGGGCAATCTCCTGGGGCGCTCAAACCACCTGGGAGGGAGCTGCTTTGATCCCGTTTCACACCTGAGGAAACTGAGGTAGAGCCGGAGGGTCTGGCTCAGGCTCCGGCAGCCTGTGAGTGTCTGCGGCTGGATTTGAACTCGGGTCCCCCTGACTCCAAGCCCCGCACCCCTTTCACCGAGCCCCAGCTGCTCCCTGAACAAAGAATGGGAAGATTGGAGGTGACTTTAGAGGAAGAATTGGGAAGTCACCGGATCGGAGGGAGCTGGATGGCCCCGTTTCACAGACGGGGGGACGGAGGCGCCCAGAGGGAGGTGATGGGCCCGTTGTCACAGAAACAGGCATTTCTCGGGGGCCTTTGGTGCAGGGGGCTGTCCCGTCTGGATGCAGCTCTCGCCGCTTTCTGCTTTCTCTTCCCAAGGCTCCCTTTGGTCTGAGAAGATGAGGAAGAAGGGAGCCTCTCTTCTAGCACTGCTGGCGGGTTCCCTTGGGCCCTGCTGGGGGAGGAGGGGGGGTCACCGCAGAGGGAGGGCGGCGGGGCAGCGCGCCCAGGCTGAGGGAGGTCGCTTGGGGTCTTCCTCCGAAGCCCCCGGTGTCATTGGGCAGGGGCCCGCCCGCGCCACCCTGGGGACATCGGGCAGCTGCCTGGCCGGCTTGAAACTCGAACTTACTCCCTGCCCGGGGCTTTCTGTAGCTGCTTCGGGGAAAAACTGTTCCCCCAAGCGCCACAAGAGGGCGGGCTTCCCCCGAGGAATCTCCCCCGAGGCTCCGTCCCCGTTTCCGCGGAGATTTAAGGCGGGAGGCGCGGGCTCCGGGCCGGGAAACTGAGGCTCGGAGGCTCCAGGCCTCTGCCCAAAGCCGGGCGGGGCAGGGGAGGCGCGCCGGGAGTCCCGGCCACTGCGGCCTCTTTCTGCGCCTCCTTCCACCCGCCGGGGCTCCGGGTTTGGACGAGCCCCCACGCAGGCAGGCGGTGCGGACCGGGACCTGGGGCCGCCCTGGGCCGGAGGCTGTGGGCGAGCTCCCGCCGGGTCTGGGGGGCGGCGGCTGCGGCTCCTCCCGCCCACGGGCCCAGAACGCGCTGCCCTGGGCCCTCCCCGTGCCCGCGCACGCTGGTCCCCATCACTGAGGGACGGCCATCTCTCCCGGGGGTCTTTCCCCGAGGCGGGTCTTTGAGGGGGCTCCCCCTCCCTCCCCCGCGGACGGCTCCCCCTCCCCCAGACTCCCCTCCCCCGCTGACGCCCCCCCCTCCCCCAGACTCCCCTCCCCCGCTGACGCTCCCCCCTCCCCCAGACTCCCCTCCCCCAGACTCCCCTCCCCCGCGGACGGCTCCCTCCAGGCTCTGCCACAGGGAGAAGGGGGAGGCGTGCGAGGGCTGGTGGGCGGCCGGACTTTGCGCGCCCTCCAGGCTTAGGCCGGGCGCAGGGGGACGGACTTTTTGGCTGTCCCAGTTCCGAGACTGTCCGCCGCTGGCGGGGACGTTTCTGGCGCTTTGATGTTTTCTAGACCTTGGCTCGTTGGTCAGTCCCAGGGCTCCTGGCACACAGTAGGTGCCTAATAAACGCTCGTTGGCTCGCCTTACCCAGCTGTAGCGCTGAGCCTGCGATCCGCAGCCACGTCTGGGCACCGGGGAGGAAGTGCAGGGTTTGGGTGTAGGACAGCGAGCCTAGCGCAGCCCGGGGGACAAGGCGCCCATCTCCGCCCTCAGTCCGCTTCCCGGTGAACCCTGCGCAATTACGCCTTGGGCTGCCGGTTCTCCCCCCCCCCCCTGTGTTCTTGGGGGGGGCGCGGAGGGATGAGTCTGGAAGGAACTCTGCCCACGTTAAGGGCTTCGCTGAAAGCCGGGTTCCCCTAAACACTCCCCGGGTGTTCCACGGAGTCCTTAAGGGAGCTCCGGCACAGGGCGTCCCCCAAGGTCTCTGGGGGGGGATTCCTGTAATTTCAGCCGGAGCTTCTGGGCCCTCTGCGCAGCCCGGGGCGCTCGGAGTCCCCAGGCCGCCGTCCCCTGAAGAATCCCCGGCGGTCACCAGCCGTGCTCCCGGGGCGTCCCCGTCCCCGCCCCTTGTGGCTTTGGAGGCTGCCCGGCCGGCCGTGCCCCCAGCCGTGGACGGCAGCAGCCCGGGCCCTTCCCCAGCGGCCTCCGGGACCCCGGACAGCCTCCAGCATGAATCGGGAGCCGGTCCCAGCCCGGTCTCGGCGTCCCCAGCACCGCCCAAGAGGGACCAGAGCTCCCCCCGACCCGGGGCGGCCGAGCGGCTCCCCTGTGCCGACTCCCCCTGCTTCCCCGGGGTGCCCTGTGCTTCAGCCCCCGACGGAAGCTTCTGGTGCGGCCGCTGTCCCTTCGGATACTACGGAGATGGGGCGCAGTGCAAAGGTAGGATGGCCCAGCCCGTGGCGCCTGCCCCTGGTGAGCAGCTGCGGGATCTGTGCAGGGACAAGCCTTGGGGGGTGGCAGGAGTCCGGAGCCCCTGCATGATGCCGGGCTGGCCTCCGCACCAGGGCGCTCTATCCCAGACCTCTGGGAGGCAGGCTCTTGGGGTGATTGCACCCCTTTCCTATAGAGGAGGAAGCTCATTTAGAATTTAAATTGCTCTCCGGCTGGGGGCACCGTGCTGTTTCACCTTGTACCCAGTTGTTCGGCATCGGGAGCAGTGGGTGCGAGGAAAGTCCTAGACGTGGTGCCAGAAGTGGGCCCCATCACACCTCGCCCTTCCCGGCTGGGGGACCGGAAGCAGCTGGAAATGGCAGCTCTTGGACTGGGCCTCTGAGTCCAAATCCGGCCTCGGTCTGCTTTACAGCAGGAATGCCCGACTAATAAAAACCGAAGGGACCCTTTTCATTTGACAGCAGTCACTTGATGCCCTTTCTGCTTTCCTCCTAATTAAATTAACCAGCCGCCCGGTCTGGGAGCAGGGCCCCTGCTTGGCCCAGAGCCTGAGACCCCACTTCCCATAAGGAAACTGGGTCTTGGCAGGAGAGGAGTGAGCCAAGCTCCCACCGGCCCTCCCCTCCGACCCCCCTCCCCAGCCAGGCTTTTTGGGCCACATCCCCTCTCCTTCTGCTCCCCAGCCATCTGCAGGCACCCCTGTGGCCAGGGCATGGAGTGCGTGCGCCCCAACGTCTGCAGGTGCAAGGCCGGCTTCTCTGGCCCCAGCTGCCACACGGGTAAGTGCTGTGGGGAGGGGGCTGACCCGCTGCGGGGGAGCCCAGCCACCTCTAAATGCCCCCTCCCTATATCACAGCTCTGTCACCCCAACTGTAAGAACCACAATAAGTGCATCAAGCCTGGGGGCTGCTGGTGTCTCCCAGATTCCACAGGTGGGGGAGTTACCTGTGAAGAAGGTGGGGTCCGTGGCAGGGCAGAAGTGCCACTGTTCTCTTCCCCTTCCCACATCCTGCATTTCTTGCTCGGCCATGACCCTCGGGCCTGTTGCATGTCTACTAGGTCATTGTGGGTCTTGCGTCCAAAAACCCTTGGAAATCCCTGTTACTAATGATTCCCAGTAACTGCCCCCTCCATCCACAGCCTTCTGCAGCCCACCCTGCCAGCACGGGGGGTCGTGCTTGGCTCAAAATCTCTGCTCATGTCCCTATGGCTTCGTGGGACCAAGGTGTGAAACAGGTAACGCAGAGCTCCTGGCCTCCGCAAGGCCCATCATTCCCAGGAAATGCGGGGTGTTGAGTATTTGCTGTCTGAAGTGGGGGACCACGGGGGCTCAGGCGGAGGACCCTCAGAAGGGGCCGAGAATTCAGCGTCTTCCCGTCCCTCCCCCTGACCCCATCTCGGAGAAGAGCAAGTCTGAATAGGAACCATCCCCTTCTCATGTTTGGTTTGGGCAGCCTGTAATGTAAGCACAGGCTTTTTCTCAGTGACCCATGATTTCCCCTCCAAGTCAGTCACCTGGCACTGATTAAGCACCTACTATGTGCCAGAAAATGCACTAAGCACTGACACAAAGGTAGCCAATGGTCCGGAGCGCTTGGTAAATGGCCTAGACCCCGTCCAGCACCCCGTAGTGTCTGATGGCCCAGCCTGGAGCTGGAAGGTCATCCCTGATATGTAGCACAAGCCCCCGAACTGGGCGGCTCCCACATTTGTTACTCTCTCCCTGTCCCAGCCGTCTGCACCAAGCACTGTGAACACGGCGGGCAGTGCCTCGCTCCCGACATCTGCCAGTGTCAGCAAGGATGGTTCGGCCCTACCTGCGCCACAGGTAAAACCCAAATCAACCCATTTCCTGGGATCCTGGGCCTGATGTCAAGGGAGATGAGCAAAGGCAGAGGCTGAGCCTCCAGTTTCAGATCAGAAGCCTCATGCCCCTTCCTGCCTTCCTCCTCTCCCTCACCCTTCTGAAATGTCCAAGACCTGAAGGAGCCCATTTTAGAGGAAGTAACGGCAGCTGTGGGGACCAGATTCCGTCACCAAGACAGACAGAGAGAGAGAGAGAGAGAGAGAGAGAGAGAGAGAGAGAGAGAGAGAGAGAGAGAGAGAGAGAGAGAGTGTCTGTGTCTGTGTTTGTGTCTGTACAAGTGTGAAAATAGGAATAGGCAGAAGTATTTGCAAATTTGCAAAGTCTTGTGAAGGCTGAGACCAAAGTCCTCAGACAAGGGATGGGCCCCATGAGGCTGACCTTCCTTTCCTCGACATGGGGGACTCGCTTCTGCCTTTCCCGCCCCTCCGGGGTGTCCCGTCTGCCTTCTCCCTTGGATTCCTCCACCAGCTCTCTTATTTAGCTGTGTCAGGGCTTCCTCGGCAGAGACACTGGAGTGTTTGTCCTCGGCCTTCTCTGGCTCATTTTGCAGATGAGACAAGCAAGGTGAAGTGACTGGGCCAGGGTCACAATTAGTAAGCGTCTAAGGCTGTATTTGAGCTTAGGGAGCTCAGGAGATGAGTCTTCCTGATTCTGGGCCCTGCTCGGAGGGCCATCTAGCCACCTCTTCATTAGTGGACATGGTAATGCATTGTCTCTTTCATGCACAATCATGCCTTGTCTTTAAGGCTGTTCTTTCCTGGATTGCCTACTGGAAAGTCTCCATTTTCCAAGCTTCCCACAATGTTACTTCCCAGGTCTTCCTTATACTTTATTGCATTTGGGACATTCTCTTTGTTCTCTACATTTCCTGAATTTGAGACATTCCCTTTTCTCTCTACATTTCCCATGCCCCCCTCCCCTAAAATTTCAGGTTTCACAGATCGCTCAGGGCAGAATGAATGGGAAGCCTCGTCCTGGCTCTTCCCTGATGTGATTCTCCCCCCCTCATGGTATCATATTTTCCCAATTGCTCTGCTGCCTTATTGGTTTGTGTTCAATTTAAGGACCACTGCAGCTCCGTGACATCCATTACCTCTATTAGCTCCAGCTGTGGGATTTCTCCCGATATTTCCGTTATCTTTGTTTTGCCCTGGTCATCTCCCCGCTGAATCTCAGCCTCTCACTCTCTGCTCGTTTCTCCAATTAAACAAGGTCATTTGGAATTCCAATCCCACCCTCCATGTTCTTAGTGTAGTCTTATCTATAAAATTAATGAGCAAACTTCCTCCACCATTATCTAGTTATTTTATTCGTTGCTTTTTATGTTCAATAAAGCCAAATTAATTCTCAGTTATGGCCTTTACTTGTGGCGAAAATGAAGTATTTCATTACCCACCGCTAGCTACGTCCGTTCAGTTTTCTTTGTCTTTTTATTTTATTTTTTCCTGTGACGGAGTGCTGACCATCTCTCTCTCTCTGTTCCCAGCTTTGTGTGAGCCAGTGTGCCTCAATGGCGGAGTCTGCCATAAGCCAAACAGCTGCCTCTGCCCCACTGGATTCTTTGGCTCCAGGTGTCAGAATGGTAACCCGAATTTCCAATTTTTTTAAAGTGTTGGGTTTAAATACAAGAAATCTGGGCAAGTATTGTGAAGAGGGACCTCACCTGACATAGATGGGAGGGTTTTTGACGTAGCTGAGGGACGCCATGACGAATTTAATTTTCAAGGAAAACGTGACTAATGTAATTTTTCTCATTTCTAAGCGTCTCGCCCCTACTCCATTAAGGCCCCTCGCCATGCTGAGATTCGGGGATTCCCTCGGCAGCTCCCATGACCTGCTGTGCTGGGATGAATTTGGAATTGGGCTTATGCTCACAATTTTTTCACTTAACTGGTTTCTGCCGCGCTCTGCAATACTGAAAATTTCCACTTTCATGGTAGGAGAGCCGGAACAGTGAAAAGGGAGCTTTTAAATGACTGATGAAATTTAATTAAAAACTGGATTCTTGGTCTCAAGATATCCATATAGATTTTGCTGAGTTGGAATGGAAATTTTGAGTGAATTTCCCATCATGAGTTGAGACTTCCAGCAGTTCCTTTTATGACGTACTCCTCTGTTTCCATTTCTGGTCTGGCTCGGAATCTGACGCAAGATTAGAATTCCAGGGACTTTATTTTATTGGAGAAATGAGTCAGAATCAACTGAGTGAAAAGAATGCTTTCATTTCTCCCTACACTATTCTCTCTGACGGAGGATTACAGGATCCACATGTATTGTGGACGTGGGAGCCATGTTTTCTCTGCTGGGTGTAGGGTGCTAGAGTTACCATCCCATGTCCCAGTGATAATGACCCGCCGTTCCAGGCTCTTTGATGCACACTCTCATTGGTATCCAGGCGACTGGGAGACTAGAGGGATCCTTGGGTCCCTTACAGAGAGGAGGAAGCTGATGGAGAGACCGGTCCGCAGTGGCCCCTGCCCGGTCACTCTTGGCTGGAGGCTTGGCGCTCTCTTTGCCACAGGACCCGGCTTGCCCGCTGTGGGAAGGCGGCCTGACACACCTTTCATGCTCACCATCTGCTCGTTTTCCATTGGCTTCTTTAGCAATCTGCAATCCTCCCTGTAAAAATGGCGGCCAGTGCATGAGAAATAATGTGTGCTCCTGCCCCGAGGGGTACACTGGACAGAGATGCCAGAAAAGTAAGCCAGGGGGGAAGGAGCCGGGGGGGGGAGAAAGGGGCCAGGGCCCTTGGGCACAGCCGGCCACCAAGAGCTGCCTCTTGCCCTCAGGCATCTGTGACCCAGCATGCATGAATGGCGGCAGGTGTGTGCGGCCCAATGTCTGCTCCTGCCCATCAGGGTGGCGAGGGAGGAGATGCAGCTCGGGTAAGAGGGCTTCTGGGGAGACTCCTGGGCCAAAGGGGCGTTTCCCGCCATCTTAGTCTGGCCGGCTTTGCACCAAATTTTTCCGCTTCTTGGGGGGGGGGGGGAGAGAAGCAGCCCTCGGCCTTCACTTCTGGGTACCATTACCAGTGAGCCATGCTCCCTCTCCCAGAAGTAAGCCAGCCTCTTCAGGGTGGTGGCTAAAAGGGGGGCCGGCCTCCAGGGCTGCTCTTCCCCGGCTGTCCCCCAGCGGCTCACAGGGTGAGAGTGACCAGCACGCCCCCCTCCGAGAGACCAGCTTAAAAAATCGAGAAACTGACCTCTCTAAGTCAATCAGTAAACATGTCAGGGCTGGAAATCCAGCAGAGGAAAGGGAATCATGGATCCCGACTGACACAGCAAGCCTGGCACGGCGATCCTCGATAAGAGCACCCTCTCGGTGCTGCAGGGAGGCCACAGGGAAGACGCTGGGGAGGACTAAAGGGAGGATCCCAGGGAAGAAGGGCAGCTTATTCAGCCATGTGGGTGGAGCAGTAGAAGGGGTGCTGGATTCCAGGTCAGGGGAGAGCCTAGGTTCAGACCCAGCACTTGCATACTCTGTGGGCCTCAGTTTCCCCTTCTGACCTCAGATGTGGCTTCCAGCCCTAGAGCTAGGAACCTTGACTCCCAAAGGGGGTGAGGGGGGATTCTCTATTGGGCACCCCCGGGTGGGGAGCCCCCGATGCTTCTGCTCCATGTCCCAGGTCCTAGGTGGGAAGAGTTGGGAGCAGGCAGCCTCCTGGGCGTCCCCCTCCCACAGGGATGACACAAGAACCCTGTGTTTTGCAGCCCTTTGTGATCCAGGGTGTCTGCACGGGGGCACATGCGTCCTCCCCAACGCCTGCGCCTGTCGGTCTGGCTATGCTGGAGCCCTGTGTGAGAAGGGAGGTCCGGCTACCCGCGTGTGAGGAGGCCATGGAGCGGAGGCTCCCTTTAAGGCTACCTCTTGGATCCCCAGAATTTACAACCCCCCGGGAGTTCTCATTTGAAAGTGGAGGAAACCCAAGGCCAGGGTCCCAAAGCAGCACAGGGCAGAACTGGTCTGAGCAATCTTGTCCAGAATTGGGGCAGCCACTGGGGCAGCTGGGTGGGGTGCCAGGTCTGGAATCACCAGAGTGAGGCATTTGGCCGTCTCAGCCTCAGTTTCCTTGTCTGTAAAATGAGCTGGAGGAGGAAGTGGTGAAGGCCTCTGGCGTCTCTGCCAAGAAAACCCCCAGCAGGTCAGAGTTGGGCACGACTGAAATGGCTGAAGAACAAATCATGGTCTTTCCGGGGGAACAGTGGGCACCCCAACCCAGCGCCCTGCTCCCCAGCCTGGATTTCCGGGACCTCACTGTTACCCCAAACTGAGCCCACCCGGCTCCCCAGAGACCTCCGGGCTTCCTCCCTTCTGGGAGAAAACAGGAGCAGGGGTGGGGCCTGTTGGGGAGGGAGGAGGGGAAGATTCAAAGCTAAAACCCCTTTACCCGGGAGCCTGGCCCCGCCTGGCTCAATGGCTTCTAGTCCACTTGGATTGGGACTTAAACCCTGCTCTTCTCAGCCCAAGGCCAAGCCTCCTCGCCCACTGTGCAGGATTTTGATGGGTTTTGATGAACATACAACAACTCTAAATGGTTTCTAAATTCCTGAAGACTCCAATTGAATACAGCTGAATAAAAATACAATAAAGTGCCGATCCTCCGTTTTAATGTTCCTTCTCATTCTGGAGAAAACAAGAGCCTTGATAAGCGCCCCCAAAGCAACCACAAAACCCCTCTAAGAATAAACATTTTCTGTGAATGAAGGTCACCGCTCCGAAGATATTTCTCCGACTTCCATCTCGGAATTTGCAGCTTTGATTTAGGAAGCTTGCTTGTTGCCAAGCCTGCAATCTAGCCAGCTCCCTGGCAGGCTTTCTGAACGGCTATGTGAGCAGCTGGCACCTTTTGCAGTTAAAATCGTCAGAACTGCTGAAAGAGGGGGATGTATTTTGGGAGACTTGAGCAACTGGGGCAAACTTTGCCTAACCTTTTCGAAGATCCAAACCGACCTCCCACGGGGGGCTGGAAAGATGGCACGTGAGTGGAGCCACAGGACAAGTCAGAGGGCACTTTGTTTCACAGGTTCACTATGGAACTAATGTGGGAAAATAAAATCCTTAGAAAAACCTGGGGGTGCACGGGGAATTGGGGACAACTTTCCAACTGCAAGGAATATAATTAGATGACTGGTTATGACTCAATGATGTCGTTGCACAGCTTCGTGGAACATGAATTACCTTGTGAAAAAGAAATTGGAGAACTGTTTAAAGTAGTGATGGCTTCCAACAAACACTGAGAATGCAAAGCATCAGTGTGAGTGCTTTTATGTCAACAGGATGTTAGTGACAACCAACAAAGAAATAAAGGGATGAGGCACGTGGGGGCTTGGGAGGAAGCGCTCCCCCACGGCCCTCTGCCATCCCAGAAGTGGAATAGGCTGCTCCTTCCCTGGAGGGGGGGGATTCCAGTTCTGCTAGAGTTCTCTCTGGTTTCAGACATTCTGTGGCTCTGGGCTGGTTCTTAAAAGAATTAAGGTCACATGGTTAAAAACCGCTAATTCACCATTGGGCGTATTCTCCCTATCGAATAATATGTCTCCCAGTGGCAGGAGAAATCTGTTTCTACCCCCTTGAAACCCAGAATGTTGAGTCTAAGTCGTCTCTGGGCGGGAGGATTCTTCTGGGGGGCGGGGGGAGCTGGACATCATCAGGGAAGCTCTGTCTCCAACGTCCAGAACCGAGTTCCCGATTTTACGCCCAACGCAGAAAGCTCCCTGTTGGCGCACAGCAGCATGGCCCGGGAACACAAGCTGACTGTGTACATAAAAGGGCTCCTCACCACTTGGACGGGAGCTGTGATGATTTCAGAGCTTTTCATCTCAGACTGTAAATCGGGTGTTTTCGCAGTGAACACAATTTATTTGATGTTTTCATCTGTTTTAATGCTGTTCATGGTAACATCATAAATCTCCCAAGGGTGTCGTGTCATTTTGAAAACCATGGATTTCAAGAATCAAGCTTTGAGGTTTAATCCAATTTTGTATTCTATATTTCCTCCCTTTTAACCAACAGGCTGGAGCGGAGAAGGGCCAAGTTCAAATGTGGCTTCTCCTGTGATCCAGTCTCTTATTCTCTGCCTGCCTCAGTTTTTTCATCTGTAAAATGGGGATGGTAGCAGTCCCTTCTTGTGACATGTCATTCCATGTCATTCCTCTGATGCTATGGCTTTGGGTTACAGAGGGCCTTGGAGGCTTCCTACCATGAGGTCACAGGCCCCAGAGTCACAACTCATCCAGGACCTGTGAGTCCAAGTCTCTGTTCACCAGCATACACAGTGATGTGGAGTCAAGAAAGATCAGAAGCATCTGCAAGACCTAATCTTAACCGAAAAGAAATGAGACTTGGCTTTCTGAGGAACAGCTCTGAGATTCATCCCAGTGTTCCCCCCTAAGCAGAGGCTGGTCTGCTATCATGACCCGGTTACCGTGGTTATAATCGTATATCATCCCCCCCTCCAGATATATGACAATTCTTAGCATTCATTTTTGCAAGATTTTGAATTCCAAATTTTTCTTCCTCCCTCCCTCTCCTCTTCCAAAGATGGAGTTTGATCTAGTTTATACACATTCTATCATGTAAAACTTATTTCCATATGAGTTACACATTTGTGAAAGAAATAACAGATTAAAAGAAAAAAAATAAAGTGGAAAAATATGCTTCAATCTACATTGAGTCCATCAGTTCGAATGGATGCCCATCAGTTGGGGAATGGTGAACGAATTGTGGTAAATGAATGTTATGGAATATTATTGTTCTGTAAGAAACAACCAGCGGGAGGATTTCAGAGAGGCCTGGAGAGACTGACAGGAACTGATGCTGAGGGAAGCGAGCAGGACCAGGAGATCGTTATACACTTCATAGCAATACTATATGATGATCAATGTTTTTTATTCTCTTTTTTATTGTTTTCTTTTTTTTATTAATTTTATAATTATAAATTTTTTGACAGTACATATGCATGAGTATTTTTTTTTATAACATTATCCCTTGTATTCATTTTTCCAAATTTTCCCCTCCCTCCCTCTACTCCCTCCCCTAGATGACAGGCAATCCCATACATGTTACATGTGTTACAGTATAACCGAGATACAATATATGTGTGTAAATCCAATTTTCTTGCTGCACATTAATTATTAGATTCTGAAGGTATAAGTAACCTGGGTAGATAGACAGTAGTGCTCACAGTTTACATTCGCTTCCCAGTGTTCCTTCTCTGGGTGTAGTTGTTTCTGTTGTCACTGATCCACTGGAAGTGAGTTGGATCTTCTCTATGTTGAAGATTTCCACTTCCATACGATGATCACTTCTGACAGACGTGGCTCTCCTCAACAATGACATGATTCCAACCAGTTCCACTTGTTCAGTGATGGAGAGAGCCACCTACACCCAGAGAGAGGACTGTGGGACTGAGTGTGGAACCCAACATGGCATTCTTACTCCTTCTGTTTGCTTACATTTTTGTTTTCCCTTGTGAATTTTTTTTACCTTCTTTCTAGATCAGATTTTTCTTGTGCAGTAAGATAACTCTATGTATGTATACATATATTGTATCTAGAATATAGTTTAACATATTTAACATGTATTGGTCCACCTGCCATGTAGGGGAGAGGGGAGGGGGAAGAAGGGGAAAAGTTGGAACAGAAGGTTTTGCAAGGGTCAGTGCTGAAAAATTACCCGTGCATATGTCTTGTAAATAAAAAGCTATACATAAAAAAGGGTCCATCAGTTCTTAATCGGGGGGGTGGACAGCATTATCCTTTGTGAGTGCTTTGTACTTGTCTTGGATCATTATGTTGCTGAGAAGAGCTGAGTCAGCTGATCATCACACAGTTTTGCTGATACTGTGTACAGTGTTTTCCTGCTTCTGCTCATTTCACTTTGCATCAGTTCCCACAAGTCTTTCCTGGTGATTCTGAAATCTTCCTGTTCATCATTTCTTATTGCACCATAGTATTTATTCCACTACATTCATATCCTACAGCTTGTTCCGCCAGTTGATAGCCATCCCCTCCATATCCAATATTTTGCCACCACAAAAAGGACTGCTATAAGCATTTCTGCACATGTAGGTCCTTCCCCCCTTTTATGATCCCTCTGGAATTAGACCTACTAGTGCTAGTGTCCATATAGTTACTTAGTCTGGGCATAGTTCCAGATTGCTCTCCAGAATGGTGGGATCAGTTCACAACTCCACTAACAATGCATCAGTTTCTCATGCCAGGATTTTAGAAAGGCTTTGACTCGGATCACCCACATGCTGACCATTTAAGATCAGAAATATGAGCAAGTCCCCAAGGACTCCACCTGCCAAGCTCAGGTTTGGCCGTTCCTATGTGAGGGCAACAGACCGTCAACCATACCCTTTTCCAGAATACAGTGCCCTCTGCAGGGCCCAGCAAATTCTTTGTTTAAAAACAGCTATTGGGTTAGAGAGGACATCTGGAGAATCAGGCTTTTATCAACTTTTTACTCTCAGAAAACGTGAGTGAGTGCCTGCACGTGGCACCTACCCTTAGGCTTTTTCCCAGCTAGTGAACCCTTGGGGAAGAAAGCTCATTAGAAATATACTTAGAAGACTCCATCTCTTTTACAAACAAAGCCTAAGCCACAAGGCAAAGGGGGTCCAGAAAGACTCCCTGAAAGGGAGGTCTGGAAAAAAAAAAAGTCACAGAGTCACCTGTTCCTGTCATTGTTCCCAAGGGCTGAGATCCCGATGGTTTGGGTGGGAGTTGAGGAAGAGCTCTGGACTCATGCCCCGCAGCCTCCATTCCCCGATCCTGGAGCTTGTCTTGGGAACACTTCTTTGTCTTTGGGGGACTCTGTGTGCCAGGGAGGCAGCAAGAAAGGCGACTGATCGAGTAGAGTCCCGGAACCAAAGGACATGGGCAGGGAGGGGTCTAGGAAGGGATTTGGAAAATACCCTGAGACATAACTAGTTCTTCTATGTCCCAAGCTCCCCCGGGCACTTTCACAAAGGACATTTGCACCTTCCACCCCCAGACACTGAGACAGAACTAGAGAAAGTGACCTGGAAAAGGTGTGGGTGGGGACCAGCCTTCATGAGATGAGACTGAAGGAGACCAATGTTTGGTGGCCAAGAGCTGGATTTTTAAAAAATCACTTCACAAGCACAGCTAGACTTTAGTCCAATGTAGCCCAACCATTATTATTTAAATAAATTAGCATTTATAATGATAGCACCTGCTGTGTGCCAGGCACTTTGTGTAAGCACTTTACAATTATTATCTTATTTGATCCTCAAAACACCCTAGGAGGACAGTGCTATGATTATCCCCATTTTAGAGTTGAGGAAACTGAGGCAAGCAGGAGTTAAGTGTCTGGCCAGGCCCCTGGCTCTGTGCCTCGTGGTGTCCTCTGGTTGCCCCAGAGGGCTCTGTTCTCTTCCAGGCTCACAGCACAGGAAGGGAACACTGAGAAATTCCTAGATTGTGAGTCAAAAGGCCCATGGCTATGGTGACTCTGCAGGTGGCGTGGGGCCCATCCCATTTCTATCTCTTGGCAGCCTGGGGCACATCTGCTGCCCTTTAATCACAAGGCTGCAGGATCCTTAGGGCTGGGGATCGGGATGATAACAGGTTGTTCTTCAAAATGGTGGGATCCATTCTCAGTTCCACGAAGAGTGTATTAGTCAAGTTTCCCCACCCCCTGCGACATTTCTCATTTCTCTTTTCTATTTTAGCTAATCTAATAGATGTGAGATAGTATCTCATAGTTGTTTTGCTTTTAATTTCTCTAATAGATAATGAATTAGAGCATCTTTATATGAGTATATATAGCTTTGATTTCTTCTAAAAATGATCTGCTCATAGGCTTTTACCATTTGTCAATTGTCTCATTCTCATAAATTTGACTCATTTTTGAGTCATTTATCTGAGAAATTAAAAGGTTTTTTTTTTATTATTTTTTAATTTTTTAGTTTTCCGATTTCCTCCTAATCGTGGCTACATTGGTTTTATTTGTGTGAAACCTTTTTAATTAAATGTGATCAAATATACCCCCTTGTTTAAAGACAGTTTGAAATTAGGTATCAAGTCTGAAATTTAAGAAGAGAATTACTCTGGGAAATCGATGAAAATACAAAACCTCGGTCTCCCTGCCTGTCCTGTGGCTCATTACAGAAGAAAATGTGTTGTCATCTCCTCACTGTCCTGTTTAGTAGTCAAGGACTCTGGGATTGAAAGCAGGCCGGGGTGTGGAGGGGCCGGTTCTGTGCTCCCAAGGGTGTAATCAGGGCATTAACATTCATTCCTCAAAGTCGCCCCTATTCAGCCAAACCGGACAGGTAATCAGTCATGGCTAATGTCATTAACTTGTTCCTCATTAGCAGATAATAGGCTTTTCATGTTTCTGGGAGAAAATTCCACTGCTCAGGGAAATGACCCCTGCATCTTGGCCCTCGGCCACACATCCAGAGGTCAGCTCTCCAAAGGGCTGGAATCGTCATCGGAGTATTTCCAACAAAAAGCTTTTATTGGCCCCCACTCAAGTGCGCCATTACTTGTGTCACCAGATGTGGTGCGTGTGTGTCCATGGCTCTCAGAAGGACTTTATGGAGCACGCTTTAGGGGACTGGGTTAATAGCACCATGCAATGAATTAATGAAGCCTTCACCTTGGTGCAGGAGGCAGGCAGGAGGAGGCCCACTTCATTTGGCACCGTGGGCCCCGATATGGATTCTGAGCGGGCGACTTTCAAGGACATCAGCGGATGGCACTGCACCCCGGTCTGCCTTGGCAGAATCTGGTCCCCCAAAATACAGGGAAAAAATAGGTGGAAAGGGACGAGGCCTATGGAAGCCGGCAGCTGCAATCACTGGGCTACCAGAACATTTTCCTGCTGTATTTTATTGATCCGTCTATTTTTACTGAGGGTGAATTTAAAGTTGAGAATCATCACGGCCAAGTTGACGACCTTCTCTTTGGGACTAAGAGAAGTCACAGAGTGAACCTTGTGGGCATGAGACTGAGTTCCCCAAGTGACCCTTAGCACGTCCTTTCTCCTCATAAGGTCCCATTGTCTCCTCCATAAAAGGAGGGTCCCCTTCACTCCATATTTATTGATTCTGGGGGCACACCCTTAGAGCAGCTCTGACAAATCGGGGAACATGGTGTAGTCATCGTACACAAATCCCATGAACTTTAGTCCTCGGTGCAATTATCCCAAGCTGCCTCAGGACCACCTGGTCTGTGTGGTTGCCTCCTGACCCCTCTTGACAACCTCTTTACAATACATTACCATTATGGCCTTGGTCTAAATAAAGATGGTTTCTTCCCTTTCCTCTAGCCTTCAATGCCATTTTCTCTGGGCTGCAAGCAAAAATTGTAGTTCCTTTGATCTCATCCCTTGTCCTTTGCTTCTTTATATTACAACGTGTTAGCAGAGTCTGACATGTCTTCTTTCTTAAACGTCCCAGTCCATCAGCTTCATCCCCTTGACATCTATTCCCGTCTTTTTCCTGATCTCAATCAGTCAATCAATCAGCGAGCCTTTGGGAAACACTTAGTGCCTGCGGCAGCTCTACACAGAGTGGAGGATGCAAAGACAAGGACCACCAGTTCCCACTGTTTTCAGGGGGGCAACAAGGAGTAAATGACCAGGTCGCTACAGGACACAGGCCGGATAGGGCCAAGGTTAGTGGAGAGGGAGGCCCCAGCAGCAGGGAGGGCTGCTCCTCACAGCGGGGTTTGAAGGCAAGAAAGAGGCAAGGCTGAGGAAAAGGATGGGAAGAGGTGGGCTGGGCACACTTGTCTGACCCGGATTTTCCTCGTGCCTGCTAATGAACATCAGCAGCTCCCCTGCTAGAAGCTGACCCTCCCTTCCTCCCGACCTCCACAGAAGAACTGAATCTGTCCCCATTCCTCGCTCTTCCCCGTGTTTGGGAGTGGTAGGACCAGCACCTAAAGATGAGGAGCCTGAGGGTCAGGGAGCCACTTCGTGCAGGATTAGGGATTCTTCCCTCCTTCCCAATTGCATCACCTGATCTCGCTCGAGCCAAACAAGAAGGTTTTTGCCCAGGGAGCAGCCGCCCAATCTGCCGGATCTGATCCGGACTATTTTTTACTTCCAAAATGGAATTTGGGACAGCCCGCCAGGCTGACAGCTTTCCCATGGATGTGATTTACCAGTGCACGGTCATTGGCTGATCTTGGTGAGACTGAAAACATGGGGAACGTGCAACTTTGCAGTGACTATTCAAGCACACCTGTCCCCCTTTTTTGTGAGTGAACTGCATTGAGGGAAGAGAAATTACAAGGTGAGTCCTTTAAAAGAAACTACACTGGCCACAATCGGCCCCAGAGAGCACAGGACCAGGACGCCTTGAGCTCCGAGGGGCCGGGCTGGCCAGGGCACCCTGGGAAAGGCTCCGACTCTCTCCCTCTCTTCTGCTTTTCCTTTTCTGTCTCCTTCCCTCTCTTGGTCTCTTCCTTTCCCCATCTCCCTGATCATTCTTTGTCCCTGTCTCGCTCGGCCTTCTGCTGGGCTGTGGCTCTCATTTTTTTTTTTATTCTAGTTGTAAATCGATCATTTGAGAGTCCATTTGACTTTTGTATTTCAGAATTAGACTGCCCTAGATATTCACGCTCTGAGATTTAAGTGAGGCTGCCTTTGTTCACTGTCTGCAGCACTTCATTCTGATGATTTTGTCTTTTTTGGGTGCTCAGTTTCTTTCCTATCAGATCTAACTCATGGAAGGCTGCAGAACCAAGCCTAATATTAGCTCCACGGGGAGACTTGTGCCTCTTAAAAATCGAGAAATCCTGATAGTCCTGAGCCATCAGATTTAGAGCTAACAGGGACCTCTGAGATGATTTTAGTCCAAGAAAAGATGAAAATCAAAGATCAATTTTCTGAATGGTAATTTTAAGAAATCTTGTCTTTGATATTCTGTACATGAAAAATATTGCTTTTTTTTGTAAATAGAATTTCTCCTTGGTGAAAGTTTATTCTACTTTACTCTTACTATTTCTGAAAACATCCAAAAATAAGAAAACCTTTTAGGAGAAGTGCCTGTTTAACCTTGCACAAAGTACTTTGGAATCTGCTTTATATAAATTATAAGTAGAGGCTAGCCCCTTTGGCAGATTTATTCCTCTGTACACTGAATTTCCTTGAAATATAGCCTTGCTTTATAATAAGGGTGGGAAAGAAGGAATAAAAATAGAGACAGAAAAAGAGACAAATACAGAGAGACAGAGACAGAGACAAACACACACAAGGTAAGAGTGTCTAAGGCTGACAGCCAAAAGAAACGCTTCATACAAGTATAAAGTGAATTGTAGAGATTAGGAGAGATTCGTTTTCTAAGAAAATGTCCTTTCTAAAGTCAGTTTTCTCCAGCATGATGTTGACATCTGGCCAGATGTTGCACCTGATATTTGCATCTTAAACACCCATTAATGACCTGAAGTTCCAAGCCCAGGCAGGGTCCTCAAACAATGACATAGAAAAAGGTGAATGACCTAGAAAATGGCAAAAGAGAAGCTGGGGGAAGGCACATGAGAGAACAGAGAAAATTCCCTCAAGAATCGCTTTTGCTGTAGAACGAAGTCATGAGATTCCTAATGGACCCTAAAGAGCCACTCAAAGGAAATCTGCTGTCTAGCCCCTACTACGCGCCAGCACTGTGCTATGTGTGTTACAAATATCACAACCATCATGAGAGGCAGACACTCTTATTATACCCATTTTACAGCTGTGGAAACTGCAGCATACCAAGATGGAGTGATGGCCCAGGATCCCATGTCTGAGGCTGGATTTGAACCGAGATTTTCCTTATTCCAAGCCTGGCATTCTGTCCCCTGAACCACCTAGCTGCCCCTATATGTGCATGTGGATTATGTGGTTTACTAATAATTGCATTTTGGTGCAAATTTTGTGCAGATTCTCGAATAAAGAGAAACAATTAAATGGAAAAACCTTTGCAGCAAATTTTTCTAATGAATGTCACATTTCCAAGATGTTTAATGATTCAAACTGATAAAATAAGACAATTGACAACAGTCTCTGAACAGAGTCTAACAAAAGAAATGCAAATTGCAGTCATTCTGGGAATCTACATCTCACTCAGAAGAGACCCAAAGGTGGCCAAAAAGGAAAATGACCAATGTTGGAGGGATGATGGGAAAATGGTTACATCCATGCCCTGTTTGTCCACTTTTGGGAATTGGGTACAGCCATTTGGGAAAACAATCTGGGTTTATATACAAAAACATTACGAATCAGTTCAGGCCTTTCAAGCTTGCTATATCGCAGCTTGGTTGATACCCAGAATGGACCAAAGAAATAGGAAAGGTTCCACAGACACAAACACATTTATAGCGGCTCTTTTTACAGTGACCAAGAACGGGAAACCCAAGGGCAAGATGCGCATCCCCTGGGGAATGGCTGAACAAGCTGTTGTATCTCAACTTTGCGACAGAAGATGAAGAAGATGCTTTCTTACATGGGAAGCCCTACGGGATCTGAGAGAGAGCAAATGCACAGAACCCCTCAGTGGAGCCGAGCCAGAGGGCTTGCTCCCCGGGGAGCCGGGCACTGGCCGGAGGGCTTGACCTCCAGGAAACGGGGTGCTGGCCAGGGGTGGAGCAGGGCCTTGGCCCGAGGGCTTGTCCCTCTGACTGAGTCTCTCATTGCCAGGTCTGCCAAAGAGAACAACCTTCTTGGGCAGAAAGCATGGGGGAACACGGGCATTAAGCAGGCTCACCCAGTATGTCCAGGCGTGCGCAGGGCAACCAAATTTAAGTTCTAGTTTCTTTAGGTTAATTAATAGAGATGTTCTTTGTGGTCCGGTGGTCCAAAGAGATCCAGATTAAAAATGGGGCTGCACCCAACTGTGTGTGAGGTCAGGGCAGGTCTCTCAAGAGCACCAAGTTGGGAGCAGGAGAGAGGCAAAGAGGAGGAGGGGTAGGAGTGGGAGGGGTAATGATCCAAGACCTTTAGAGGAGGGAGGAAACACTTTAAGCTGAGGGAATCAGGGCAGACTTCTGAGAACAGGGTGGCAAGTGTGCCCAACTCCGGGGAAGCTGCAATTCACTCAGCAGGAGAAGGGAATGGGGCAGTGGAGCACGTGGACAGTGAGTTCCAGGAGAGGGGGAAGCAAAGGGCCCGGTGGGTGCCAGGGCTGCCTTGGAAAGCAAGGCTAAGGCTGGATTGCCAAGGGCTGTAAATGCCCCGAAGCAGGCCTCTGCTATCCACAGGGAGCCATGGATGGTCCAGGGCACCGAAGCGGCAGGAGGGACTGGGCATTTCTTAGATGGGCTGTGCGGCTGAACACTGCTCCAGTCACACGGGGAGGATAAGAAGATGCCCAGCATTTTTCCTTCTTCAGCAAATTTAACTACCGGCAAAGCAGACAAAATAGAACCTTTTTGCTCACATAGTTATTGAAACAAAAAATGCAAATAGAGTTTTAGTAATGAAAAAAATGTAAATATTCCCAGAGAAGAGGGAATGACGAGCATCTCCCCTTTTATGGCATAGAAATGTCAAACTACTAAAAGGGACTATTTTATGTGCAGCCCTTCCCCCCCCCCCCCCCCCCCCCCCCCCCCGGGAAATTTTGTATCAGAAGTTTCTGTTTAGTAGTTTTAATTTGTCACAGGGGATTATTCAGCTCGGGTTAGTATGGGGTGGGGGGGATTTAAACATAAAAGGTATCAAAACAACACATACAAATACACCGGAAATGTAAGCTCAAGTCTGGAGAGAGGCAGGTGACTGAGGATCATGGGCAAACTGGGAGTGAGGAAGTCCTGGCTTCCAGCCTCAATTCGAATGCCTATTGACTTAGTTTCCCCTAACGGCCATGGCCCACACCATTCTCCAAGACCCGAGGCTGCATTGCTGGTGTGGCTCTGTCCGGGGATCGAGTTTCCACACCAGAAGCCCTTGTCACTCAGGAAATGCCTGGGTCCTGAGACTTCCAGGAATCCCTTACTCCAGCCGCCCCTTCCCCACCTCTCCAAGCCCACTATCAAGTCCCAGGATTCCATGGCCACAGGGAAGCGGCTGTTCATCTGGCCGGCTGAGCGGCTTGTTGACGTGGGAAGATTTTCCAAAATACTGAGCTCACCCCTCAGGACCCCTCGCACCTGCTGCTCCTGCACACTCTGGCTTGAAATAAAACCCTCCGGTGACGAGGACTTCGGCCATCCTCCTCACAACCGTTCTCGTGACAACTGATTCTATTTATGAAAAACCCACTCCTGTTGGAGGCCCGTCCTGCTCCAGGGAGGCCGGTGACAAGCCGACCAGCTGGGAGAACAGGCCTTCTGGGGGCGACACGCAGGCCCCCCAAGCAAGTTTGCTCTCAGCAGCCTGGCTCTTCCCCTGGTAACACTTCTTTCAGATTTAAGTATGGCTTGCACACACACACACACACACACATCCCATTTCAGACATTTTCATGAAGAATAGAATTCGTGTGTGTGTGTGTGTGTGTGTGTTTTACAGATGGCACTAAACTAAGCCACAGGTCTGGGAGCTTCATCACAAGACAGAGAGGAGGCGGCCGGGAAGCTGCTTCCCAGATACCACAGCCTGCCATCCCTTGGATTTAAGGAGGCAGGGGGAGGGGGAGGAGGTCCAGGCTAGGTCCTTGATCATTAGCGCTCATGTTCGAGCCCCTCCAGAGCTTTGCTCAGGATACAGAGAGTTTCCATGACGGGCCTTGAACTCAAGTCTGGCACCTCTGAGAGCAGTCTACTACGCCAGTTATTTTTTTGTCTTGAATACTTAATAACTTTGTAAAGTGAACTGAATGGAAATATCCCAGTTCGAACATGATTTCCATGAAACAAAAACTTGTACAACACTATGGGCAAGAAGATGTTAAATCTTCCCCTTTCTCACCCTTTCCACATAGAAAGATGCCCTGTGAAAGGCGTGGTGCCCCCTGGTGCCCCCAATACCCGGTGACCCGGCACCAGGGTGAAGAGCAGAGCCGGATCACGTGGGCCCAGAATGTTTTATAAAAATGCTCCTGGCCACATCGGCGTTTGTACATTTAGCACATTATTCCAATGTCTCACTTACTAGTACCAGAAAGATGACTTTATACACATTAGCCATTAATAATTAATATATTAGTAGGGTCACCAAATTGAAATATGGCTTGAAGCTTTTTCAAAGAGAGTTAAAGTTATAGCGTAAGCATAATGTAATTGAATATAAAATTGGAGCTGTGTAAGCAGGAAGGGAAGTGAAGGATGTGAGCGCAGAATGGTCAGACAGCAGGTGAATAGGGTCCCATGATGCTCTGCCTCAGCAGGGGGATGGTCCCATGGGACAAGCTGATGGGAGAAGAAATTAGAACCTCCCGCCGGGCAGATGTGGACTGGTTGGGACCTGCCCTGTTGGAGGAAGCCGCCAATTCAATGAGACCACAGGGATACACACACACACACACACACACACACACACACACACACACACACGCAGAATATATGTAACAGAAATGTCTGAGACCAGGATTGAACTCAGGTCGTCCTGACTTCGGGCTGGCGCTCTATCCACTGCACCCCCCGCTGCCCCTGAGCTATTGTAATATTTTGTGGTGAAGGGTCTCCGTGCTGGCGGCTGCTCAAGGTGGCGGCGACTGAGGCAACGTTTGAAAATAAGGCAACACTGAAGTCCTCGATATCTACTGACTTTTCCTTTTGCTTAAAGGCCATTATAAGGTTATTAAATGGCCTACTATCAACATTATTGTGTTTCAGGCAATAGGGAGGCCCCAGAGAGGGAGAGAGATGGGAGAAGCACCAGTAGGTGGAGCAGTCGGGACATACACAGCAGTAATCTCATACTGTTTGCTTTGTGGCGTCCCAAACAACCATCACAGTAACATCAAAGATCACAAAACACCTGCAACAGCAACTAAAGTGTCACAAAGCAGCAACAATAACAACAAAGATCACAAAACACCCGCAACAGCCACTGAACCGTCACAAAGCAGCAACAATAACAACAAAGATCACAAAACACCCGCAACAGCAACTGAACCGTCACAAAGCAGCAACAATAACAACAAAGATCACAAAACACCTGCAACAGCCACTGAACCGTCACAAAGCAGCAACAATAACAACAAAGATCACAAAACACCCGCAACAGCCACTGAACCGTCATGAAGCAGCAACAATGACAACAAAGATCACAAAACACCTGCAACAGCCACTGAACCGTCACAAAACAGCAACAATAACAACAAAGATCACAAAACAGCTGCAACAGCCACTGAACCGTCACAAAGCAGCAACAGTAACAACAAAGATCACAAAACACCCGCAACAGCCACTGAACCGTCACAAAACAGCAACAATGACAACAAAGATCACAAAACACCCGCAACAGCAACTGAACCGTCACAAAGCAGCAACAATGACAACAAAGATCACAAAACACCTGCAACAGCAACTAAAGCGTCACAAAGCAGCAACAGTAACAACAAAGATCACAAAACACCTGCAACAGCAACTAAAGCGTCACAAAGCAGCAACAATAACAACAAAGATCACAAAACACCTGCAACAGCAACTAAAGCGTCACAAAACAGCAACAATAACAACAAAGATCACAAAACAGCTGCAACAGCCACTGAACCGTCACAAAACAGCAACAATAACAACAAAGATCACAAAACACCTGCAACAGCAACTAAAGCGTCACAAAGCAGCAACAGTAACAAAAAAGATCACAAAACACCTGCAACAGCCACTGAACCGTCACAAAACAGCAACAATAACAACAAAGATCACAAAACACCCGCAACAGCCACTGAACCGTCATGAAGCAGCAACAATGACAACAAAGATCACAAAACACCCGCAACAGCAACTGAAGCGTCACAAAACAGCAACAATAACAACAAAGATCACAAAACAGCTGCAACAGCAACTAAAGCGTCACAAAGCAGCAGCAACAACAACAAAGATCACAAAACAGCTGCAACAGCCACTGAACTGTCACAAAGCAGCAACAATAACAACAAACATCACAAATCACCTGCAACAGCCATTGAACCGTCACAAAGCAGCAACAATAACAACAAAGATCACAAAACAGCTGCAACAGCCATTGAACCGTCACAAAGCAGCAACAATAACAACAAAGATCACAAAACAGCTGCAACAGCCATTGAACCGTCACAAAGCAGCAACAATAACAACAAAGATCACAAAACAGCTGCAACAGCCACTGAACGTCACAAAGCAGCAACAGTAACAACAAAGATCACAAAACACCCGCAACAGCCACTAAACCATCACAAAACAGCAACAATAACAACAAAGATCACAAAACACCCGCAACAGCCACTGAACCGTCACAAAGCAGCAACAATAACAACAAAGATCACAAAACACCTGAAACAGCAAAGGTCACTGGTCACAGTTCACCAGAACAGACAGAATAATAAAAAAGCTTGAACTATCGCAGGAAATGCCCCAAACGCGTCAGAGACACAGAGTGAGGACACACGTCGGGAAGATGTGCCAATGACCTTGCTCAACGCAGGGTGGCTAAAAAATGAAGTAGAACACAGAAAACAAGTTCTGCTTAGTTCCTTGGTGAAGAACAACGAGCCGGGGGGGGGGGGGGGGGGGTGATTTTGACCCACCGGGAGGCAGGGAACGTGGGAAATACAGGTGAAGGTAGATACAGTTACACAATTTTCCTTTAACGAAGGCGGTGATAAGGAGCCATGGGGACCCTCGAGCAGGGATTTACTGGAGAAGAGAGTGGGGAAGCGTTACCTTTGAGATTACTACAGGAGGATTAAAGTCGGGCGGGGCAGCGGCGTTTGGGGAATCCAGTTCCTCAGGATATTGTCAAGGACCCCAGCTGCGCTAAGAACGGGGAACTGACACGGGGGTCCCCGGATTTGTTAGGAGGCCGGGGCCCCTTTCCCGGCCCTCTCCCTGGGCCCGGGTTCCTAGCCTGGCAAAGGCGGGAGCCGGCAGCGAGGGCCGACCCCTGAGGGTCTCCCCTGCACAAGGGACCCCGTGGCTGGACCTCGGCAAACGTGTAGGTCTGTGAGTGCGCGGGGCTGCCCCTGCCTCCAGGGCTCCTTCTCTCCCCCCAGGGCTCCCTCCGGATCCTTTCTCCGCCTCCTCCCGGGCCGGCTCTCCCCCGGGCCCGCGCTCCCTTCCCGTCGGGGTCCCCCAGGGCTTCTCCTTCTCCGCACTCCCCCCTGACGGAGCACTGGCTGAGAAGTGAGTCATGCATTTCCGATGCCTCTGGGACGTCCCTCCAGAACCGGGCAGCATGAAGTGGACCGGTCCGGAGCCGCTGGCTCCTCGCCCTCCTCCGGGCGCAGCTTCCCCCCCCCCCCCCCCGGCTGCCCGCTGACTGTGAGGGGCCCACGCGGCTCCCAGGGGCCCCGGGCCCTCGGAGGGGCCGGAGGCGGGACTTGAACTCGGGCTCCTCGGCCTCCAGGACTCTCTCCGGAGGTTTCTGCGCTGTCTCCGGCTCAGCCGGGAGCCGGGGGCCGGGGGCCGGGGGCCGGGAGCCGGGGGCCGGGGGCTGGGGGCCGGGGGCCGGGGGCCGGGGGCCGGGGGCCGGGGGCGGTGCAGATGCGGTCTGGGGAGGCCATAGTCCCGGAGTACTCGCTGGGCATGTATGGCAAAGGATCGAGGGCGACCCAGAGGGAGCGAGGGCGGCTCCTTCCTCAGCTAAGAGGCATTCTAAAATGAAATGGGTGGAGCGGATGCGCCCCGAAGGCGCTTTTCAGGCCCATCCACGGAGGCGGTACCTGCACACAGTAGGCACTTACTGTTTACTGATTAAAAAGCACTCCCCACCCCATCCAGTGTTGGAGAGAAGGCTTGGTCAGTTCTTGCTCTACCTTCTCAGTAAATGCCCCGTCTAAAGGGCTGATCGACGTTGTCTGGGGACATGCTACTGAGCCATTAACCACAGGGTGTAAGGTGAGTGACACCGAGGGAGGACAAGCTATCAGCAGCGCTAGAAAGTAACCTCAGTACCTTGAGGAATAGCCCATGAACGCTGAGCTGCTGTGTGGGAATCCAAGAGATCACCATCAGGAGGAGTTAGAGAAAGATCCCGGGTTCTGGGCAGCGCCAACTCTGGCAGGTCCAGCCACAAGCCGGAAGGCTGGTCACCAGACAGATGACTTATTTGGGACACAATGTGTGTTACTGAACTGTCGCAAGGGGAAGTGCAAACATCAGAGGAGACATGAATTCACAGATCCTTAAGAGAGACATTGACTAAATAATTCATCTTTTGTCATTTGCTTGGTTTTTATTTCCTTCCCATGTTTTTCCCCCTTTGATCTGATTTTTCATGCTCAGTATGACAAATATGGAAATATATTTATAAGAATTGCACATGTTTAACCTCTATCAGATTACTTGCTGGTTTGGGGAGGAGGGAGGGAGGGAGAGAAGGAGAAAAATTTGGAAAACAAGATTTTGCAAAAGTAAATGTTGAAAACTATCTTTGCTGGAAGTGGAGATCTTCAACATAGAGAAGATCTAATCCAGTTCCAATTGATCAATGATGGACAGAATCAGCTACACCCAGAAAAGGAACACTGGGAAATGAGTGTAAACTGTTTGCATTTTTTTGTTTTTCTACCCAGGTTATTTTTACCTTCGGAATCCAATTCTTCCTTTGCAACAACAACAACAACAAAATTCGGTTCTGCACATATATATTGTACCTAGGATATACTATAAGATATTAAATATGTATGGGAATGCCTGCCATCTAGGGGAAGGGGTGGAGGGAAGGAGGGAAAAATTTGGAACAGAAGAGAGTACGAGGGATAATGTAAAAAAAAAAAATACCTATGCAAATATATTGTCAAAAATGTTATAATTATAAAATTAATTTTAAAAAAATTAAAAAAAAGAAAAAAGAAAACTATCTTTGCATGTATTTAAAAAAAGAAAATACCAGTAAAGAAAAAAATAGAGAAAAAAGATATATTGGCTAATAAATTGAGAACTGATGGAATGGCCAGACTTGGAACAGTCACTAGAAGATGGGTGTTGTAGTAGGAGAGACATCCCCTGAAGTGCCCCATACTCTGCCCTCTACTTGGGGCTCTTTGAGATTTTTATCAGTGAAGTGGGCAAGGGCAGACAGAGATAATGGGTTTATCAGATTTAAAGATGATGAAAAGCTGAGGGGCTGCCACCATTAGGGAGGAGAGCAAACATGGTTGATGACAGGGGGTTCAGGGGGTTGAGGAGGAGGAATAGGGTCAGCATCAAAGGGAGACAGGAGTCGTGGGGTAATTTGAGTGAGGAGCTGATGGAAGTGATGCTCCCCCTTCTCTCAGGCTCCTTCAGGCTTTATTTTATACTATATCATGAACATATACTTCTCTTTAGGTCAACATAGTCTTCAGCCATGTGTCTGACTTACTGATCTTTATATGTTACTACATTTTTTAAATTAATTTTATAATTATATATATAAAATTATAATTATAACTTTATCCCTTGTACTCCCTTCTATTCCGAATTTTCCCTCCACCCCCTCCCCTAGATGGCAGGCATTCCCATACATATTAAATATGTTATAGCATATCCGAGGTACAATATATCTGTGCAGAACCGAATTTTGTTGTTGTTTCTGTTGCAAAGGAAGAATTGGATTCAGAAGGTAAAAATAACCTGGGGAGAAAAACAAAAAAAAAATGCTCACAGTTTACACTCATTTCCCAGTGTTCCTTTTCTGGATGTAGCTGATTCTGTCCATCATTGATCAACTGGAATTGGATTAGCTCTTCTCTATGTTGAAGAAATCCACTTCCATCAGAATCCATCCCCATACAGTATCATTGTTGAAGTGTATAATGATCCCCTAGTTCTGCTCGTTTCACTCAGCATCAGTTGATGTAAGTCTCTCCAGGCCTCTCTGTATTCCTCCTGCTGGTCATTTCTTACAGAGCAATAATATTCCTATATGTTACTACATTTAACATTTAATATTTGAGTAAGTTTTTATGGTTGTGTTAATTAGTGATTACATTACATAAAGCCAATAATGAAAGGTAAATGTTATACAGGGTTAAATGTCAGTGAATTCTGTTAGTTTACTTGTGTCTTTGCCAGTTCTATGGATTGTTTGATTCCTGACTTGAATCCATATACATAAGACGATTCCCAGTTACATTTTAACCATCTTTTGGTTCCTAGATATACTTATCTTTTCTGAGTCTAAACACCATTATTTCCTAGACCTTTGGATTCTCTCCCATAGTGACAATGCTTTCCATGGTGTTCTCTCCTTTATCATTTGTCTCAGTGAGAGATTCGTTTTTTTAGGACAGAAAATGCCTATGGAATCATTTCTAGCTAACTTGCTCAAATTCCCCTTGTCACCAGATTTTTTAGATAATGTAATCAAGCCAATTATAAATAACATAGGAAATAGTAGTCCACTAATGAGAATCATAGAAGGAAATGTTGTTCCTGCATGATGAGTGCTGTGCACATTTGATCTCAGTGCCAAACAGCTCAGAGATTGCGGCTCCCAACAGTTGATGGCAGTCAGGGTCCAACTATATCTTAGAATTCTAGACTGAGTGTAAGATGGAATTAAAGGCAGATTTACAGTCTCTTCCAGTCCCCAAAAGACTTTATTAGGAAAAGCAGGGCTTGGGGTAAGTGGTAGTCCCAACGGACTCTTCCTTGGACAGGCCAGCTCTCAGTGGGAGAGTCCTAAAATGGAAAATGTCTGAGGGAAGGTGAGAACAATGATGGGAGAAGGCTGGGAAGTCATTCCAAATGAAGGCTGACCGGAAGAAATGGGGTCATTCACAGGAGCAAAAGTAGATATACACAAGAATCTGAAGGCGTGCAAGGTGTGTACAGGTATGTGCAAGATAAATGGGACCCTTCTGCTTTGCCCTGAGATCTGGAGGTGTGATGGGCACAAATGGCGGGCACATCAGCATGACATAGGGGAGACCTCGCCATCACAACTCACCAGAAGAGGAATGGGCCGGAGGAGGCTTTTTCTGTTAGAATTAGAGTAAATACTGAGATTTAGAACCACTGAGGGCTTTGGAGTTGACTTATCTAAGTCACAACTTAGATTTCTGGTTGATTAGATCTTCTAAGACTAGAACAGCCATCCCTCCTCCTCCTCCCCTCTTCTCCTTTCCCCTCCTCCCAATCCCCATGCCACGAACCGACATACCTCTTACAGAAATGCTTGATGGTGCCCCTTATTCTAGTGTTTTACCTTGTCTCTCCTATTCTTTCTCCTGAATTTTTAATTCTGATGACCCACAGATAAAATAAGCAGAGCCATTCAGCTCTCCGAATTCTATCATCCCCTTACAAGGGAAGGCCATGTCTCTCTCAATGTTTAGGACCCGACTTTCTCATCTCAAAAGGCACTTGGGACATTGTGGGGAGAGCCGGCTCAGAGCCAGGGAAGGCCCAGCGGGATCATCTGGGGCAAGTCCACTGTGGTGGGTAGTTCTCCAGGATGTTATTCACGTGAGGTGGGGCTAGGTGTTGGGGTACAGAGGCAGCAACAAGACCACCCCTGATTTCTAGGAGCTTGAAACCCAACAAGGAAGACCTAAGGCAAATGACTCTGGGACATGGTGGCTCAGAGCCCCAGATTCTGGGAAGCTCTTTCCATCCCCAGCTCTCTTTGATCTCTCCCTGCTTGGCTCTAACTCAGCTCTGTTGATTTCTCCCTTCTTTCTCTTCTTGCTCATGCCTCCTGAGCTGCCAGTTCTTTCCAGCTGTTTGGGGGGCTATGGGCTGGGGTTGGGGAAGGTGATTCCCCTTGTTCGTGCTTCTCCTTCCTCTCAGTCTGGGACTAAGAACTTCATGAACTGACTTGACTCCATTTTCTGGATCAACCACCATAGCAAGAACTGTCAGAGAAGCTAATTTCACCTCCTCTAAGGCATTTATTGGACTTGGAGGAGATGATATCAATTCTCTTAATTTATAGGAATACTGGACAATACAGGAAAACAGTCTGAATACAAGAGGTTCAAGCTACCTGAACACAGGGATCGTGCCTTGCCCATAAGTGATTAAAAAGTAAAGTGAACTCCAATCAACAACCAAATGGCAGCGGAAGATTTGTAAGCCCAGAAGCAGCACGGAGTCAGAACGCATTTCTCCCAGAAGTCGGCCCACTGAGGAGATGCATGACGGCAATGAAAGGGACACAGAAAACTCGGAACACGTGGATTCTCCGCCTGGATCCAAGGACTGGCCCTGGGACACTGGGAGATCAAAGGAACCCTTGAACTAGAATCCCACCAGAGAAGTGGATGGAGAAGGTAACCTGTTGGGAAGCAGTATTTCTAATCAAGATGAAGCAGGACAATCACATCACACAAGTGGCTTCTGATATCAGTTTTGTAAAGGCCCACGTAACGCGACTGTACCATAATTGGGTTCAGAACAACTAAAATTTATGGATTCTGTTTTTCCTTTTGGTACACCCCAAGTTTTATTTCATAATTACTCTAATCAACAATAATCTAATAATTATATAAAGCTATTTGATTGACAGAAGTGATTTTCAAACAATTAAAATTGGTAACATTAGGTTAAATAGAAACACACAGCACAGGAAGTTATTAATGAACTTTAAGCAGGATGATTATAAACACAGATTGCCTGATACCACAGAATTTTGATCATTTCTATATCCAATAGTGATGATTAATTCTGATTGCCAAAGACATATAAAATATATTTTAAGTAAAAATCAGTAGTCTCCCCCAGGAGAATCCAGATATCTTTGAATATTATTATTGTTATTATTTATAATTCACTTTAGTGACTGAGGAACCACATAAAAATGTTTTTATGTAAAGTCCTGGCTAAGAATTTTAAGGCTGGGAGATCCACACAGCTGTAGGTTATTTGATTCTAATGAACTCAAAAGGCATCTTCCAACACACTCTGACAGGAAGAAATTTTATTTTTCATGCTCAGTTAACAAATTTATTACAGATTTTAGTTTGACACACATGGTTACAAGAGCAACAGTTACAACTTTTTAAATTACAAAAATAGTTATACTTTTCTCGTTTTTATTAAGTGCCATCTGCATATTTGATTAGATGAATTGCAACAATAGTTAAGCTCACACACAAACGCTTCTCTTGAAAAGCTTAGTGTGCCAATAATATTCTCTATGAATGTTAATAAAAACAAAAAGTGCCCAACACACACCCAAGTTCTAGAGTCTGCTTTTCACCCGCCACGAAAGACTAGAACCTGACTAGCATTGTTCTCCCTAACTGGAGAAGTTACTGAGCAGGTTGAGTCCAGCACCGAATATGCACTGAAGTTTGTTTTTTAGTTGTATTAAATAAATAATAATTACTGAATTATTATTAAACATAATTGTATTAAATAAACAATAACTAAAGAATCTTAAGTCTACCTCTGAAAGGTTGTAATAAGGCATATTCTATAATTTATAAGATTTTATAATCCAAATGGGTCACAAAAAATCAAATTGCCATATCCAAAAAAATCCACTGTGTTCAACTACTTAAGCAATAACCAAAGTTTGATATCACCCTAAGGATCTCCCAGTGATAAAAGAGAGACAATATCTCCCAGATTGGAGGTTTTTCACAGTTCTGGGGAAGAGTTTTGGGCTCAGATCATCTACATGGTAGTAAATCATATTGTCTTGAGGCCATTGGCCCAATACGCATCCTTTTTTGTTCTTTGACTAAAATATGCTGGAAATTTATTCCTTAAACACATTTCAATTAATGTAATATAAAGAAGGTCGCAATTTCCCTTCTTAGAAGTTATGTTTTACTATGAAAAACTTACCAGATACTTTCTTCATGAATTTATATACAGTCCTGAAACAAATGAGCTCTATCAAGGTCTCCTAGAGAAAGAGACCGAGGCATTGTCTTGAAGGCTTGCGTTAACCACAAAACACAGAAGTACAAAGCAGGATGCTGCCCGCCAACCTCCAGAAGTATATATAAACCACTTGGCAAAGAGCCCAGCAAGGGGCTTCTGCCTTTTCTACTAAAAAAACTGTATCACTAACTTTGCGTTAGTCATCTAAGAGAAGAACACCAAAGTTTCAATAATCAACCATGAGGGTAGAAGCTGAAAAAATTGTTTTGAGCTTTGCGCTCTTTCTTGAACACACAAAATGGGAACTGACTCAGTCTCTACAAAATGAATTTTGACGAAAAGGAAAACAAGAAACTTATAAAATCAAATGTTCATCTGGGACCCAAAACGTCAATTTTTAAAATTTGCAAATATAATATTTTATTTTAATATATTTTAAATGCTAAAAACACGGAAGGGTCTTGAAATAATTTTAAACAATCCTTCCGATAATTTAGAAACATTTTTCTTCAAATCAAACTTGCTTCAAGAATAATAACGTTTTAAATTCCGTAACAGTATTTAGGAATGAAAATAACAAATTATTTAGTGAATTTCCCTAGATAAAGGAATCCTAAGCCAAAAACTCGTTGCCTCTGTGAAGCTAAGTATGCAGTAGTACAAAGAAATATACATTAACTTAATAGTCTGGTGATAAACTATTTGCTCACAATCTAAAATCCTAATATTTAATTCATATTACATATAAAAGACTAAATATTTTAATATTCAATAAATATTATAAAGATGAATACTATGAATATATTTTAAAGTTTTCCTTCCAAAAACACATATTTTAAACTGGAAAAAGGCAAAACAAAAACATTTATTTGACTGACAGATTTTGAATCTTTTTTTTTTTAATCAAGTTACAATGTTTTCAAAATATGAAAAGCTCTACTGGATCATGAAACATCCAAGGAACTTGAAAAGCACATTTAAAGTCCCGCAGACTTCCCCCAATCTATTTATTGAGACGATGTAAGGATGGACAAGTCCCTCTCAAAGCAAAACTTTCAGACTAGCAATGTTTCCGGAATGTTCGCCATACTCTGAGATTTTAATGTAATTTCACAAACTAAAGGGCCAATGTTTACTAAGGGATGTAATCTCGGTGTGAAATTCATGTTTATTTGCAGAACTAAGTTTTCTGAAGAAGAAAAGAAACTGTAATTTTACCATTTCTCATCAAAATGGAAAAACTTTTTCCTATGGGGATCCCGCTGCTCTAAAATAGCTCGCCCTTGTGTGGGGGGGAGGGGGGAGATTAGGTGAGAAACCCACCTTCTTGGGGGGGGGTGTCCTGTGGGTAGCCAGTGGAAGCCCAACCTAAGTGGGCCCGGCCTCCATTACCCTCATTCCCTTCTTGTTAATCCTGCCAGCCTCCTCTAGGTTATCCCACTACCTAAGCTCTTTCCCCAGGCTGCCTTGGTGAGGGGTCTGCGCCCTCTCCCCCCTCCTCATGCAGGCTCCATGAAGGATCTTTCCTTGGCCCAAGGGGCTGCTTAGTAACCCAGTAGCACCACTTAAGGTCAGAAAAGGGAGCTTAATCTGCCATTTTCTAATGTAATGAACACTGGGCCTTCTTTTATATCCCTTCATCTCCCCCTTTTAGGTCAGTTTTGAAGGTCACCTGATGTAAAGTTCCTGACTTGTGAGGGTCTGTCTGCTCAATTATAATCCTCCTCTGGGAGGAGATCTGTAAAATCTTTTCCTCTGTGCGCAGGTTTCTTGGGAGCTCTGAATCTCCTCCAGCTCTTGTCCTTTCAGCCCAGAGTCCATTCTCTCAGACCCAATGCTGCCCTTCTTTTATCCTCCCAGAGAATAGGCGTGTAAGGACTCAACAGGGTGTGTAGAAATACTTCCACCAATGAGCTTGCTCCTCTTAGAATTCCTTAGGTGTAAATTCTCTTTAAAGGCGGGAACCAAAGGTCTGAGCCAGAGAACTGTCAAGTCAGCCTGAGTTCTCACCTGGTAATCCTAACAACCGATGCTTCCTTAGAGAAGTGAAACCTCACTTAGGAGTGGGGAATGGTTAGAAAATGTCAAACGGTAAATAATTAAGCATAAACTTGCACCAGACACCACGAATTTCAAGGAATCACAAATTTCTAAGTCAGGCCATAGATCGATAACTCCCAACTTCCCACCAAAGGCTCTGAAAGCCACATTAAGCACTGACTGTTTCAAGGTTCCCATGAGCTCACAGTCAGGAGTCCACCGCACTCTCCCCCTTTTAAGGATGAGGAAACTGAGCTTGAGAGAGGCTCACAGATACCATGGAGGACTCAGGCCTCCCAGGCCCATCGGACCCTGAAAGGGCCCAGGAGCTTGACCATAGCCTGGGCCCCTGCCCTGACTGTGGGTAGTTCCATCAAGGAAGGCATTTGTGTGGCTACTAATGAGTGTGAGATGGTGGGGACACTGTGGGGGGCCGATGGGGGGGGAGAGCTCCCCCCACCCCAAAGTTCCACCTGAGTATTTTCATCTCCAGGGCGAGACGGGGAATATGATTGGCTCAGGGTTGACATGGCCACCCGAACCCCCTGCTCAACATCCCGGGAGCTCAGTGACTCTTCTAGGGGGGTCACACCCAGACCTTTTGGGAACTCAGAAACGTTTTCTTAAGTTGGAACTCAAGAACCACTGAAACAAATGAAAACTGTGATTAAAAAGAAGGGAAAAAACCCTCCATTCAGAAGCTCTGAGACACACTCAGTAGGACATGCTCCTAAATACCACGGGATTCACATTCACAAACCCAGGTGGGCTTGTCAACAGGTTACTGACGCCTGCAAGAACGGCCGGATTACTTGTGTGAGGGCAGGGTGCTAGCAACCCACAAAGGTGAGCTACAAAACCACACCCTTTGCCGCAGTGTGGTGCGCCAACAGCACGCGCGCTCAAGCCCGCGGGCACCAACTACAACCATGCACAAACAATATCTATGGGAAGCGCCTGGTGAGCCCTAGGAAACGTGCAAACAAAACCTGGATTCGGAGGAGCCCACCAGGCTGGGACACACGCACCCCCCTCTGGGAAAGGGTCAGAAGGGGCGGGGCAAATGTAAACAGGGCCAACTGGGCTGGGTCAGGATGGAGGTTCTGAAGCAGAAGGATCCAAGGTGCTCTGGTGCATGGGGCCTAGGAGAATCCTGGTATGAGTGGGAGAAAGGCCGAGGTCCCAAGGCTTCTGGGAGTCTGAATGGCGAGGACCCGAGGGGAGGGAGCTTCCAGGCTAAGGAGGGCATTGGGGGTGGGGACAAGACTGAGCCAAAGGTTTCCAAACAAGGGCAGGGGGCCAAGAAAGCAAGCCTGGAGCTGGCCCAGTGGCAAGGAGCTGCCCGGGGGAGAGAGGAAACCGCAGACGTCCTCCTCATCCTTCAAAGGGGGTGCAGTGCCCCCTGAAGTATCCATTGCAGGGGTTATCATGAGGTTTAACTATGGATGGAAGTAAATTATGGGTGGAAGTAAAGGGCTTTGCAAAAAACATCAGTGATTGAGACTCTCCATAATGAGGCTGGAACCTCCCCAAATTCTCTGGGGGCTAAGAATCCTGAAACATAAAAGTCAAAGGATCAATCAATTGAACAAAGCGCCGACAGTGTCTGTTTATGGTACACCCCCCACTCCAAGGCGGGCATGGCAGTCCATTCCTGGTCAGTGCGAAGGAAGGGAGGGTCTCCTTGGGGGTGAAGTCTGAAAACGCGGCCATGAGATTCCTATAAATATATGTGCTTGTGGGAGCAAGAGAAAGGGATCGCGGTGGGTTCAGATTAGGAAGCAGAAAAGGAAAGAGATCCAACAGCTACATTAGCTAAAACACAATTTGATTTGTAATTCTTTTTAAAACACAAAAGACTGATTCCAATTATTTAATAATAGGCAGTATCCCTTAATGTGTCTTGACCACAGCGAGCTTTTTTCTGTTACACAACAGATCCCAGGTGCCTTTGAGGTTAACATGTAAGGAGAAGCAAGGGTTTTTCTAAAGCTTTCCCATGTTATCTCCATTTCACAGGCATCTAATGACAGCGTGAAAGTAAGAGGTCTTGGATTTGTTTCACAAGCTACTTCAGAATTAGCTGACTCAGTTCTTCACTGAGAATCAAGCTGTACTTCTAATAAAACTATAGCTCCATTATTTACAGCCTAGTTCAGGCAACTATTGATTATATCGATGGGTGAAGATCACACAAATCCTGCAAAATCTCAACAAAAAATGGGAAAAGACACTGATGAACCTGATAATTCATCCTAGGGACCTCAGAGAAATTCAGATTAAGAATTTTGCAAAATTCATTTTGTTTTTTTACAAATCTGTTAGAGCATCAACCAGCTTGACATAATATAATATATGAAAAGCTAAAAAATGAACTTTCACACCTCAGGAGTTCAGGAGTGAAAAAAATGCTGGCCCAGGGGCCAGAGAATCTGGTGCGGATCCTGCCTAGGTGAGGGGGTTGGGCTAGACCGTGTGCACTGTCCCTTTTTGACCGCCTCCCAGGGTCTCCAGAGTTCCTTCCATGTGACAACAGAGGTAAAACCCCCTGTCCCCTGATAAGAATGTTTTAAATGGCGGGCTCGTGTCTTTACATTGATTTGGGATGAGATACTTGAATTTAAAACGTTCAGAAACACTGGTCTCTGTGATAACGCTCCCAAGCTGCCAGTTTGACTGTCCTAGAGCCAGTCTCAGGCTTTTCGAATGAGCCCTTCTGGGAAAGTTTCAGGTAGAGCCAAATGGAGTCTCAGAGAGGGGTGTGACCCAAAATCAGTAGGGGCCCGGCCTAAACACCAACTCCTCTCCTTACGGCCACAACTGGGCCAAGGATGTCTCCGAGACTCAGCCGGCTCCTCTGTGATATGGGGATGAAGACTCCTGCGCAATGACCGTGCAGGGTGGTCGGGACGACCAACGGACACAAACAATATCTATGGGAAGCGCCTGGTGAGCCCTAGAGCACTACGTTAATGTCGGCTATGAGTATAAATACAACACCACAATAGAGGAGAAGTTTCAGCAAGAGCGCTCCTACATGTTTTTAACTGTACCCCTAAGACAGGTCTGCTCGTGGCGGGTGACACGGGCTGAGCGAGGCCGCAAGCATCCCTCCCGCAGCGTCTATTGGGGCGGCTGCAGCACGTTCAAGTACTCCGACTGGCCCAGGTGATAGGTAGTGTTTCTTCCACAGTCGACATACTGGTAGCGCTCTTGGGAGATCTGCTCAGAGTGCCCGAAGTAGGTGGTTGTCACAGTCACCCTTTCAAAAGAAAAGCAAGTATGAGGCAGGAAAGCACATGGTCCGTGTTGGGCACTTACCCGAAGAGCAAACCGGGAACCATCCCACTCAAAGCCCTGGGGCTGGTGGCCAACAAGGTGTGCTTTCCACAAAAAGGGATCAACGGAGCAGTCACTGAGCCAATACAGCCCGCTTAGCCAACATGGCCCTCTGAACCAACATGGCCTCCTGAACCAACACAGCCCACACAACCAATATAGCTGGATGAGCCAACATGGCCCAAAGAATCAATATGACCTCCTAACCTAACATGGCCTGTGGAACCAATACAGCTGGATGAGCCAACATGGCCCACTGAACCAACACGACCCGCTGAGCCAACACGGCCTGCAGAACCAACTTATTCTTCTTGTCCTTTTCTGTGGTAAAGGCAGGTATCTCAAAGACACAAGAGCCATTCTGGCCACATCCCACACAATGCGTTATGTCCTTATCCCCATCATCGACCTCTCTGATGTTCTACTGTCATTTCTCTGATCTCTTCTTTAATGCTATTTGGGCTCAGGAGATTATTTCCCGTTTTCACAGAATACATCTCTCTTTCATGAGCCCTCTCTGAGAGATCTGGATCCCTCCTTGTGGCTCAGGAAGGGTTAATGAGCCAGATGGCTCCCAAAGCACAAGGCCTTGAGCCGCACAGGGGCCTGCATTGCTCTGTGTTGTGGAAGTCCCACAAAGTGGGGCCCAGCCCCCAGGACCGTGGCCCGTCTGAGCTGAGCAAGGCTGAGGCTCATCCTAGCTGCCTCCTGACCACTAGACTGGTCAGGCTGCACAGGGAGGGTCCTAAAGCTCTAAGGAAGACCCAGGGGAGCCATATATCCTCTGTCACTGAAAGGACCAGCCAGTGATGGAAGGAACGGGAAGGATCCTCGAGCCATCACCCCCAGCCAGGACACTTACTGCATCATGACCACGATGTTGTGGACCTTGATGGAGGGCAGCGTGCAGAAGTCACTGTGGAAGAGCACATGGAGGAAAGGGCATCAGTAAAAGGAGCTCCTGTGGGCCCTCCTCTCCCTCTGAGGCCCTCCCACCCTAGGGGGGCACACACACAGGAGTCGTCACCGAACCATCCTCCCCCAGGGGCCTTAGCCATCTGAATGCTTTGATAGGTCAGTCCTCCAAAGGAACTGGGTGCACATGGACTTCTCAGGCAGCCCCTGGGAACGGCTTTTATCTTTCTTAAAAAAACATCTGGAGCTGGGATGTCACCATCAGGGGACTTTCTGGTCTGGAAACTCCCACACCCATGGAGATGGGCTTGCCCAGCACGGAGGACTCTGGACTCCAAGCAGGCCCCCTCTCTGGGGTGGGCTACACTACTCAGGGCTTTCCCACCACCCTGTGTCACCGAGCAGTCAGGTGGGTAGTTAACAAAAAGCTCGTAATGTGACAGATGAGAACTCTAAAATACAATTCTGAAGACAAAAAACATCATACAGGAATGAGATCAAGGTTAGTTTAAAGTATGTTCATATTATTGATTTTAAAAGAATCCACACTTACAACATATAGCTCATTTCGTCTACTATGACGGTAGGAACTGTGTAGTCAATCTGAAAGATAAAAAGGGGATTAAAAAAGGATTAAAATGAGGGTAAGTATAATTTCCAAAATTTTTAACATTCTTAGCTGTGTGACCCTGGGCAAATCACTTAACCCCAACTGCCTCAGTTATATATATGATACATATTTGTTTGCAATTAAGAATAATTAAAAGAAGCTATTAGAGAAATTTAAAACCATCTTTTAAAGAGTCTGTGATATATTAAAAAAATCAAGTTAGGAATCACTTACATTTCTTATAAATTTAACAAAGTTTAGTTCCCACCTGTTTCATATCCAGTGGTCCAATATTGGTAATATTATTTAATCGTGCTTTTCCAATAACGGTTTTTGAAAACTGGACTTGTGCTGTGATGTTTGCAACTTCCACAGAATAATAGTTGTTGTTTGTTATATTGAGTGTGTTCTGCAAAGACAAGGAAGGAAACTTAATCGTCTCAAACTGGCCTCTAAAATTCATTCATTAATGAGTAGAATCAAGAGAACATCGTACACAGTAACAACAAGATTATCTGATGATCAAGTCTGATGGACGTGGCTCTTTTCAACAATGAGATGATTCAGGCCAGTTCCCATAGACTTGCGATGGAGAGAGGCATCAGCACCCAGAGAGAGACTGTGGGAACTGAATGTGGATCACAACATCGCATTTTCACCTTTTGGTTGTTGTTTGCTTGCTTGTTTTTTTCTTTCTCATTTGTTTTTCCTTTTTGATCTGATTTTTGTTGTGTAGCATGATAAATGTGGAAATACGTATAGGAGGATTGTACGTATTTGACATGTACTGGATTACTTGCTTTCTAATGGGAGGTGTGGAGGGCAAGGAGGGAGAAAAGTTTGTAAGGATGAATGTTGAAAACCATCTCTGTATATATTTTGAAAATAAAAAACTATTATTTGAAAAAATTTAAAAAATAAAATTCATTCACTGATCAAGTGCCTTTGTAAAACACTATTCCAAGAGAGTTTGGGAAGATCACCCATGGGTACTGCCATCCAGAAGCTGATGATCTAGGTTTCCAGCTACAAGGAAAATGGAGAGCAGGAATCCCCAATAGGCTAAATAAGATCACTCATGATGGCGCCATTTGTATGAAGCAACAAGATATATCTGTAAATGGTGCCCACCGATGTGCTCCAGCTCCATACATAGAGAGGAATCCACATAAAAGGTGATCATCAAGATGGCTGCAAGGCAGCAGGGAGCAGTCACATGAACAAGAGCCCAGGCTCTTCAACTTAATACCTATGAGAGCTTGGGCAACTGGCAGCCTCTCCAGGTGAAACCCTCCTCGACAAAGGGGCTGACAGTGCTGAATGGCTTCAACAAGTCTCCTCTGATCCATTTTCCAAATAACCAGCAAACCACCTGACCAGGTCACCCCGCTCCTTATGAAGCTACCTTAGCTCCCTGTTGGTAAATGCAAAGTTCTGTGAAAGCCTTCACCTGCTGTGTGCAACTTATCTTTTCAGACTGACCAGTTGATCAGTAATTATTAAGAGCTACCATGTGTTTATACAAAGTGCTAAGGATTTAAATAGAAAGAATATTATATTTAACAGGGCAGACAGCAAGGATAGAAACATAACTTTTCACCAATGAAGAGGAAATTAGAGAAATAATAAGGAGTTACTTTGCCCAACTTTATGCCAATAAATTTGATAACTTAAGTGAAATGGATGACTTCCTCCAAAAATATGGCTTCCTAGATTAACAGAGGAGGAAATAAATTGCTTAAATAGTCCCATTTCAGAAAAAGAAATAGAACAAGCTATTAATAAACTCCCCAGGAAAAAATCCCCTGGACCAGATGGATTTACATGTGAATTCTACCAAACATTTAAAGAACAAATAGCCCCAATGCTATATAAACTATTTGAAAAAATAGGGAATGAAGGAGTCCTACCAAACTCCTTTTATGACACAGACATGGTACTGATACCTAAACCAGGTTGAGCGAAAACTGAGAAAGAAAATTATAGACCAATTTCCTTAATGAATATTGATGCTAAAATCTTAAATAAGATATTAGCAAAAAGACAAAACTAATGCAAGCAAGATTAGAAGGGAAGTAACAAATTGGGAAAACATTTTTACAGTTAAAGGTTCTGATAAAGGCCTCATCTCCAAAATATACAGAGAATTGACTTTAATTTATAAGAAATCAAGCCATTCTCCAATTGATAAATGGTCAAAGGATATGAACAGACAGTTCTCAGATGATGAAATTGAAACTATTTCCACTCATATGAAAGAGTGTTCCAAATCACTATTGATCAGAGAAATGCAAATTAAGACAACTCTGAGATATCACTACACACTGTCAGACTGACTAAGATGACAGGAACAAATAATGATGAATGTTGGAGGGGATGTGGGAAAACTGGGACACTGATACATTGTTGGTGGAGTTGTGAAAGAATCCAACCATTCTGGAGAGCAATTTGGAACTGTGCCCAAAAAGTTGTCAAACTGTACATACCCTTTGACCCAGCATTGCTGTTATTGGGATTATATCCCAAAGAAATACTAAAGAGTGGAAAGGGACCTGTATGTGCCAAAATGTTTGTGGCAGCTCTTTTTGTTGTAGCTAGAAACTGGAAGATGAATGGATGTTCATCCATTGGAGAATGGTTGGGTAAATTATGGTCTATGAAGGTTATGGAATATTATTGCTCTGTAAGAAATGACCAGCAGGAGGAATACAGAGAGGGTTGGAGAGACTTAAATCAACTGATGCTGAGTGAAATGAACAGAACCAGAAGATCGCTGTACACTGCAATGTGGTATGAAGATATATTCTGATGGAAGTGGAAATCTTCAACATAGAGAAGATCCAAGTCACTTCCAGTTGATCAATGATGGACAGAAATAACTACACCCAGAGAAGGAACACTGGGAATTGAATGTAATATATTAGCACTACTGTCTGTCTACCCAGGTTAAATGTACCTTCGGAAGCTAATAATTAATGTGCAACAAGAAAATGGTATTTACACACATGTATTGTATCTAGGTTATATTGTAGCACATGTAAAATGTATGGGATTGCCTGTCATCGGGGGGAGGGAGTGGAGGGAGGGAGGGGATAATTTGGAAAAATGAATTAAAAAAAAAAAAAAAAGGATAGAAACATAAACAGATTTAAATGTATATCTATAGTAATGATCCACTCCAAAAACATTTATTAAGCACCTGCTATGTGCCAGGCACTGCCTTAAGCACTGAGGTCATGGAAAGAGGCAGAAAACTGTCCCTTCCCTTAAGGAGATCACTATCTAACGGGCAAACAGATATATAAATACAAACTATACGGGATAAATAAAAAGTAACTGAAGGTACTAAATTAAGAGACAAAGAGGCTTCCTGGACAAGGGGAGATAATAGAAAGTCAGGATGTCTGTGATCTGTTCAGGAAGGAGAGCGTTCCTGGAGAGGAGGCAGCCAAGGGGAAGGCTGGGAGGGGAGGGACCCCGTGTCTGTCAGGAGCACAGAGTGACAAAAGAGCAGAGGATCCCCCTTTCACACCCTGGACTTGGTGGCTCTCGGAGGGGGGCTGGATGGGAACGGTAGCCTTCCTGATTCCGGCCTTACCTCCCGGTCCTGTGGCTGCCCTGCCCTAGCCCGATGAGACCCCGGGGAAACACATGGGAACACACACCCATGGAAGCAAAGTGAGAGATTCAGCGCCAGGGTCTGCACTCACCGTGATATTTAAGTAGATGACGCGCTTTGCTTCGTCGTAGCTGACGTACGCGGACTTCACCCCGATGTATTTCACATCGATGGATCGGGGAAACAAGAAGAAAACGGCCAGCCCAGAAAGCAGCAGACACACAAACACAGATGCCATCACGTAAAGCTTTCTGGAATCACAAAGAAAGGGCAATTTAGACCCGAGGCCTGCCACAGACTGGCTGCACGGACCCACATCCATTTTTCTCGCATTCTGATCTTTTTAACCCAATCTGTGAACAACAAAATTCCAATTAAAACTGGACTCTCCAGTGCAGACAGGCGGGGGCCGAGGGGCCCCCGAGGCTCTTGGGATCACAGCGCCAGGCTCTCCCTTCTCCTTGATGCTCGGCCCTTCCCATCTCATCCGTCCACTGCAAAACAAGACTCAGGGCCATTTTCTGCTCACTCTAAATATCTATAATAAATTTGATCCTGAGTTTAGCATGGGGTAAAATTAAATGTTCAACTCATAAGAGATTTCAATTTTTTAAATGGCTTCTTGATTAATGTATAAGTGTACAGTAAATATTTTAAGAGTTAATAAAAAAAAAAAGAATGCTCAAGTACATTTTATTAAAGCATTTAAGGGCAATATAATTTATGCCTGGTGAATAAATATTGCTATGCCCAGTGTTAAAATTTCACAAATAACCTTTCCCACTGAAATGAGATTACCCTTTCCTAGCATCTTAAACAGATTAAAATTTAATATTATACATCATATGTGACCCTTAGGGAGGACGAGTGACTTGTCACTAGCTAATGACCCAGGATCTAGCCATCTGAATTAGCGGTACACTAAATTACAAATGTGGACCCCCAACCTCTGGAAAAAACCCCCATTAAATGCAGCATCCTCTGCTGTAGTATCTAACGCAGGCTCTTTCAGTTTTATGCTTTCATCTTTGAAGATCTATCGTTGAGCGGTTTGCTTTTCTTTAAACTGGCCTGGAGGAGCGGTCACATCACAGCTTTAAGTCAGTGAACGCCACCCTTTTGCAATCACGCACCCCCTAATAAGAACTTGGAAGGCTTCTACTAACAACCATTAATGTTCATGCGTACATAAATCTGACATATGAATACTAGGTATTAACAATTACATAAAGTAATAAGTGTCAAATAAAAGCAGAAACTAAAAAGGATGAGAAAAGGGTGAAACAGGATTTGAGCAGCCCCTCGAGCTCACCAATCAGGACGTGTGCCAGGCAGCTCAGGTAGCCTATGAGGGAGAGGCCGGGAGGCTGGGAGGCCAGGTGGAGGCCAGTGCAGCAGTGTGGGTGAGAGGTGATGGGGTCTGATCTCTGCAGCCATAGGAAGGGAGGAAAGCCCAAGGGCAAAGGCTGACAGATATGCCAGATGACTGGATGTGGATGGCACTGAGGCCAGAATCTTGGCCCACCAGAGGGGGGGATCCTTAGGGAAGCTCAGGAGAGGGCCGGGTTTTGGGGGGAAAGTTGGTGACATGGGAATGAAGACAGGGATTACAACTGCTCCAGAGCAGCCACAGCCCAGGAGCTGGGGGGAGAGGGGAGAACCAATGATGGAGATAACTAGCCCCCCACAAAGCAGCCCCCTCTCATCCCCAGCCCTGCTGCCCTCAATCTGTTTGGGATCCACAAGGTCACCCAGAGCTAATGAGAATTGAAACCCACATTGTGAGTTGAGTGAGAAGAGAAGAAGGCGGAGCTGTCCTTGGGACTTCCATCTGTCTGGTTAAAGTTCAAAGTGTGGGGAAACCACCCAGCCCATGAAAGACAGATGGGGTTTAGGGCAGAAGGAAAGCCCCTGAGCATCTGTCACAAGGGCACAGCCGCAGCTGGGCCGCAGGGCCTTGCACAATGTCTTTGCTTCTCAGGAGTCCCCAGGGACTCCAGAGAGAGGAAGGGGGGGGAACCCTGGCCCTGAGAACGGCTCGGCCTTCTTGGGGCTTCTGGCAGGGAAGGAGCCGGGCTGACATCAGGGCTCTGGGACTCCAGGAAGGAGACCAAAAGTCCCGGAGGAGAAGATGATCTTCCCCAGAAGGACAAAGAGCTCACAACTGGTTCATGAATTCGCTTTGGGTTAAACCAAGCTATAATCAAATGAATCAACATTTGCAGAAGGACTCAGCACAGTGCTTGGCCCTAAGCTGCTACTGGGAGATACTAACCTCATGGGGGCAGACACATTTTCACGGGTGCTGTGATGTTTTACTTGATGGGTGGTCAATAAATGTGACCAGAATGATTAAATAGTCCTGGGGCAGTTTTTTGGTGTTTTTCCCACACATTCGAGGGGATCCTGTTCCCTCAGCCCCTACCAACATCAAGGGATTACCAAACAGATGTGCACAAAGCCCAGCAGGCCGGAAATTCGTACAATATACATACCCTAAGGTAATGCCCCCCCCCCCCCAATGCTTGCCACCAAGCTCTACACAACCATCCTACTTTTCTGGGAGACAATTTCAGTCAGAGCAATTTTTCCTACAAACATAGAACGCTTGCTTCAGTAGCTACTTACGTTCTTCTTGGCCTTAGTCTCTGATCACTATACGGAATCAATGCCACCAGCTGATTTTCCTGGCCTATAAATAAAGATGAGAAACACTTTAAAAACAAGCTTAAATGGCTAAACAGAAACATAGTAAAGCACCATTGCAGTGCTGGGTTGGGACAGACCAAGGAAATTCTATTTTAACAGGCTAACAGCCTGTTACATGTTATAAGTTACAAGTTACATGAAGACACGTCACTGTGATCCTCCGCTAATGAAAACAAGTGAGCAAAGGTTAATTAAGGGTTTCTGCAAAGGGGTCTTACTCTAAAATATCATAAAAATGATAAAGAACTCAAATTTGTGCCATCAACAAGATATTTTCCCAAATAAATAAATGAAATGGAAAGTATCAACTTTTCTATTAAGCATATAAAAATATAATGTGAAACTAAGAATTTTTAGATTCTCAAAAGACGCTCAAACAATAAGCCAAGAAGGAATCGGCCTTCTACGTCAGGGATCCCTTGGGCAGGGAGGGGAAGCTCCCGGGCGCCATCTCACGACAATGTTTTAAATGCACACGATATAATGGAGGACTGCCGAAGAAAACAGGCATACTGAAATATGATTTCTGCCTAGGAAGCCTTGTTTTCACCATCTCCCTGGCCCTGAGATCACCGTGTCAAGTCTGCCTGATCCCCTTCTGAACTCTCGCAGTTAACCTGATCAATGCCCAGTGAGACAGTTAGCAAACTGCGGTTTTTACCTGATTCCATCTTGTTTCCCATTAATGAACTGTAAGCTCCCTGAAGCTTACCCGCTTATGTCTTGTAGACAGCTTCCAGTAAGAGGGTCCACAATCAGACGTATTTTCTGTTCCTCCAATGCTCCCCCTTCTTATTTTCAGGGGGTCACTGCTTCCCAGCCCCAGTATCCAGCCCGACCCCTCACTCTCACCCCTATGTCTAATCCGGTGCCATTCTGCCAATTATGCCTTCAGAGCCCATTCAAGTCTATCCCTGGAGCCCTCTGGTGGAGTTTCCTACCCGAAATCCCCCCTCCCTACCCCCAGCCATCATGATGCAAGTTATGTGCCCCTTGACTTCTGGGGGTGAACGGTTTCATTCAGTTGGAAACCCTGGGACTAGCTGCACCCTCTATTGAGTTGAGGATTAGCCCAGGACCACTCCCAGTAGCTGGAAGTTAAGTAGTCCTATTCAGTTGGAGATCTGGGCCTGATATTCCTACTGAGTGGAGCTTGAAACTCCAAAATAAATCCTTTCTTTTCAACTGGAAATCTGGGCCTGGGGCACTGACAACATTGGGGAATTTTGAATGGAGTCTCAAACTCCTGTAAAAGACAGTTCTGAACCCCCAAATCTCTGCAGAAGTCTGAAGCAGGTTCTTGCCAAGGAACCCCTTGGCCCAGCTTCCTGCCAGGACTCTTGCCCGCTGTGAAGAGACCCTCTTCTCAGTGATAACCTTTTGTTATTTCTGACAGGACCTTGCCACTGAGGAGTGTCTTCCAAGCAAGCTGGCTTCTCCGTGCCAATAAAAATCCCTTTTCTTGCCACATTCGGGTTTTGGGTTTGTGAATTCTTTCACATTGGACCTGTGCTACCCGGAGGGGATTCTCACATCAACTCTCTACCAGTGGAACCGCATCAATCAGGCCCTGTCTCCTTGCCTTCCCCTAGCTTGGTCCCTGGGCCCGGCAGGGGCCCCCGAACCTTGCTGGCCTGTGCCACAGGCCCCGGCCTTTACCCACCATCACACTCTCATTTTTCCCGGCCTTCACTCCTTCAGAAAATCAGCATTGGAAAAGTGGATGTGGGACCCCCAAGGCTGCCACAGGCCGGCCTTGGTTCTGCTTTTTGCTGGATTGGAAATAAAAAGTCAGGCTTGGAGGATCAGTATTGAGCACATGGTTGTGTAATGGTCATATGTAAATCAAGGCCCCTGGGAGTGAAAGCAGGAACTAACCAAGGCCTGAGACATCAGGCCCAGGAGGTTCGACACTCCCCTCCTAAGTCACCCCTAGACAAGCCTGGAGGGTGGGGGAGCACAAACAGGGTCCTCTCACCCCCACCCAGGGCCAGCCTTCGCCCTGGCCGTCCCCTCCTCCCACTCCACAGGAGCCCTCTGTCCCCCTGCTTGTGCTTGGTGGGGGGCCAAGCGAGGCCGGAGGAGGGATATGTCCAAAGCCGGGGCACCTTTCTATCTGAGACCATTTCCAAGAAATCAGCAGTCCTTCCTAAGGGAGGGGGGACACTTCCAGCAGATTTGTGACAGAGAGAGCCATGACATCTGGGGAGAAAACTGTGGAGGCTGAGTGTGGGTCAGAGCCCAGGACTTTCACCTTTTTGTTGTTGTTTTATTTTTCCCCTTTTAATCTGATTTTTCTTATGTAGCACAGTAAACATGGGAATGTTTAGAAGAGTCCCAGGTGATTAACCTACTTTGGATGTAAAGGGTCTTCTTTGGCGGCCCGGTGGTTTTGAGCCTCTGGGAGGGGCCCCACCCTCCTAGAGGAAACTCCCTACAGTTCAATTGGAGATCTTGGCCTGGGGGGTAATCACCGCCCTCTGTTGAATCTCCCTTTAATCTCCCCAGCCTCCCACCTCAGAAGGCTAATAAAAGACAAGTCTGAACCCCAAATCTTGGCTAATGCCCTTCTGGGCCCAGCCCGCTGGGGGCTTCTCAGTGTAAACCAACCTTAGCAAATTACCCGAAAAGGATTTTGCCCAGTGAGCGTCGGATTGCTTGGGGAAGAGGGGAAGGTAGGGAGAAAAGTATGGAACATAAGGTTTTGCAAAGGTCAATGGAGAAAACTCATTTTGCCTGTATTTGGAAAACTAAAATACTATGTAAAAAAAAGTCTCCTGTATGCCAGGCTAGGGGATGGCGGGCCGCGCCCCAGCAGTGGTGCCCCGGCCGGGAGATGCACTCGGCCAAGGAGGAGGAGGCAAACAGCTTCTCTCTGGGAGCAGGGATGGCGGCTTCCTCCTGGCCACTACCTTCCAGCCTCCAGAGACAAAATCCAGGGGGACGCTGAGGTTTGGGGGCAACCACTCCATCTCGGAGCTAGGCAACCCAGGGAGGAGGGAAAGGCAGGTGTGGTTGGACACATGTCCCAGAGGGAAGGGAAGCTTCCAGAATGAAGTGGAAAAGACACAAATAATGTCAATAAGGAAGAAAGGGAACACTGCTTAAATGCAGCCACAGGGAAATCAAATCGGGTTTTCTGGTCTAAGGCGCACAACTGCACTGGAGATTTCTTCAGGACAGTCATGTGAATCCCCGTTAAAGAAGTGCCTAAAATGTCCACAACCCAGAGACAAGCCCTAAATGTGAGTCTCTCCCAAGGAAATCCAAGGCAACCAATCAACGTGGCTTTACTGAGCACGCAGCAGGGGCTGGATAGGAAAAGGCAAACATAAAACCACACTCTCCACACTCATGATTGAGCAATCAGCTTTCAACCCCACACCAGGGCCGGGAGAGAAGGGCTTTAAATGGTGAACAGAGGACAGAGGAGTTGGAAAAGGTCCCCGATTTGCCAATGTATTCGTAGCAGGAATTTTATGAGCTAGAAGTTAAGTAGTCACTTTTTATTCTGGGGAACCCACCGCAGTACAGAGTGGGACGAACAATGCAGAACCCCAAAAGCTCCTATTTCTTTAGTATTTGTTTTATTTGATGGTTTTCCTTTTGATCTCAGGCCTATATTCTATCTATTGCTCCATCTTGTCCTTTGTGGTCCTGTGAAACCAGTCTATTCATTCCCTCTTCCATCTATAGTCTTTCAAACAGGAAAATATAGTAATCATATATTGTCTTTCCCCAAGCCTCTTCTTCTTCTTTTTTTTTTTTTTTAATTATTATTATTATTTTTTATAGCTCCTATTTCTGTTAAGGGAATCATCCTCTGGGTCCCTGGTGTTAGGGAGACCCTCAACGCCTCCCCCACTGCCCACAGCGGCTCAGTCAGCAGATGCGACATTTCTGTGCCTGAGCACCGGCACCTCCATCTTTCTGTGGTCACTCTCACACACAAACTCACCCTCACACATACACACACTTGTACTTCACTCACACACACACAATGAGCATGGGCTCATTCTTGCTCCTGCCACTGAGGACCACATTCTCTTTGCCCTCACCTGGAGCCCGAGGTCCTTCCCTGAGTGGCAGCCCCCTTTCCCCCCTAACCCAGCACCCCACAATCAGCCTCCCTTCCCACAGGAACACGAGGGCTCACAAACTTTTCTGCTCCCAGCACCCTCCGACTCCCTGATTATTTTACATTCTTGCAGGAAGGGGAGCCTGGGGGAGCAGACTTCCGTCTGAAACGCCAAAGGCAGCATTTTCTTTCCTGTCCTGCAGACGGTCTCCAGAATCTCCATTAAATGGATGTTCCCGAAGTTGGCCAGGCCCTGCCCCAAGGAGTTTCCTTTCCAGAAAGGGGAAGCTAGCAGAGGAGGGCTAAAGGCAGAGAACACAAGATTCTTTTCAAATCTCAGGCCCCTACCCCAGGGCTGAAGTCTCCCTGCCCAAGGAGCTTACATTCTTTTGGGAAGATCAACTCCACCCCTGATTATTCTTTGATGTCCTCCTGGGTTTCAGTTTTCAAATTTAACTTTCATTTCTCCAATTCCATTTTCATAACTGTGGACGCCCAAGGTCCATCCACTTCTCACAATTCCTTCTCTTCTTTTTTTAAATTAATTTTCACGTCTTTTCTAATTTTTGGCTAATTTTTTTACATCCCACTTCACACAAGTCTACCAGCCTCCACACAGCTCTCGGGTAGGATGGATAACACTAGCCCAGGCCTCTGCTAATTCTTCTGCCAGGCTCCACTAGGGGCGACTTACTTCTGGTAGTGACATGTCCGTCCTCTTCCTGCCCATAACCCTCCCAGAGTCATTCTGGGGAGCTTGTGGCAGAGAAAGGTGTGAGAATTGGGGTGGGGAATCCCAAGAATTCCCGAACCCCCAAAAGGGACTTTTACTGGCCCCGAGGAGCCAGCTTTGCTAGGAAGACGACTTCTTAGTGGCAAGGTCCTGCCAGGAAAATGGCAAAGGTTAGCATTGAGAAGAGACTATCTTCACAGAGGGCAAAAGTCCTGGCAGGCAGCCTTGCCAAGGAGAGAGCTTCTTTGGCGGGCATATTCCTGTTTGGGACCTCGGCAGAGATTTTTAGCCTCGAGGCCTTGGGAGTTTCTAGGCCCTCAGTAGGGCTGTTAGGCTGAGATCTCCAACTGAATGGGACCATTTAACTTGGGAAGGCCCCCCTGGGGGAAGAGGAGCTCGCCCTCCGTTACCCCTGGACGTCCTGGTGGGCTCCAGTTTTCTAGTTTAAGTTTCATTTTCCAGGATTAAATGTTCCTAACTGTGGGAGCCCATCCATCTCCCCCCACAGGAAGTGCTCCCTCCCCAAGTGACCCATGTGACTCTCCAGGAGAGCAGGAGCTCTCTTCTCCTTCCGGCTGGGTGGGCCCGGCACCCCCGGCCAGCGTGCCCATCACCGGGCCTGGCACAGAGCCGGCCCGCGGCCAGCGTGCCCATCACCGGGCCTGGGACAGAGCCGGCCCGCCGCCAGCGTGCCCATCACCGGGCCTGGCACAGAGCCGGCCCGCCGCCAGCCGAAAGCTCGGGGCCTTTCTCGCTGAGGGCCCTCCAGCCCGGGCAGACGTGGGGGCTTCCCCGAAAACCGTCCGTTCTGGGGCAGGGGGAGAAAAAACAGGCGACGACTTACCCCGGGGAATCCTTCCCGTCCCCTGACAGGTGGGGCAAGTGACGCTGTCTCTGCCCGTGAACTCCACGTAGGGAAACTGGGAGACGTCCCCGTTCCTGGCGTCCTCGCTGTGGCCTTCGGAGTGAATGAGGCCGTTCCGCGTGCTCTCGGACGGCGTCATCCCATCGTAGCCGTCGTCTTTACACGAGGGCAGAGGCAGGTAGGAGAAGGACTTCCCCATGGCCGCACCTGAAAGAGGCGCACGTCACTGGGGGGGCACTCCCCACCGGAAGGGTCCTCGTTGCTACAATTGTAACAGTGCCAGAGACCCTCCCCTCCCCTTAAAGGCGGCAGCCACGACTTTATATTCCAGCTGTGGCGGCAAACACTGAAAATGTGGCTTTGGGGGAGGGGTGGAGGAAGAGGGAAATGGACACAAGATTTTGCAATGATTCATGTCGAAAAGTTACCCGTGTGTGTGTGTGAGTGTGTGTGCATTGTGGATGTGTGTGTGTGCATTGTGGATGTATGTGTATGTGTGTGCATTGTGGATGTGTGTGTGTGTGTGTGTATGTGTGTGCATTGTGGATGTGTGTGTGTGAGTGTGAGTGTGTGTGCATTGTGGATGTGTGTGTGTGTGTGAGACAGTGGGTGTGTGCATTGTGGATGTATGTGTGTGTGTGTGTGTATGTGTGTGCATTGTGGATGTGTGAGTGTGAGTGTGTGTGCATTGTGGATGTGTGTGTGTGTGTGTGAGACAGTGGGTGTGTGCATTGTGGATGTATGTGTGTGTGTGTGTATGTGTGTGCATTGTGGATGTGTGAGTGTGAGTGTGTGTGCATTGTGGATGTGTGTGTGTGTGTGAGACAGTGGGTGTGTGCATTGTGGATGTATGTGTGTGTGTGTGTATGTGTGTGCATTGTGGATGTGTGTGTGTGTGCATTGTGGATGTGTGTGCATTGTGGATGTGTGTGTGTGTGTGTGAGACAGTGGGTGTGTGCATTGTGGATGTATGTGTGTGTGTGTATGTGTGTGCATTGTGGATGTGTGTGTGTGTGAGTGTGAGTGTGTGTGCATTGTGGATGTGTGTGTGTGTGTGAGACAGTGGGTGTGTGCATTGTGGATGTATGTGTGTGTGTGTGTATGTGTGTGCATTGTGGATGTGTGAGTGTGAGTGTGTGTGCATTGTGGATGTGTGTGTGTGTGTGAGAATGTGTGTGCATTGTGGATGTGTGTGTGTGTGAGTGTGAGTGTGTGTGCATTGTGGATGTGTGTGTGTGTGTGAGACAGTGGGTGTGTGCATTGTGGATGTATGTGTGTGTGTGTGTATGTGTGTGCATTGTGGATGTGTGTGTGTGTGAGTGTGAGTGTGTGTGCATTGTGGATGTGTGTGTGTGTGTGTGAGACAGTGGGTGTGTGCATTGTGGATGTATGTGTGTGTGTGTATGTGTGTGCATTGTGGATGTGTGTGTGTGAGTGTGTGTGCATTGTGGATGTGTGTGTGTGCATTGTGGAGGTATGTGTGTGTGTGCATTGTGGATGTGTGTGTGTGTGTGAGACAGTGGGTGTGTGCACTGTGGATGTATGTGTGTGTATGTGTGTGCATTGTGGATGTGTGTGTGTGAGTGTGTGTGCACTGTGGATGTATGTGTGTGTGTGTATGTGTGTGCATTGTGGATGTGTGTGTGTGTGTGAGACAGTGGGTGTGTGCATTGTGGATGTATGTGTGTGTGTGTATGTGTGTGCATTGTGGATGTGTGTGTGTGAGTGTGTGTGCATTGTGGAGGTATGTGTGTGTGTGCATTGTGGATGTGTGTGTGTGTGTGTGAGACAGTGGGTGTGTGCACTGTGGATGTATGTGTGTGTATGTGTGTGCATTGTGGATGTGTGTGTGTGAGTGTGTGTGCACTGTGGATGTATGTATGTGTGTGTATGTGTGTGCATTGTGGATGTGTGTGTGTGTGTGTGAGTGTGTGTGCATTGTGGATGTGTGTGTGTGCATTGTGGATGTGTGTGTGTGTGTGTGTATGTGTGTGCATTGTGGATGTGTGTGTGTGTGCATTGTGGATGTGTGTGTGTGTGCATTGTGGATGTGTGTGTGTGCATTGTGGATGTATGTGTGTGTGTGTGTATGTGTGTGCATTGTGGATGTGTGTGTGTGTGCATTGTGGATGTGTGTGTGTGTGTGTGTGCATTGTGGATGTATGTGTGTGTGTGTATGTGTGTGCATTGTGGATGTGTGTGTGTGTGCATTGTGGATGTGTGTGTGTGTGTGTGTGCATTGTGGATGTATGTGTGTGTGTGTATGTGTGTGCATTGTGGATGTGTGTGTGTGTGAGTGTGTGTGCATTGTGGATGTGTGTGTGTGTGCATTGTGGATGTGTGTGTGTGTGTGTGTATGTGTGTGCATTGTGGATGTGTGTGTGTGTGTGTGTGAGACAGTGGGTGTGTGCACTGTGGATGTATGTGTGTGTATGTGTGTGCATTGTGGATGTGTGTGTGTGTGAGTGTGTGTGCACTGTAGATGTATGTATGTGTGTGTATGTGTGTGCATTGTGGATGTGTGTGTGTGTGTGAGTGTGTGTGCATTGTGGATGTGTGTGTGTGCATTGTGGATGTATGTGTGTGTGTGTGTATGTGTGTGCATTGTGGATGTGTGTGTGTGTGTGTGCATTGTGGATGTGTGTGTGTGCATTGTGGATGTATGTGTGTGTGTGTATGTGTGTGCATTGTGGATGTGTGTGTGTGTGCATTGTGGATGTGTGTGTGTGTGTGTGTGCATTGTGGATGTATGTGTGTGTGTGTGTATGTGTGTGCATTGTGGATGTGTGTGTGTGTGCATTGTGGATGTGTGTGTGTGTGTGTGTGTGTGCATTGTGGATGTATGTGTGTGTGTATGTGTGTGCATTGTGGATGTGTGTGTGTGAGTGTGTGTGCATTGTGGATGTGTGTGTGTGTGTGTATGTGTGTGCATTGTGGATGTGTGTGTGTGTGCATTGTGGATGTGTGTGTGTGAGTGTGTGTGCATTGTGGATGTATGTGTGTGTGTGTGTATGTGTGTGCATTGTGGATGTGTGTGTGTGTGCATTGTGGATGTGTGTGTGTGTGTGTGTGTGCATTGTGGATGTATGTGTGTGTGTGTATGTGTGTGCATTGTGGATGTGTGTGTGTGTGAGTGTGTGTGCATTGTGGATGTGTGTGTGTGTGCATTGTGGATGTGTGTGTGTGTGTGTGTATGTGTGTGCATTGTGGATGTGTGTGTGTGTGCATTGTGGATGTGTGTGTGTGTGTGTGTGCATTGTGGATGTATGTGTGTGTGTGTATGTGTGTGCATTGTGGATGTGTGTGTGTGTGTGTGAGACAGTGGGTGTGTGCACTGTGGATGTATGTGTGTGTATGTGTGTGCATTGTGGATGTGTGTGTGTGTGAGTGTGTGTGCACTGTAGATGTATGTATGTGTGTGTATGTGTGTGCATTGTGGATGTGTGTGTGTGCATTGTGGATGTATGTGTGTGTGTGTGAGTGTGTGTGCATTGTGGATGTGTGTGTGTGCATTGTGGATGTATGTGTGTGTGTGTGTATGTGTGTGCATTGTGGATGTGTGTGTGTGTGCATTGTGGATGTGTGTGTGTGCATTGTGGATGTATGTGTGTGTGTGTGTATGTGTGTGCATTGTGGATGTGTGTGTGTGTGCATTGTGGATGTGTGTGTGTGTGTGTGTGTGCATTGTGGATGTATGTGTGTGTGTGTGTATGTGTGTGCATTGTGGATGTGTGTGTGTGTGCATTGTGGATGTGTGTGTGTGTGTGTGTGTGCATTGTGGATGTATGTGTGTGTGTGTATGTGTGTGCATTGTGGATGTGTGTGTGTGAGTGTGTGTGCATTGTGGATGTGTGTGTGTGTGAGTGTGTGTGCATTGTGGATGTATGTGTGTGTGTGTATGTGTGTGCATTGTGGATGTGTGTGTGTGTGAGTGTGTGTGCATTGTGGATGTGTGTGTGTGTGCATTGTGGATGTATGTGTGTGTGTGTGCATTGTGGATGTATGTGTGGATGTGTGTGTGTGTGCATTGTGGATGTGTGTGTGTGTGTGCATTGTGGATGTATGTGTGTGTGTGTGTGCATTGTGGATGTATGTGTGTGTGTGTGTGTGCATTGTGGATGTGTGTGTGTGTGCATTGTGGATGTATGTGTGTGTGTGTGTGTGCATTGTGGATGTGTGTGTGTGTGCATTGTGGATGTATGTGTGTGTGTGTGCATTGTGGATGTATGTGTGGATGTGTGTGTGTGTGCATTGTGGATGTGTGTGTGTGTGTGCATTGTGGATGTATGTGTGTGTGTGTGTGCATTGTGGATGTATGTGTGTGTGTGTGTGTGCATTGTGGATGTGTGTGTGTGTGTGTGCATTGTGGATGTGTGTGTGTGTGCATTGTGGATGTATGTGTGTGTGTGTGCATTGTGGATGTATGTGTGTGTGTGTGCATTGTGGATGTATGTGTGTGTGTGTGTGTGCATTGTGGATGTGTGTGTGTGTGCATTGTGGATGTATGTGTGTGTGTGTGCATTGTGGATGTATGTGTGGATGTGTGTGTGTGTGCATTGTGGATGTGTGTGTGTGTGTGTGTGCATTGTGGATGTATGTGTGTGTGTGTGTGCATTGTGGATGTATGTGTGTGTGTGTGTGTGCATTGTGGATGTGTGTGTGTGCATTGTGGATTATGTGTGTGTATGTGTGTGCATTGTGGATGTGTGTGTGTGAGTGTGTGTGCATTGTGGATGTGTGAGTGTGTGTGCATTGTGGATGTGTGTGTGTGTGACTGTGTGTGCATTGTGGATGTGTGTGTGTGTGTGGATGTGTGTGCATTGTGGATGTGTGTGTATGAGTGTGTGTGCATTGTGGATGTGTGTGTGTGTGTGTATGTGTGTGCATTGTGGATGTGTGTATGTGTGTGCATTGTGGATGTGTGTGTGTATGAGTGTGTGTGCATTGTGGATGTGTGTGTGTGTGTGTGTGCATTGTGGATGTGTATGAGTGTGTGTGCATTGTGGATGTGTGTGTGTGTGTGTGTGTGCATTGTGGATGTGTGTGTGTGTGTGCATTGTGGATGTGTGTGTGTGTGTGTGTGTGCATTGTGGATGTATGTGTGTGTGTGTGTGTGCATTGTGGATGTGTGTGTGTGTGCATTGTGGATGTATGTGTGTGTGTGTGCATTGTGGATGTATGTGTGGATGTGTGTGTGTGTGCATTGTGGATGTGTGTGTGTGTGTGTGCATTGTGGATGTATGTGTGTGTGTGTGTGCATTGTGGATGTATGTGTGTGTGTGTGTGTGCATTGTGGATGTGTGTGTGTGTGTGTGTGCATTGTGGATGTGTGTGTGTGAGTGTGTGTGCACTGTGGATGTATGTGTGTGTGTGTATGTGTGTGCATTGTGGATGTGTGTGTGTGTGTGAGACAGTGGGTGTGTGCATTGTGGATGTATGTGTGTGTGTGTATGTGTGTGCATTGTGGATGTGTGTGTGTGAGTGTGTGTGCATTGTGGAGGTATGTGTGTGTGTGCATTGTGGATGTGTGTGTGTGTGTGTGAGACAGTGGGTGTGTGCACTGTGGATGTATGTGTGTGTATGTGTGTGCATTGTGGATGTGTGTGTGTGAGTGTGTGTGCACTGTGGATGTATGTATGTGTGTGTATGTGTGTGCATTGTGGATGTGTGTGTGTGTGTGTGAGTGTGTGTGCATTGTGGATGTGTGTGTGTGCATTGTGGATGTGTGTGTGTGTGTGTATGTGTGTGCATTGTGGATGTGTGTGTGTGTGCATTGTGGATGTGTGTGTGTGTGCATTGTGGATGTGTGTGTGTGCATTGTGGATGTATGTGTGTGTGTGTGTATGTGTGTGCATTGTGGATGTGTGTGTGTGTGCATTGTGGATGTGTGTGTGTGTGTGTGTGCATTGTGGATGTATGTGTGTGTGTGTGTATGTGTGTGCATTGTGGATGTGTGTGTGTGTGCATTGTGGATGTGTGTGTGTGTGTGTGTGCATTGTGGATGTATGTGTGTGTGTGTATGTGTGTGCATTGTGGATGTGTGTGTGTGTGAGTGTGTGTGCATTGTGGATGTGTGTGTGTGTGCATTGTGGATGTGTGTGTGTGTGTGTATGTGTGTGCATTGTGGATGTGTGTGTGTGTGTGTGTGTGAGACAGTGGGTGTGTGCACTGTGGATGTATGTGTGTGTATGTGTGTGCATTGTGGATGTGTGTGTGTGTGAGTGTGTGTGCACTGTAGATGTATGTATGTGTGTGTATGTGTGTGCATTGTGGATGTGTGTGTGTGTGTGAGTGTGTGTGCATTGTGGATGTGTGTGTGTGCATTGTGGATGTATGTGTGTGTGTGTGTATGTGTGTGCATTGTGGATGTGTGTGTGTGTGTGTGCATTGTGGATGTGTGTGTGTGCATTGTGGATGTATGTGTGTGTGTGTATGTGTGTGCATTGTGGATGTGTGTGTGTGTGCATTGTGGATGTGTGTGTGTGTGTGTGTGTGCATTGTGGATGTATGTGTGTGTGTGTGTATGTGTGTGCATTGTGGATGTGTGTGTGTGTGCATTGTGGATGTGTGTGTGTGTGTGTGTGTGCATTGTGGATGTATGTGTGTGTGTGTATGTGTGTGCATTGTGGATGTGTGTGTGTGAGTGTGTGTGCATTGTGGATGTGTGTGTGTGTGTGTATGTGTGTGCATTGTGGATGTGTGTGTGTGTGCATTGTGGATGTGTGTGTGTGAGTGTGTGTGCATTGTGGATGTATGTGTGTGTGTGTGTATGTGTGTGCATTGTGGATGTGTGTGTGTGTGCATTGTGGATGTGTGTGTGTGTGTGTGTGTGCATTGTGGATGTATGTGTGTGTGTGTATGTGTGTGCATTGTGGATGTGTGTGTGTGTGAGTGTGTGTGCATTGTGGATGTGTGTGTGTGTGCATTGTGGATGTGTGTGTGTGTGTGTGTATGTGTGTGCATTGTGGATGTGTGTGTGTGTGCATTGTGGATGTGTGTGTGTGTGTGTGTGCATTGTGGATGTATGTGTGTGTGTGTATGTGTGTGCATTGTGGATGTGTGTGTGTGTGAGTGTGTGTGCACTGTAGATGTATGTATGTGTGTGTATGTGTGTGCATTGTGGATGTGTGTGTGTGCATTGTGGATGTATGTGTGTGTGTGTGAGTGTGTGTGCATTGTGGATGTGTGTGTGTGCATTGTGGATGTATGTGTGTGTGTGTGTATGTGTGTGCATTGTGGATGTGTGTGTGTGTGCATTGTGGATGTGTGTGTGTGCATTGTGGATGTATGTGTGTGTGTGTGTATGTGTGTGCATTGTGGATGTGTGTGTGTGTGCATTGTGGATGTGTGTGTGTGTGTGTGTGCATTGTGGATGTATGTGTGTGTGTGTGTATGTGTGTGCATTGTGGATGTGTGTGTGTGTGCATTGTGGATGTGTGTGTGTGTGTGTGTGTGCATTGTGGATGTATGTGTGTGTGTGTATGTGTGTGCATTGTGGATGTGTGTGTGTGAGTGTGTGTGCATTGTGGATGTGTGTGTGTGTGAGTGTGTGTGCATTGTGGATGTATGTGTGTGTGTGTATGTGTGTGCATTGTGGATGTGTGTGTGTGTGAGTGTGTGTGCATTGTGGATGTGTGTGTGTGTGCATTGTGGATGTATGTGTGTGTGTGTGCATTGTGGATGTATGTGTGGATGTGTGTGTGTGTGCATTGTGGATGTGTGTGTGTGTGTGCATTGTGGATGTATGTGTGTGTGTGTGTGCATTGTGGATGTATGTGTGTGTGTGTGTGTGCATTGTGGATGTGTGTGTGTGTGCATTGTGGATGTATGTGTGTGTGTGTGTGTGCATTGTGGATGTGTGTGTGTGTGCATTGTGGATGTATGTGTGTGTGTGTGCATTGTGGATGTATGTGTGGATGTGTGTGTGTGTGCATTGTGGATGTGTGTGTGTGTGTGTGTGCATTGTGGATGTATGTGTGTGTGTGTGTGTGCATTGTGGATGTGTGTGTGTGTGTGTGCATTGTGGATGTGTGTGTGTGTGCATTGTGGATGTATGTGTGTGTGTGTGCATTGTGGATGTATGTGTGTGTGTGTGCATTGTGGATGTATGTGTGTGTGTGTGTGTGCATTGTGGATGTGTGTGTGTGTGCATTGTGGATGTATGTGTGTGTGTGTGCATTGTGGATGTATGTGTGGATGTGTGTGTGTGTGCATTGTGGATGTGTGTGTGTGTGTGTGTGCATTGTGGATGTATGTGTGTGTGTGTGCATTGTGGATGTATGTGTGTGTGTGTGTGTGCATTGTGGATGTGTGTGTGTGCATTGTGGATTATGTGTGTGTATGTGTGTGCATTGTGGATGTGTGTGTGTGAGTGTGTGTGCATTGTGGATGTGTGAGTGTGTGTGCATTGTGGATGTGTGTGTGTGTGACTGTGTGTGCATTGTGGATGTGTGTGTGTGTGTGGATGTGTGTGCATTGTGGATGTGTGTGTATGAGTGTGTGTGCATTGTGGATGTGTGTGTGTGTGTGTATGTGTGTGCATTGTGGATGTGTGTATGTGTGTGCATTGTGGATGTGTGTGTGTATGAGTGTGTGTGCATTGTGGATGTGTGTGTGTGTGTGTGTGCATTGTGGATGTGTGTGAGTGTGTGCATTGTGGATGTGTGTGTGTGTGTGCATTGTGGATGTATGTGTGTGTGTGTGTGTGCATTGTGGATGTGTGTGTGTGTGTGTGTGCATTGTGGATGTGTATGAGTGTGTGTGCATTGTGGATGTGTGTGTGTGTGTGTGTGCATTGTGGATGTGTGTGTGTGTGTGCATTGTGGATGTGTGTGTGTGTGTGTGTGCATTGTGGATGTATGTGTGTGTGTGTGTGTGCATTGTGGATGTGTGTGTGTGTGCATTGTGGATGTATGTGTGTGTGTGTGCATTGTGGATGTATGTGTGGATGTGTGTGTGTGTGCATTGTGGATGTGTGTGTGTGTGTGTGTGTGCATTGTGGATGTATGTGTGTGTGTGTGTGCATTGTGGATGTATGTGTGTGTGTGTGTGTGCATTGTGGATGTGTGTGTGTGTGTGTGCATTGTGGATGTGTGTGTGTGTGCATTGTGGATGTATGTGTGTGTGTGTGCATTGTGGATGTATGTGTGTGTGTGTGTGCATTGTGGATGTATGTGTGTGTGTGTGCATTGTGGATGTATGTGTGTGTGTGTGTGTGCATTGTGGATGTGTGTGTGTGTGCATTGTGGATGTATGTGTGTGTGTGTGCATTGTGGATGTATGTGTGGATGTGTGTGTGTGTGCATTGTGGATGTGTGTGTGTGTGTGTGTGCATTGTGGATGTATGTGTGTGTGTGTGTGCATTGTGGATGTATGTGTGTGTGTGTGTGTGCATTGTGGATGTGTGTGTGTGCATTGTGGATTATGTGTGTGTATGTGTGTGCATTGTGGATGTGTGTGTGTGAGTGTGTGTGCATTGTGGATGTGTGAGTGTGTGTGCATTGTGGATGTGTGTGTGTGTGACTGTGTGTGCATTGTGGATGTGTGTGTGTGTGTGGATGTGTGTGCATTGTGGATGTGTGTGTATGAGTGTGTGTGCATTGTGGATGTGTGTGTGTGTGTGTATGTGTGTGCATTGTGGATGTGTGTATGTGTGTGCATTGTGGATGTGTGTGTGTATGGAGTGTGTGTGCATTGTGGATGTGTGTGTGTGTGTGTGTGCATTGTGGATGTGTGTGAGTGTGTGTGCATTGTGGATGTGTGTGTGTGTGTGTGTGTGTGTGAGTGTGTGCGCGCGAGATTTATTTATATTCTGGGGGCGGCCGGGTCGCGGGCCTCGTCACACACACAGGAAGCGTTCGGTCTGAGGCCGAATTTGAACTCGGCTCAGCCGCCCCCGCCCAGCCCCCCTCTGGGTCCCGGCTCCGCTGGCCGGTCTGTGGGTGCGGATCAGTGACCGCGGAGCCCCGGCGGGAGGGTGTCCACACAGCGGCGTTGGCCAAGCAAAGGGCGGCCCCCGGGGGCCCAGGGGCGCAGGCGTCTCAGGCTGGATGTTTAAAGTCTTTTTCTGGCCATAAAAATGAACTTTTCAGTGACGTTTCTTCATGAACCACGTTGGGGGAAGAAAATGGGAGCACGAGGCTTTCCGGCGTCCCCTGGGTTCTGTCCGCGGGGCAGACGCGCCTCCGGCCAGAGCAGTCTCAGACCGGCCCTGGACCGGCCCTGAGCCCGGAGCGCGTCTCTCACTCAGTCCCAGCCGCCCGGCGCCCTGGCTCTGCCCCCCCCCGGGGGCCTGTGGGTGCCCGGAGTCCGCGAGAACGAGGCTGAGCACAGCGCCGCGGCTACCGGGATCCCGGCCTTCTAGAACAGCGGTCCCGTTCGGGGGCCTGAGGCGGGGCACGGCGGGGGGCCGGCCAGGGGGAGGTCCTACGCACTCCTCCCACTCGGGCTCCCCGGGGGGAACCTGCCCCAGCCTCCGCTACCGCAGGGCACCCACCCTTCCCTGCCCCAGACCCCAGGTGCAGCTCGTCAGAAACCCCGAAGAGGGCCCGGGGGCAGAGCCCCACCCACCCTTGGACCGCTTCCTGGCCCTGACCCCCAGGGGCCCAGCCACACCTGGGCCGAGGCACTGCCGCCCCCCCCGGGGCCTCCAGCAGGGCCTTCTTCCCCCCCCCCCCCCTACACCGGGCGTCCACACTTTCCAATCACTAACTTCACTCTCCGGCTGTTCCCCTCCGGGCCCGGGTGGCCGCTGTCCTGACTGACAGCTCCTTCCCGGGCTCACTCCGCCCCCACCGGACCTCTGTGCGAGGCCCCCTCCCCAGTCTGGAGCACTTACAGCTGTGGGGGCTGCCTGCTGCCCCTCCCCCTCCATCACCCCTCGGTGGCCCGGGCCCCGCCTCCATTCCTCTCCTTTCTGGCAAAGCCCCCTCCTCCAGGAAGCCTTCCTGAGCCCCCCCCCCTTCCATTCATCCCACTCCCGCGGGTTGGGAGGGTTCCAGCCCAGGTCGGGGGGCTCTGTGAGCTCTGGGGAGCCCCAAGTCCCGGGGGCCCTTTAGACGCCCCGGACCGGGGAATTCTGGGAACTCCGGGGGCCCAGGCCGGCGCCTCTCCGGCCGCCCCGGATCGGGGGGCGCTGCGGACCCGGGGCCCCAGTCCCGGAGCTCCGTGCCCCGCGGCGCAGAGGCGCAGGCGCTCCCCGTCCCTCCGCCCCGCCGAGCACCCCTCCCCCAGGGGGTGACACCTGCCCTGGAGGCCGAGGCCCGCCGCCGCCGCGCTCACGGGGTCTCCCGGGGTCTCCTCACCTGGATGGGCCCCTGCGGGCTCCGCGGCCCCGACCCGGCTCCTTCTCGCTTGACAGCGCTCGCAGGCCCCCAGCTGGCTCGGCTGTCAAGCGCTCCCCGCACTGCGCCTGCGCGGGTAGGAGGTGGTTCTGGAGAGGGTGGGGGGAGACGCGAGCTAGCGCAGGGCCGGAGCGCGCGCCCCGCCGGGAGGCCGCTGTTTACCTCGGGAGACGCAGCGCGCAGGCACCTGCGCCATCACCCCCCGCCTGCGCCTCTGAGAGCCAGCATCAGTTACGGATGTGCGCATGCGTCTGAACCCTCCGTCCCGGACTCCCGGGCCATTTTCTTTAGGCCATCCTTGCTCCCGCATGTGCGCGTGCGCACACCCCGGCTCTTTCCCTCCCCCGCTTTTTGGTCTGTCTTCTAGGGGCGAGCGCTGCGATGCGCCGGAGCCGCCGGTCCCTGGTTTTCTGACCTAACTGGAGGGAAAACTAGCCAAGGGAGTGCGCACGGACGCTGCGCCGCGTCCTTCCGGGGCGGGGGGGCTGTGGCCTAACACTCCCGGGCTTGCGCCGTTCTTCCCGGGCGCCCGGCTTTGGGCGTCAGCGTCCTTCGGCGTGATGCACGCGCGCCGGGCCGCCGGCCCTCCTCCCACGGTCCGTTTCTGGGCTCGGCCCCATCAGTCAGCTGACGCGCCTCCCGCCCGTCCCGACGGAGCCGCCTCGCGCTCGCGCGCCTGGGCCCGCGCCGCCCCTCCCTCGCCCCTCCCCAGGCCCCCGGGCGGAGCGGAGGGGATGTCGCGTGACTCCCTCTCTGTCCCGGCCTCCTCCCCCGCATTTCCAGAGCTTCCTAGACCAGGAGCCCTGAGACTGCCTGAAGGAGCCTTCTCCGAATAAGAACGGTGTCGGTCTAGGCCTCGGCCCCCTTGCAAGTGTTCTATGCATGCGTGGCTCCTGCCTTTCCCCGAGGGAGGCTCGGCCTGTGCTTGGACAGTGCCCCTGGGGGAGGCTCGGCCTGTGCTTGGACAGGTTAAGGAGGCCTGGACATAAATCAGAAGGCTCCCGAAGCCCCCTCCCCTACCTCCCTCCAAAAAGGCCCCCAGTGAAGGGCTTATTCACTCCTCCCACAAATGGGAGGGGCCTGGAGGGAATTAAGTCTGACCAGGACCTCAAGCATTCCCTGCCCCCCCTTTGCCTGAAGGTGCAGCGAGGGCGCCCATTTAGGTAACTTATTTTCTCCTTTTACCCCGACGTCAGCCTGAAGTGCCATCTCTACCCTCGGGATCAAAGAGAAAACGCGGACCCCCTTTTCTAAGAGCTCTTCAAACCCCCTTGGACACAGCCCCGGAGCTCCGCGTGCGCCGCCCCTGCGTCTCCTGACTCGGATGGAGGCAGCTGGACCCGGAGTCGGGTGTGGAACAAGGCTCCAAGACTCCATTTTCTCTCAGTGAAATGAGGCTGATTCTGAAGTTAGTCCCTGTTTCAGTCATTGTGAGGAAAGAGCCTCTGAAAGCTCCTCCCCCACTGTGGTGTCCTTATGGACTCCTCATATCCGGACCGGGATCTTGCCCTGCTCCGTCACCCTCTGTGGGCGCTCCCCTCCCGATGGGCAGCGCTGATTAAGGGCAGCGCACGTGTCCCTCCGCGGACAAAGACCAGCCACTCCTGCCCCGCTGAGCCTAAGCCCGGACCGATGAGTTTTCCCGGCTGCTTTATCCGAGTTGAACCCTCAGCTCAGGAACTTGAGCTCCTATTTCCCCTTTCCTGAACAATTTTCTGCATCTCGTCCTAGCAGAAAAAGCGGCCTGGGCCCTTCCGGGACACTGAGATTGAGCAGAAAGAGCATCTCTGTGCTTGAAGCGTGGGCGTGCGCAAGAGACTCCATCTTCTACCCCCGGACCAAGCAACCAAAAAGAAAAGATGAGCGATCCTCGTGCAAAACAAAACAAAGAAAGTAATTTTGGAACGGGGGATCTTTTATAGGAAGGGAGGGGATGTTCGGGGCGGCTGAAACAAAGCTGAAGGGAGGAAGGAGGGCAGGTCAGGAACCAAGCTGCGGCCCTGGAAGTGCCTCACGGGCGAGAAACTGCACTAAGCGGGAACCGGAGGGAGGAAGAGCGCTGGGACGGTGACAGAGGCCGCTCGCCTGCAGAGAAGCCCACGTGTCCGGCGGTTTGGGCTGAGCTTGGCCCGCCTCTGTTGTCCCCCGTGGCTCGTGTGAACCAGAGCGTCCCCAGGGACTGCACCCGTCCCGAAGGCCAGTCTCGCCCAGATTCAGCTGTCGCTCCCGGGCTTGCTGGAGCAGAGCTGTGTCCTCGCTCGCCGGCATGGCCGAGGCTCCCGGCCTGGCTTATTCCTAAGCCCCAGTTCTGGAAGTCAGGAAGGCCCCTCGCCCGTTAATGTTAGGATTTAACTTCCACGGCCCGTCTCTAGTGAGAACCACGTGAGCGGGGCAGAGGCGGGAGCCTAAGCCATCTCCCAGGCACAGGCGCCATCTTCCTTACCGAGGGGTCCCCGGCTCTCCCGTGACTCCGAGGAATTTCTCAGGGGCCCAAGGGAAGCCTAGCTGCAAACAAAGTTGTCCCTTCTTGCCAAATTAAATCAGTTATCGGGCTTAAAAGCAGCCAAGAAATGAAAAGAGCAGCCTGTTAATTACCATGCCACACGGAGTCGTGAGCTGTTGCCCCAACACTGTTCAAACTCTGCAGAGGTCATTTGGGGACTTTCAGTGAAAAATAGGGAGGAGGGCATGACCTTGATGAGACTCATGGGGAAACAGTATTCAGTTAATTACTCACGTTAGAACTAGGAGACTAGTAATGATGGTTCTTTTACAAAAGAAAATGCCGGCTCCGGAGTGCTGAGCCTGTGTGTTCCTAGGTGGAAGGGGCGGCCAGCTCTCCATTGCTATGGAGACCGGGGCAGACAAGGGAAGGGCCAGTTCTTGTTCGTGACTAATGCACCTGCTCTGGCTGGCGCACCGTCCAAACCCCTTCCTCACGGACCCTGTGAGGTGAGCGGCGCCCGGAGCGTTAGCCCCTTTTACAGATGACAAAACTGAAGTACAGAGTTCTTGCACACGTACTAATGAACAGGCAGGAGGATTCAAATCCAGGCCTCCTCCCTCTAAATCAGGACTCCTCCCTCTAAATCCGGGCCTCCTCCCTCTAAATCAGGACTCCTCCCTCTAAATCCGGGCCTCCTCCCTCTAAATCAGGACTCCTCCCTCTAAATCCCGGCCTCCTCCCTCTAAATCAGGACTCCTCCCTCTAAATCCCGGCCTCCTTCCACAATGCCACAAATCTCAAAATTTTGATCCCTTCTTTCCTTCCTTCCTTCCTTCCTTCCTTCCTTCCTTCCTTCCTTCCTTCCTTCCTTCCTTCCTTCCTTCCTTCCTTCCTTCCTTCCTTCCTTCCTTCCTTCCTTCCTTCCTTCCTTCCTTCCTTCTTTCCTTCCTTCCTTCCTTCCTTCCTTCCTTCCTTCCTTCCTTCCTTCCTTCCTTCCTTCCTTCCTTCCTTCCTTCCTTCCTTCCTTCCTTCCTTCCTTCCTTCCTTCCTTCCTTCCTTCCTTCCTTCCCTCCTTCCCTCCTTCCCTCCTTCCCTCCTTCCCTCCTTCCTTCCCTCCTTCCCTCCTTCCCTCCTTCCTTCCTTCCTTCCTTCCTTCCTTCCTTCCTTCCTTCCTTCCTTCCTTCCTTCCTTCCCTCCTTCCCTCCTTCCCTCCTTCCCTCCTTCCCTCCTTCCTTCCCTCCTTCCCTCCTTCCCTCCTTCCTTCCCTCCTTCCCTCCTTCCTTCCTTCCTTCCCTCCTTCCTTCCTTCCTTCCTTCCTTCCTTCCTTCCTTCCTTCCTTCCTTCCTTCCTCCCTCCCTCCCTCCCTCCCTCCCTCCCTCCTTCCTTCTTTCCTTCCTTCCCTTTCTCTTTTCCTTCTTCTCTCTTCTTTCTTTCCATCTTTCCTTCCTTCCTCTAACTCCCAGGTTGTAGAAAGTCTCTCTGACTTATTTTCCCCACTACTACCCCCTATCTCCACTACAATTCCACATATTTTTCTGGAAATCAGTCTGTGCTCAAAATTTCACATCCCGAGCAAGGGTGTTAGTAATGGATACAAAGTAATAGCAGAACCCACAGTACCTCTGGTAGAGTCTTCCTCAGACCCCCTGCCACGCAGCCTTGACCCAGACCTTCTGGCTCTCCTCCCCTGGCAGTGGCCCTCAGCTCCCCATGGCATGACCTCAGTCTCTGAGACACAGGCTCAGCCCTGGACTGGCCACTAGCTTCCCCTCGAGTTCAGATGATGTCATCCCACCCCGCCAAGGTGTCTCCTCTCTAGGATCTCCTAGTCTCAAAGAGTCGAAACCACTGCGGACCTTTCTGGGCCTGGGCTCTGTAGCCAAGAGCAGATTCCTCCTTCCCAGTCCCAGAGCCAAGACTAATGAAGGGCCCACCCATAGAAGGGTGACAGAGGGGATGGGTTATTTTGGGAAGTTCCCAGGACAGGCAGAGGAACCACGGGAGTCAGGATGAAGCTATACCTTTTCTTTCACAGTAGCCAGATCGATTTGAGGGTATTCTTAGTGGAAGTGAGGGGCAAGGGCGGGAAGTCCGGCAAATAGCCAGACCGAAGAAGACAGGAAGATGGCAGAGCCAGCTAGGGATGGAGCTTACACTCATACCCCCGGGGGGGACTCTCAGAGGTCCTGATGGCTGGGGTGCAGACACGGTCGCATTAGTTCTCTTGGCTGCCTTCCCAGGAGAATTGTGGCCCACTTAGACACCTGAACATGGTTCCAACGGACTGCTGTCTACCCACGATTCCCCATCTTGGCTTTGTGAAGTTGATTTTTTGAATCCAAACATGTGTCTTTAGAGAATCCATTCCTTAGCTCAGTGTTCTAACCAGTTATTATTATTATTATTATTTTTTTGTCTCTTGACTCTTTTGCAATGTGTTCTTTCCAGCTCTGCATCATCTGTGTATTTTATAAACCTCCCATCAATGTAAGTCACTGATGACAGTGTTTGGAAATAGAACAGCAAGTCCACAGGGTCGGCCACTAATTCTTGGGGGCACCTCTCCCAGGTGACCTTGACCCCAAATGGCCGACCTTTGGGTCCAGACATCAGTGATTTGTACACTTGCTGAAAGAAGAGCAGTAGTTATTTGATCCCATGCTTTGTTCAATTTTAGTTCAGCCACACCCTCAGCCTTTTCCTGACTTTCAGGTATTACACAGTTAATGGAGCTGGTCCAGAATGACCTGTTCTGGATAGAGCCATGTTATCACAGCTTCCTTTTCTCCAGCCCGCCCATCTAATAATACATTATGGACTCACCAACTGGACACTCGCCAACTTCACGCCTTTTCTGAACAATTAGTCATCGGCCTTTTCCTTTCTCGGGCCTCTTTCCCATTTGTGATCTTCAAAAGATCACAGATAGACATTCAGCCTAAATATTTATTATTTTAAAATACAAGCAACTATTATGTCAGGAACTGCACTGGGAATACAAAAAGAGGTGAAAGACATCCCCCTCAGGGAGCTTACAATCTAATGCGAATAGTGCTGTCAAATTTCTTTCCCAATTCCTTCTTACTCGCCATTTTTTCTCTCTTGATTTTTCCCTAATTCAGTCTTTTCTCTTCTCCCAAGAAAACGTCTCGAACCCTGGATCTGGATTGTCTTCAGGGCTCAGTTCAGAATGACCTCAAGCTATTTCCCTGAGTAGAAAAGAAAGTCCTGGGTGACTGTTTTTATTGGATTACTTTACCTTGCTGCTTGAAGCTTATTCTTTGTTTCCGTCATCCCACAGTCCTGCTTCAGCAGTAAGTCCTGAGATTGTCTTTCCAGCCACTGCTTGGGAAAAGCACCTAATTAAATCTCAGAAACACAGGCGAGCTGCCGCCCAATTCGTTGATGGTGTGCTCGTTGAAACGCATATTTAATGTTCCCCATCTCTAAGGCTCAGGGATTTGTTAGATTGTTTTAGGGCATGATAGATGCCGTGCCATGATGCTTTAATTCTCTTCTCCAGAGATTCCCAGCATTAGCAGTGTTTTCACTAATGACTCTATCTGTGTGGTGAGGATCCTGCATGCAGAAAGCCATCCACATCTCTGTCCCATTATGGGAGTCAGCTCACAATTGGGACTTCTGCAGTTATTTATATCCCTACTAACACATTGTATTCGGGCTGCCTTCCATGTCCTGCTCAGACCCTACCTTCTCCAACAGTTGATCTGAGTAGAGAAGCACAGAATATCAGAGTTAGAAGGGATCCCAGAAACCACTGAAGCATTACGTGACCTTCAGCAGGCCCATATGTAAAAACAGCAGGTCCTCCAGCCTTGCTTGATTGTCTGGGGGTTGTCGGGCAGGGGGCCATTAACACTACATCCCCATGCAGCCCATTCCACTTGGAAAAGCTCTCCATGGTCACAGATATTTCCCTACATGAAGATCCCATTTCCCTGCCACTTTGAACCAACTATCTGGACCTCTGATGGCAAATATCAAATCTTTGCCACATCACAAACCTTCTACTATTTAAAGATAGCCTTGCCCAAGACTCTTTTCCCCAACACACACCTCGTTGCCCCCTCCAGATGCTGTTCAGCTCAACAACATCCTTCCTAAGACGTAGCCCTAAAATGACATCTAGCATTTCAATCAAGCACCTACTATGTGCCAGGGACTGCAGTAAGTGTTGCTTATTGGCAGCTCCATGCAGAAAAAGGGGTGCCAAGTCTTCCGTGAGAGGAGCCCTGGCTCTGCCCACAAGACCCATGGGAAGCTCTTTTCCCCTTCTGGGAGCCCCCATTTCCTGATTGTAAAATGAGAGGGTTTCTTCTCTTTGTGGAAGATCTTGGGATCCTGTGGTTAGAGACAGGGATGGTTCCTGATGTTCCTTCCAGTCCTGAATCTATGATTCTTTCGCACTGTAGCGGCTGAGAGCAGAAACCGGCCTTTTAGAGAATAGTTCTTTATGCTGTTCTCCTCTTGCACTTTTGAAATGAATGTTTTGAAGGCAAGTTTAAGGCTAAGACCCCTTAATCGTGTGACTTTCTGCTTTATTAGATCCTGCCTAATGTTCTAACCTGCTGAAACATTTTGTTTCGGTTAGCTTGAGGCCATTTGCCCACTTCCCAAACATGCCCTTTGTATCTTTAGCAAAGGAATTTATAAGAATGTCAGAGAGCACGGGGCCACGCACAAATCTCATGGCATTTCCCAGGAGACCTCATTCCAACGGAATGTTCATACATGAATGATCGCTTTGGGGGTCTGGCCATTCAACCAGGACCTAATGCACATTACTCTATAATGGTCTGGGTCACCCCACCTCACCCTGTCCACATTAAAATGTGAGGGCAGAATACTTGGCCCAAGAACATAGACTTTGTGAAAAGCTTTGCTAAAATCTAGGTCAGTCCTAGCTACTTCCCTGCCCCCAACTGCCAGTCTAGTTTCATTTACCTCTCACAGCAATGGTACAAGAACTCTCATTCATAAAGGCAAATAGATGGACAGTGGTTCTGTGGTTGCTGGTCTGAGAGAGAATAATGGGGCATTGTGATTAACTGACTGGCCCACAGTCACTCACAACCAGGATATTTCAGAAGCAAGATCTGAAGAAGGAACCGGTATTTCCGAATTCATCCCTCTACCCACTGCACCCCACTAGTTCTTTCAGGTATCCAAAAGGCCAGAAGATCCATCTCTTATGACCCATTCTGGAGTAGCTACGTGATCATCTCTCCCTTTAGTCTGTTTTAGAATTTTGGGAGTGACGAAGTCAGGATCGCAGGGATCTTGTTTTCAATCTTGGCCCGTTTTATTTTTTGACAATCCAGATAATGGGAAAAGACTTCCCTTGAACTCCAGGATCTCTCCCATTCTTCAGATTCTTTCAAAGGCCTCTGAGAGTGATCACATATTACACAGAAATGTGGGGGATATAGAACAATGGCCTTGAAAACTGCAAGGAAGGGGCAGCGACAAGGAGAAAGCAATAAGCTTTTATTAGATATTTACTCCATGCTCATCTTGGGGTCCAGCTGCCACCCACCTCTCACCTGTGGCTCCAAGAAGCTGCAGCAGCCACACCCCATAAAACCATCTCAGCAGACAACACGCTAATGTAGGTTGGGAGTAACCGACAGGCCTCCGGTCCGTCAGTGAGTTGGGGGTCTCACCCTAAGCACGTTAAACTTTCCACAGGGGGTGATGGGTGAGAGCTGTGGAGCACACAGAACTTGGTCGGATGTGGAGGATGCCGAGGGCCCCACTGCATCCTGAGCCATTGCCATTGGGGCAGACCTGGGTCCTCCCCTGGACTTCAGGGCCTGGAAGAGAGAGTGAGACTGAGACTTCATGCAGCTCTGCCTTCACAAACAAGTCCAGAACCGACCCTGCCACTGGTCCTCTTCAAAAAGAGGGCTGGACAGCGACTGTGTGCCAGTCATCAGCTAAGAACTCATTTTATTCTCACAACATCCTTGGGAGGTGGGTGTTGTTCCCCATTTTACAGATCAGAAAACTGAGGCAACTTGTCCAGGGTCCCACAACTAATAAGTATCTGCGGGTAGATTTGGACTCAGGTCCTCCTGACTCTGGGAGCCCAGCTGTGCTGTGGCCAATAGTTGTCTTGATTGTATTTCCATTTTCTCACCAGTTTTAAATAGTCCTGAGCATCAGTGCTCTGGGAGCCGATCTTCAGTCTCATCTCCAGGAGGCTTCATCTGCCATGGCCAGCTGGAGCCCCTCTTCAAAAATCCGAGGGGGTCAATCAGTGCCCCGTGCCCTTTCCCTCCCCACACAGCTCCCCCCATCACGGCAGGGCTTCTTCCTGTCCCCCTGGCTTCTCTCCCCACCTTGAAAGTCTGGGAAGTTCACTAGGTGTTGTTGCTGGCTCCTGGGGCAGGTACAACCATCCCAGATACAGATGTTGTTTCCAGGTCGGACAGAACAGACTGAACTCGCCCCCGCCCCCCGCCCAGAGTTGGGTGGGAGCAGCCCCACAAGCCAGCCACATTCTCCTGTAATTCTCTGTGACTCCCAGGAGATGACATCAGTCTGTCATTTAAGAAGCATCTGTACGCACTTTATGTTCCAGGCAGTGCTGAGCCTCAGGGAGACAAAAGGGAAATGCGTCCCCGCCCATCCCCAAGTCTGCACTCTGGTTTGGGACACTCCGAGATAAATGTGTGTATGTGTGAGTGTGAGTGTGTGCAGGGGTGGCTCTAGCTGCCAGAGAGATGCGGAAAGGCTTCTTGCAGAAGGAGGTGCTGGGGCAGAGAATTTCAAAGTTGGGGAGTCCCCGTCCAGCCTTCCTCCTTCCTCTTCCTCCAGAAGAGCAGCTTCCAGCTGGGGTCTGCACCCCTCCCACTGTCACTGCCTCCCGTGGCCCCCATGGACATGGTGCCCCGGGCAGGAGCTGCTGGGAGGACCTCCACTTTGTCCCTTTGCAGAAGGCACAGGCATCTTCGGTCATATCCTGAGCCTGGGACCACAGCAGGAGGTTTCCCTCTCCCTTGGTCTACAAGTCCTGCTGGCTTCCGGCTTCCCTGAAGTCAGACCTATCCCCCCAAACTGATGGCACGTATTACTGAGATGTCCACATGACAGGGAATCTAGTGACCTCGGCTTCCAATAACCTTCCCCATTCCCTTTGATTGTTTATAGAGGGGAGGGCAGCTAAGACAAGGCCAAGTAGAATCATCATTTGAAGCCCCCGAATGCTCTTCCTGTAGGATTCATGAGTCCTAGCTCTCTTGCTGTCCCCATGCTTCAGGGCTGAGTTTTACTCTGTCTCCTCATGAAGATGCAGAGTCATTTCCATGAGTAAGGAAGGAGTTGCTATCCTACCTGGTGACACCTGGCCCTCTACTGAAGGTGTTGAGATAAGATGCTCTAGAATAATCAGAGAGCATCGGGAAACCCTTCCCCAACTCAAAATACCTTCCCCCAAAGTCTACCATTCAGAGCTCAATTTGGATCAACAAGCTTTACTTTAAAAATGTAAATACCCTCTAGTTAGCTAATCCTAGGCCTAAAGAATAGAATATATTTAACTTGAACCACTTACAGACTGAAAATGATGGAGAAGGTTGATGACACAAAAAAAGAAGTGGAGAACTTGGATAAAAGGCAAGAGAATTCATGAACAAAAATTCTATTGAAGATTAATTTGGGGTAAGTAGGGCTTCCTGTTTTATGCTCCTCTTGACATAGTCAGAAGGTCATTGAACAAGATTATCTCTGTTCTAGCTTTCAAGCACTCTTGTACGGTTTTTACACACACAGGAGACATTTTGGTACTGTGGGGAAGGCAGAGATAAGGCGAAGAACTTACAGGAATGTTTAAATTCTTTTTCTGTACTTTATTATTCATTATTTCTATGTCTCTGTGACCTGTATAAGTATGTTGTGTGTTAGCCAATATTTACTTAAATTTTAGATATATTTACACTCTTTGCAGATGACATGATGGTATACTTAGAGAACCCCAAAGACTCTGCTAAAAAGCTATTAGAAATAATTCAGAATTTTAGCAAAGTGGCAGGATACAAAATAAATCCACATAAATCCTCAGCATTCTTATATATCACCAACAAAATGCAACAGCAAGAGATACAAAGAGAAATTCCATTCCAAACAAATGTTGAGAGTATAAAATATTTGGGTATCCATCTACCAAAGAATAGTCAGGAATTATATGAGAAAAATTACAAAACACTTGCCACAAAAATAAAGTCAGATTTAAATAATTGGAAAGACATTCAGTGCTCTTGGATAGGCCGAGGGAATATAATAAAGATGACAATACTCCCCAAACTAATCTATTTATTTAGTGCTATACCAATCAGACTCCCAAGAAACTATTTCAATGACCTAGAAAAAATAACAACAAAATTCATATGGAAGAATAAAAGGTCGAGAATTGCAAGGGAACTAATGAAAAAAAAACTCAGAGGAAGGTGGTCTAAGTGTACCTGATCTAAAGCTATATTATATAGCAGCAGTCACCAAAACCATTTGGTATTGGCTAAGAAATAGACCGGTAGATCAGTGGAACAGATTAGATACAAAGGACAAAAAAGGGTACATCTATAGCAACCTAATCTTTGACAAACCCAAAGATACCAACATTAGGGATAAAAATTCATTATTCGGAAAAAACTGTTGGGAAAACTGGAAATTGGTATGGCAGAAATTAGATATGGATCCACACTTAACACCATATACCAAGATAAGATCAAAATGGGTCCATGATTTAGGCATAAAGAGGGAGATAATAAATAGATTAGAGGAACAGAGGATAATCTACCTCTCAGACTTGTGGAGGAGGAAGGAATTTATGACCAGAGGAGAACTAGAGATCATTATTGATCACAAAATAGAAGATTTTGATTACATCAAACTAAAAAGTTTCTGTACAAATAATACTAATGCAAACAAGATTAGAAGGGAAGCAACAAACTGGGAAAACATATTTAAAGTTAAAGGTTCTGACAAAGGTCTCATTTCCAAAATATATAGAGAACTGACCCTGATTTATAGGAACCCAAGCATTCTCCAATTGATAAATGGTCAAAGGATATGAACAGACAATTTTCAGATGATGAAATTGAAACTATTTCCACTCATATGAAAGAGTGTTCCAAATCACTACTGATCAGAGAAATGCAAATTAAGACAGCTCTGAGGTATCATTACACACCTGTCAGATTGGCTAAGATGACAGGAACAAATAATGATGAATGTTGGAGGGGATGTGGGAAAACTGGGACACTGATACATTGCTGGTGGAGTTGTGAAAGAATCCAGCCATTCTGGAGAGCAATCTGGAATTATGCCCAAAAAGTTATCAAACTGTGCATACCCTTTGACCCAGCAGTGCTACTACTGGGATTATATCCCAAAGAAATACTAAAGAGCAGAAAGAGACATATATGTGCCAAAATGTTTGTGGGAGCCCTTTTTGTTGTAGCTAGAAACTGGAAGATGAATGGATGTCCAGCCATTGGAGAATGGTTGGGTAAATTGTGGTATATGAAGGTTATGGAATATTATTGCTCTGTAAGAAATGACCAGCAGGATGAATACAGAGAGGCCTGGAGAGACTTACATCAACTGATGCTGAGTGAAATGAGCAGAACCATAAGACCACTGTACACTTCAACAACAATGCTGTATGAGGATGTATTCTGATGGAAGTGGAAATCTTCAACATAAAGAAGATCCAACTCACTTCCAGTTGATCAATGATAGACAGAGGTAGATACACCCAGAGAAGAAACACTGGGAAGTGAATGTAAACTGTTAGCACTACTGTCTATTTACCCAGGTTACTTATACCTTCGGAATCTAATACTTAATGTGCAACAAGAAAATGGTATTTACACACATATATTGTATCTAGGTTATATTGTAACACATGTAAAATGTATGGGATTACCTGTCATCGGGGGGAGGGAGTGGAGGGAGGGAGGGGATAATTTGGAAAAATGAATAAAAAAAATAAAAAATAAAATAAAATCCCTGCTAGGGGCACAAAAAAAATTTAGATATATTTACTTGACCTGAAATGATGACATCTATCACTATTCAATGTTATCAATATTTAGACTATTAGTTGAGTGCTGTTAGCTCAGTAATCTAAATTTTGAAGGTCAGTTGGCGCCCATGTCTAACATTCAGTTAAGGGGAGAGGGCACCTATTTCTCAATGCTCCCCAACTTATGATGGAATCCTTTGTACAGAAACCTTCCATTCCAGTCTCTCCAAATAGCAACAACCAATGAGATGCCTCCCCCTCCCCTTCTCAAAGCTCTCTTCCTTGTGATGTACTTTCTTGTATAAAAGCGGTGTATCTTTACTACTTCTTTACCCCTCCTACCATGAGCTTTCTCTTTCTTATCTCACGATGGGACGGCTCATCCTCCGGAGGTTTTCAATAAACAACTTTTCTGCCTTCTACTGAGTGCCTCGGAGTAGTCATTTTGGGTAAGGGGCTTCTACAGCCCTCACAGCACTTAAGGTGGCATTTTGCACTGCCAATTGAAAGGTTTTTTTATGGGCTCTTGTATCCCCTATACCTTGAGGATCATCTGAAGGGGAAGCAGCAGGCTCAAACCCATTACCAAGTAATCACCGTGTGAGAATCGGATATCTAAGGATATCCTTAGATTGGGATGGGACCAGATGAAAAGAGGGATTCCGTAGCAGGAGAACAGAGTAACTGATGAACAGCCATCTGTGCCATTGCTATTCTCCAAGTTAAGCATCTGAAGGAAGGGTCCAGCACTTGGGAGCTCCCAAGAAGGGGATTTCAGGGACACATGAACAGCAGCCACTCGGGATGAAGCAAGTATGGATAGGTTGTGATCAGGACCACTGAGGGGAGTCCACAGCTCAGGAAAGCATCTTTAGAGATCAGCTGGGAATTAGATTTTTAGTCAAAGCTTTTCTCTGTCATTGCTGCCCCTACAGGACAAGACTTGCATGGCAAGGTCACTTCAGGTATGTCGTCACCTACCTACCAGCCACCACAATCACCTTGGACAGGAAGCTGATGGGATGCTGGGTGATCTGGACTCTGAGGTTCGTCAGGGGGTAGGTGGTGGGAAGGAGGATGGAGACTACAATGGGCCTCAACCTGGCATTTGCTTCCAGAAGATACATGGAAGGAGAGAGAAGAAGGAAATCATCCTTTGAACTTGTCCTCCACTCTCAACAAAAAAGTAGAGTTTAACAGGCACTTGTGTTTCTTGAATTGCTTTGAATCTATGTCGGAAGGCAAGGAATAATTCCAGGAAAATAAGACAAAGAAGTGAGCTGCAAGCCAGTGCCATTGCTCCAAAGAGGGAAGGATTCAAGGGCAGGCAGATCAAGAGAACATAACAGAATGGAACTGCTGGGGCCTTGCCTTCGAGAGGAAAAGCTAGAGCACCTTGCTGTGGGGCGCTTCCTCCCCTGCCCTCTCCATTTCTACCACTGGAGTCCATCAGTGCTCTTTGTTCTTCTATCCCATGGCCAGCTTCCTTCCTCTTCCTCTCTCCCCTGCCTTTGTCTCCATGCTGCCCTATGACCCCCAAAGATCAGTCATGCAGTGGGTCTCAATTGGTGAGATGGAGAAGCTAGACGGCCAATTTCTTCCCACTCTAAAGCCGGTGACCCAACCGCTGGCTGAATCCCAAACACAGACGCCATCCACAATTCTCTTTAGGCAGGTCTGGAAGGAGAGGGAACTTGCACCCCGGAGTTTGGGGGAAGTTCAACCTCCACCCAGCTTTCACCCATTGCTCCCAATTCTCGAGGGGGACAGCAGAACAACCTCATCCTGATTTAGCCGGAAATCTTCCAGATCTTTGAAGACAGCAGCTATATCCTTGGCAAGGAGCAGGGAGCCACCAGAACCATGGAAATGGGCTGGGCCTGGGATTGGACCGGTATGGGAACTCCTTCTACCAAGGCAGGTGGACACCGTCTCTACAATGGCTAATCTTAGAGCAGGGTCTCTTGTTGGGATGTGCAAGTGTGGATGCTTGCTTGTGTGTGCATGTGATGGATCCCTTTGGCAGTAAGTCTGCAAGCCTAGGGACCCCTTCTCGGAATGATGTTTACTAATGTGTAGAATAAAATCTGCAATATTACAAATGACACCAATTGTGGTAAAAATTAAAACCCCTCAGAGGCTAATTGATGCATTCTGGCTCCAACAGCCACGGCTTCACAGCTTGAGCCTCCAGAGAGGAGCCTGACTCTCTATTAGTTTTCATTATTATCCAGAGAGATATGAAATCCAGGCTCCGGGAAGTCCGGTGCAAGGCCCTGTGCCTTGTGGTACCAGGCTGAAAGGATTAGGACCAGGGCAGAGGGCTTCAGAAAACTGTCCGAGGAATGTGGGCCAGCAACTCCAGCACCAAGAGGCAGACCCTTGATCAGCTGTTGGAGGAACAAACAAGAGGATCTGGCAGCAAGAGCGGAGTTTGACCTTGAGCCAGGCCCTCCTGAAGGTCTGATAGCCACCCTTCCTGGCAGAGATCCTAAGCCTGTGGCTTTCCAGGGAAGGAAGTGGGGAGTAGGGCATTGAACAAGGTGGTTGCGGAGGGAAAGGGGTCTCTTGGCTTGGCAGTGTTCTGCAAAGTTTGGATCGGGTGATAGAGAACATTCTGCATCAGACGGGAAGGGGACCTGGAGGAGCTGATGGACTTGATGGGTTGGTTTGTAGGCAGGCTGAGGGGGCCCAGAGTTGGAGGAGGGGAGTTTGAGAAAGACCTTGGCTTCCACTTGGTGTGCAGTGCCCTAGGGTGCTGCAGGGCTGCTGGTGGCTCTGCTGGCAATGAGGCTGGGCTGGCAGAGCAAGCTCTGCCCTCCAGCTCCTCCCAGCTCCTCCATTTCTGCAATCCGGTTTTGCCAGTCCGGACAAATGGCTCCTCATGTCTTCTCTGCTACCAGAGAGAAAAATGCAGAGAGATGAGGAAGAGGTTCTGCTGGCCCACTAGTCTCCGGGTTATGGAAACCCAAGATGTGCCAGGCCCGCCCATGGCACAGGATCAAATCTGCCTCCTCCACCTCTGCCCTGGGCCTGGCAGAGTGAGGGGTACTTAGGTGCCAAGAGAGAGATGGGACAAATGGACAAACATGTGGCACAGGGAGCAGGGAAGCTGCCGCTGACCAGGAAGGCTCCATTGTTAATCCCAGAGGTGGCCAGAGTTGCCAACACTAGAGGACGGGGATAGCACAGCAGCTACAAGAGAGAATCACGCAGCAGCTTATTTCATTTTAAGAAACACTTATTAAGTGCCTACTGCCTGCACACCACGTGCTAGGGGCTGGGTCCAAAGACAACATGGAAACCAGAAGTTCCTGTCCTGGGAGGTGTCTCTCTTGGGCCACTTCCCTCATCTAAGTCACTGTGGGTAATTCCTGGCAACCTCCTGCCAGCCACCCTTGCCCAGCACACTTCTCAGAGGGCTGTGCATTTACTTAGTGGTTTCTTTTATCTCCAGGACCTTGGACAGCGGTTCCTGCATTTGGGGGCCTCTGAATCAGTGATTCTTGGAGACCATCCTGTTCCAGGAGCCAACATCATAGAGCATCATGGGGGACTCGTGTGTACTCAGAAGGCAGGTGTGGAATGTCGGAATTGCTGCCCCATCCTCAAAGGGAATTGCAGTCTCTCTCTTCCTCCTCTCCTGTGCCCCGCTCCCCCGGCACTTTGGTTTAGGAGACAGAATGCTGCGTCTGGAGGCAAGAAAACTGTAGATGAGTCTCCCCTGAGATACTTTGGCCATGGCAAATTATTTAACTGCTCAAAGCCTCAGTTTTGTCTTCTAAGAAATGGGGTACAGCAATAGGATTACTGTGAGGAAAATGGTGTGTAAGCTTTTAACCATTGGAGGTAGCTGCTTAATATCCTCAGAGTCTGTTCATATACAGTGATGTATGGGCTATCCAGCTAATTGTGCAAATTGTTCAGTCAAGATCTTTTTCAAGACTGGATCTCATGGAAGGAACCCTGGCTAGGGCCGGGCTCGATCATCCACAGCAGAAATATTCAGAGGCTCTCACCGTCTATCTAGTTCTCTCTCACTTGGATTCCGTTCGGGATATTTTCTGTGACACGAGGTGAGCCTTTTCTGGGACTTGGAGCTAGCTGTTTTGTTCCTCAGGCAACACAGATGATTGGAGGCTACTTGACAAGATTACCTCAGTGGCTACCTCAATCTCATAATCCTGTAGGATCTCAAGATGGATGTGGGAATCAGCTTGGTTTAAATCCTCTTCTCTTATCAACCAACAGTTTCCTCTTACCCATTCTACTTTCCAACAGTTGTGAGTCTGTAAAGGAAGATGGGAGCTGCGGTGGAGCAGCATCTCCAGAATCTTGGCTGTTTGTCTTATCTTCACCAAAGATGCTGTTAACATTGGTCCTTAAGGACCATTGCATTTGATATTTGAGAGAGAAGAGAGCGTGATAGGGGCTGACTGTAAATTTTACATTCCTTATTTTTGTTGGTTTATTAATAAATTGCCCATGACCATTTTTATTATCTTGTTCTCTCTCCATCTTGTAAAATGGATCCCTGGGTGTTTTTAGAATAATGTCGCCTCTAATAGAGATTTCGTTGTTATTTAATATTTTGCTCAGTGACATATTCTACTCGACTTTAGCTTCCTAAGTTTCATTTCTCCTTGTTCCTTTGCATATTGCATCTGTTGTAATCAATGGTGAAATTAGACCACTTAAGGAATCCTGGAAAATCTGTTCCACGTTGCACTTTTTTGTTTTCTCCGTTCCTTTTTATTTATTAATGTTTTTGCAGTGACCAGTCTTGGGTGAGTTTATCAGATTGTGGTAAAGAAGAATTTGTCATTGTATTATCATTGCTGTTGTCTCATTTTAAAAATACAGGTGTCCGTTAAGCAAATAACAGTAATAATAGATTATTGAATGCTGACAATCTGATAATGATGAAGAGAATATTTATGATGATAGGAGATTGGTAAATGAATAATTATCCCTATTTGTCCTCAGACTTCATTTATAAACAAAAGTATTTTAAAAGTGCTCATTTGGAGACGAATAGGCAAGTCAGTTAGAAACATGTTTAATTCTACTATGTTCTCCAGCTTTTATTTTCATTAACATTATTAAAAATTAATGAATTACACAGATGCTCTTATTTAATTTGCTGGTAGATTAACTTGACATATCCATTATTATCAGCCTCAAGATAACAATTCTCACTCTCTTCTCACTAATGGCTGAGGATATGTCACAGAAAACTTGACAAGCAACGTTTTGAGTCACAAACACACTAAGGGGAAAAAAAGGCTAAGGGAACCTTGGGATGAACTCTGGCAGATTAAGTACGCCAGTGGAAAGGCTCTGTTGAGCGTCTGTGGCTCATGAAGAGTGGAACGACTCACTTCCAACCTGGAGAGCCCCCCAAAAGCCCCTGGTTCTTAAGAGATCTGGCGCTGGCTTTTCCCTGTACCTTCCTGTCACAGCCAAGTGTTTGACTGAAATGCAGCCTTCAGTGCTGGCTTAGCTGTGTCCTGACTTGCACGTGCTAAAGCGTGCGACAGAAGCTGACACTCAGCAGTAAACTTCTGCGTGGTTAATTCCGTAATGGCACAGGGCGGCACGCCATCTTGACACCAGGCTGAATGGGCGCCAGCATCGGGAGTCAGGGAAAGCAGAAGATGGTACAACAGAAGTACGACCTCCTCTCGCTGGCGTGGCCTCCTGTGTGGGTGCTGGTGGAAAGGACTGCCTCTAGATAACCGGGGAACTCGGTCCTCATTGTTTCCATCAGCAAGCCCGGCTCCATGTGAGTTCCCGGGTGCCTCTGAAAGCTCTGCTGAGTGCTCAGGGCTCCCACATCTGTGAGATCCTCTCCACCTCCGTGGGTTAGCCTGGGATGAGTTCCCTTCCCCTTTCTTCTCATTCAGCTCAATGTAACTCAACTCCAGTCAATACTAAAGTATGAAGGGAAGCTGAAAGAGCCATGGTTCAAATGCACTGAAGAAAAAGTGGAGACAGACTCCGGGGGTGCCGCTGGGATGGGGCACTGGCGGGAGTGGGTCCCACAGAGAGAGAGCCAGCAGCATTGGGAGCATGAGCCCGTGTTCCAGCTCTCCCAGCATGGACCCTGCTCCCATGTGCTCTGCAGGTCCATCTCCCCCAGATTCCCCATGCAGTTCCTTTAGTCTCAGCTCCCTGCTGAGCTCAGAGGGCCAATGCCCATCACAGAATATTCAAGCCGGCTTTCCCAGAAGGCATCCCTACTTGTATTCTGGCTTTTCTGGATGGCTCTATTTTGTCCTCCTTGTGTCTGGGAACTCCTGATGAACACGCTGCCATTGGTCGCTGCTCCTGATGGACACTAGGGGATCTTTCGCCATCTTTCCGGCCTCACCACATCATCACTTGGCCCTGGTGTGGCTCTTTATCCTTTTCCAGTAGTTCCCCTCTCATACAGGCCCAACGACCTGCCTCCTCAAGATGCTTTCAGACCCAGGGCTAGGATCTGCTGAGACTTCCAGCCATCCCAGAACTTCTCTCAGGTGACTCCTCTAAGGCCTCCACTCCTCCCACATTGATTAGGGACATGTTCAAACCTAATTTACTCCTACAACTGAATGATTGATTCAACTGAGAAATCTGGGGCTCCCTTCTACATTTAAGTGGGGTGCAATCCTACACGGAACCCCAACCACGTCCACATGCATTGTTGCTTGGGGTTTCATTAGTGACATCTTCCTCTACCGAGGTATATTGTCCATTCTCTGCAACTGAGAGTATTTGAGTGGAGTCCCAAGCCTGTGGGGTTAAGGCACTTGCCCCCGATCACACAGGTAAGAAGTGACAGGGTGTGTCATGTACATGTCACACATATATGGGTTGCACAGCTAGGATTTATGTGTTTAGGTTTATGTATCATTTTCTGATCCTTATACCATTTTGATCTAAAGTATATAATATTTTATTTTGTAATATTAATTTAGGTGCTTTGAGCTACAGAGCATCCACTTATATCTTTACAATCTGCATTAAAAGGGAAAAAAGACTATGCTGAGATAAAGACATAAAAACCTTTAATTAAAGTGTTAAGTTAAAAGTAAAGGAAGGGCCCTGTTTTCTCCCCCACGTATGTGTTGCTAATTTTTTTTTATAATTTATAATGAGAATTATGCATATATTATCCTTAAATATTCAGTGTTGAGTGGAATGTTTTAATTTATTAATCTGTCATTCATCAGAGAGCTAATTAGGATGCCAAGAGAAAGTGTAAAATTCTCATGTCACAGATGAATTTGTTGCTTCCACCTCATTATGCCTGATGGCAAAGCGATTCAAACTAACAGAATCATTCAGCTGTTAACCCTATTTCTATGAATTTCTGAAGGGTTTTGCAATGATCCTTTCCCCCCAAAATCTCTGGGCTCCCCGCCCCCTTTTCTCGATCAGTCTTCCTTTCTCTTTACCTTGTTAGCAAAGTGCTTGATTTTTGTTTTTTTTGGGGGGGTAGCCCACCCCCTTTCTTCTCTACCCTGTCTGTTTGAGAAAACAAAGGACAAAGGATAAAGTTCATGGGCTTGGGGGATATTGGATGATTGGAGATATTCTTTTCCCTGTAAACAAAAAACAACCGAACTGAACAATTAAAGCATCACCGTGGCTTCATCAGTCTCCCCAAGATGAAGGCTACTCAAGGGGCTGGCAGAGTGCCCACTGGAGAATAATATTTTCCTTGAGGTTGGGGTAAGGGCAAGGGAAAAAAATCTCATGTCTGCTGTCTCAGAGCCTGCCAAACCTTTCTTTCCCTGTGTTGTTTGCAAGAACAGATCTCAAAATCTGAAATGGTTTTAGAAAGAAACTTATCAGGCCATTTGGTAGAAGAGGGCGAGTGGGAAAGGAGCTATGGACTCCTCCATTCCGGGTTCTGGGAGGTTTAAGTTACATGTGATTTAGACAAGGATTCCCACACACGAGCCCGGTACATGCCCAGAGGAGAGCCTGAAAGCAAGGTAGATGGAGATAGCGGCGTGGTCATCCCAAACTAGAAAGCCTGGGGTGGATTCTGGGTCTGGGGACTGGGAAACGCCTGCCAGACTTACAGGGGCCGGCACTGTTCTGACTGTGAACAACCTTCAGCCGCCTAAGGCTGGATCTGAACAGCAGCATCATTTTCCCCGAGCAGTATAATGAATCATTCCCCCACACCTGATTAGAGTCTGTTTGGAATGCCAAGGACAGTTTAGTTGTTCACACAGGCTGCTGATGGTCTCTGTGTGGAATATAGTGCCCGCCCAGTGCCAGACCCTGAGCAGGGCACCTGCCTGTGCCCGACACACACGCTCATTGCACTCTCCCTGCATTATATTTCCATAAGTGGGGGTTTAAGCCCTGGGATCACCTGGCAGCTTCCTCCCTCTGATGGGAACCCTAAGCTAACTTATTCTCCGAAAGGAGCCCATCCTGCTCGTTGTCCATTTAAACCGGGTGACTTAAGGTGGCCACATGTGAGCCTTCTCAGCTGTTATGTGAGAATCCAGTTCTCTCAGACTGTCTTGTGAGCATCTCCGAGATAACCAGGATGGGAACCCAGGGAACAACTACGTGAAAACCTGGGCTTGCCCAGGCTTCTTGTTACCGTCTGTAAGACAGTCCCAACATTTCAACGCACACCCTCGTCACTCCCAAGACCCTGCCGTGATTTTCCCCTCTTCCCTCTGAGCTATCAAAATCGCCCCTTTCCAAAAGCATGTCCGCAAAATCCACGGATTCTGTCCAGGACCTTTTCTTTTTTTATTATAGCTGTTTATTTACCAGATCTATGCATGGGTCATTGTTCAGCATTGGCAAAGCCTTTTGTTCCAGTTTTTCCCCTCTTTCCCCCCACCCCTCCCTTAGATGCCAGGTAGACCAATACATGTTAAATATGTTAAAGCATATGTTAAATACAATATATGTCTACATGTCCAGACAGTAATTTTGCTGCCGTGACCTTTTTTTTTTTTTAAGAATAAAGATGTCTTTGCAACCTCATCCCACGTGCCTTGTACCTTGGGCCCTGCCTGTTGAACTAGGAACTGCTCTCCCGACCCTCATCACCTCAGATGCCAAAGGGAATGGCCAGTGACTGGGGAATCTCTACATGTAACTGTGGAACATCCGAGCACCAAGAGAATCGGGCTCACCACCTTTCTCAGCCCTCCCATGTACCAGCCCCAGCATTAGGGGCTCCTCCGCCAGGCTCGTCACTCTGTCAGCCTGAGAGAGACAGCCGGAGGCCTCGTTCAGAATCAGCACAAAGAGGCTCTCCCAGGCCGTGGCCCGATTGTATCCTTCCTATTAAAGTCACAACTTTATGGATAGGTTAAGAGTTTAAGTTCTGAGTAGTGTGAGAGATGGAAGAGACAGACTCAGAGACAGAGAGTCAGAAACAGAGAGGCGGACAGACAGATGGAGAGCCAGAGCTAGAGCGAGAGGCAGACAGAGAGAAAGAGAGAGAGAGAGAGAGGGAGGGAGGGAGGGAAAGAGGCAGGGAGGAGGGAAAGAGAAAGAGACACAGAGATAGAGAGTCAGAAACAGAGAGGCGGAGAGAGAGAGAGAGAGAGAGAGAGAGAGAGAGAGAGAGAGAGAGAGAGAGAGAGAGAGAGAGAGAGAGAGAGGGAGGGAGGGAGGGAAAGAGAAAGAGACAGAGAGATAGAGTCAGAAACAGAGAGGCGGAGAGACAGATGGAGAGCCAGAGCTAGAGTGAGAGGCAGACAGAGAGAAAGAGAGAGAGAGGAAGGGAGGGAGGGAGGGAAAGAGAAAGAGACAGAGATAGAGAGTCAGAAACAGAGAGGCAGACAGACAGATGGAGAGACAGAGCTAGAGCGAGAGGCAGACAGAGAGAAAGAGAGAGAGAGAGAGAGAGGGAGGGAGGGAGGGAAAGAGGCAGGGAGGAGGGAAAGAGAAAGAGACAGAGAGATAGAGTCAGAAACAGAGGCATACGGAGATGGAGAGACAGAGCTAGAGTGAGAGGCAGACAGAGAGGAGAGAGGAGGAGGGAGAGGAGGAGAGAGAGCATGAGCTCTGTTTTTCCTCACATCAAAATGATCTGTTCTTTCTCTTTGCCAAGAGCTCTGAGCTAAGCACCAGGGATTCTCCTGCAGCTTTTACTGGAAAAGGGGAAAGGCCACACTTAAAAGGGAAGTTGAAAAGGGGTGAGTGGGGGGAGTGGAAGGGGCCTGGCCTGGGCCTGGGGTGGGTGGTGGAGAAGTCCAGAATATAACCCTGTGAAGAAATGATGACGGGTCTGGGGTCCCTCAAATAAAAGTTCAAAGATGCTTTGAAGTCAGAGGGAGAGGCCCCTGGGCTCTCTGCTCCCAGTAGATCAGTTCCAGGGCTGAAGTGGGTCTCTAAGAAAGAACAGGTTTCTGGGAAGGATGGAGTCCGTGGTAGAGGCTAGTGAGAAATGAAGCTCAATCGTCGTCTCCTAAAGGTGGGAGCCATTTCTTCTTCACTGAAGGACGTCCCACCAAGTCTAAGCCGGGACCTTGCTCTTGATAAATGCTGCTTGAATTGAGCTGAGCAGGTTCTCCTGCAGAAGCGGAGTTTCTCCTTTCTCTCCTCCTCCTCCTCTTCTACAAGCACTGATTATCCTGCTCAGAAGGGACTCCAGGGATTCTCCTGTCTGTGACAAGGAGAGCCTCTTGACACTCTCTGGTTTGTTAAAGAGCTTCCTCCCAAGGGTCACCCAAAGCAAGCCCATCCCTTCAGAGAGAGAGAGAGTCAGAGACAGAGAGAGGGAGGGAGGGAGCCACGGTGTGGCCACGGCAAGGGGAGAGCAGGGAGAGCCCAGGACCTCGGCTGAGGCGAATGGCCTTTTGCATCTGGCGCATCCCTTGTGCATTCTTCTGGAGCTCACGGTCCCCTAAGCGCTCCCCCCATTTCGTGGCCACCATTGCTTACCCACAGCTTCCAAGCTAGCCCCTGTGTTTGGGGGAAGAAGGCCTGTTGCTAACCGCTGGGTCCGAGGGTGACCCTCTTCCTGTCCAAAGTCAGGCCCGAACACCGATTCCTGCTGGGTTTTGTTCAGCAGGGGCTGAGGATGGCCGTGCTCCCCACGGACAGGATCAGAGCTCCAGAGTCAGCTTCTTCCAGAGTGTGGCCAAAGAAAGAATCCCAAAGGATCGGAGCTCCACGGATTCCCGGCTCTTGCTAATACTGGGGCCCTGCCAGGCTTGGGAGAGCGTGGGGCTCTCGTTGGCGCGGTGTTGTTTTGTGGGGGAGGGAGAGGAAGCAAGTCCAAATAAGGCTCAGAACTGGACGAATCACCGGGGGCTTTAACTCAGGGGATTGTAGGAGGAAGGGGAGCGCTCTTCCGACTAGAACCTATGTTACCGAAGACATGTCTAGAACACTACTCTTATAACAGTAGAAGACACCAGAAAATCTTTGTTTCCTTTTTACCCCCAGAGCCTGATTTATACTAAGTGCTTAATACATGCTTATTTCTTGGTTATGAAAACAGATGGTGTCTCTTGATCTGAAATCACTGTCAATTCAGAAAAGCCTTGCATTGGATTTTCTTCTCTCAGTTGTATGGCTACAAGCGCCAGAGGGCTATGGAACCTGGGGAAACCCATCAGGTGGTGGAGGGGCACAGGGTGGGTGTGAGCATTCACAGTCCTTACCAGGGAGAAGGAGAACTGGTGTGTGAGGGCTGTCAGAAGAAAGAGATGCCCCCTGGCAAAGGAGGATAACTGAAGGACCAGCCTTATACTCACTGCCACCTTTGTAGCTCTAGGCTGAGGGTAACCCTCCCTTGGTGGAGTATAGGAAACACAGAGCAGTCACCTTTCTTTCCTCCCTCCCTCTCTCCCTCCCTTCCTCCCTCTCTCCCTCCCTTCCTTTCTCTCTACCTCCCTTCCTCCCTCTCTCCCTCCCTTCCTCCCTCTCTCCCTCCCTTCCTCCCTCTCTTCCTCCTCCCTCCCTCTCTTCTTCCTTCCTCCCTCTCTCCCTTCCTCCCTCTCTCTCTTCCTCCTTCTCCCTTCTTTTTTCCTTCCTCCTTTCCTCCTTCCCTCTCTTTCTTTACTTCCTCCCTTTTTTCTTTTCTGAGGCAATCAGGGTTAAGTGACTTGCCAGGTCACACAGCCAGGAAATGTTAAATGTCTGAGATCAGATTTGCACTCAGGTCCTCCTGGCTTCAGGGCTGGTGCTCTATCCACTGCGCCACCCAGCTGTCCCACTTTTTCCTTTTTAAAGAGAGAACTCCTTTGACAAATGCAAGCTCCATTAGAAACTAATGCAGATACATCTTTTTTATTTTATTAAAGCTTTTTATTTACAAAACATGTGCATGGATAATTTTTCAACATTGACCCTTGCAAAACCTTCTGTTCCAAATTTTCCCTTCAAATATATCTTTTTGAAAGAAAAAACACAGCACCATCGCAGTGATGAATTGAGAAAGACATGAGAAGACAAACGGCAAATCTGAGACTCCTTCGAGGCCATCTCCAAGCCTTCTGCCTCCACTCTGCCGTTTCCTCAGCCTCTTTCTCACTACAAGTTGGACTATTGCCCTTGGGCCCCTAGGATCTTCTTGATGTATTTGATTTATTTCACCTGCCCCTTTTTCTAATTTTTGCTCCTCACTAGTTGTTGGTAAGCTCTTTGGAGGCAGGGGCCATCTTGTTCATTTGTGTTAGCCTTGAACCAGTCAGAGAATTTTTAACTGAGGATCATCCAGTCCTATCTGTCCATTTTACAGATGGTAAAGCTGTATCCCAGAGAAGGGAATTCATTCATCCAGAGTAGCTCAGTGGCAAATGAGATGGAATTAAAAGAAAAAGGGGGGGGTCGGAAGAAAATGAAGCTCCTTCTCATTGTCTCCAGTACACCAAAGATGGATACCAATGCTTCTTCCATCTCCCTCCACTCCCCATTGATGCTGTTCTTTCATTCTTCTCTGAAAAAAATAAATGACAAGGAAGTGTTGGGGAGGATGATGGGATCATGGTTTTTCATCCATGCAAAGCTTCTGAATCACAAACAGGAGGGCTGAAATTCGAAGGAGACATTGAGAGGGGTGTCCTTCCCTTTGATCACTCGTGACGGAAGACTCCTTCCTCACCGGCGCCTCTGTGCCAGACGGCACCACTTTGCCTCTGATGTCCCCAGTGTTGCCCTGTCATTTAGTCCTACTGGAAGGCTCTTTATCCAATTTCACAGATGATAGCTTCTAGTTTGTAAACCATTGGTTGTCAATTAAGAGAAATCATCCATAACTAACCCATTTGCTTCTCTAATTAATCTCGATATAGCCTAATCCCTATTTGGTGAAGTGGTCTGCATCAAAGAACAGATGATTTATTCCAGATCATATCCTTGAAGCACAGATAATCAATTTTTACTCTCTTTATATTCACCTGGAAAAGGAGCAAGAAGAAAATTAAATGACAGCTTCCACTACACGCTCTATCCTCTCTCAGATTATAGGCTACAGAAGTGGAATTCTAACTTTACCTTCTTCCGTGGCGTTGCTAGAGTAGGTGCTGAAGCCTTTCATTTTATCATTTAACCTTTATTGAATCTGCAACAGGGGAAAAGTACTGAAGACTCGTTCCATGTTTGCCAATGAGTATGCTAGCAGAATCTGGTATTTGGCTGGAGAGAAATGTGCCTAAATGTGCTTTTAAGAGATTCTTTTGGTCTATCCTCTGAAAAGAAGCAGGAAAAAAAAGAGGAAAAAAGAAGGAAGAAGGGAAGGACAAAAGAACAAAAGAAGAAAAGAGGAAAAGGGATGGAGGAAGACAGGAAGAAAGGGAGGAAAAAAAGAAGAAAAGAAAGGAGGGAGAGAAAAGGAGCAAAGAAGGGAGATGAAATGAAAAAGAAATGAAAGTAAAGAGGGAGGAATGTACGATAGGATTTCCCCTCCCAGTATTTTAACTTCTGTTCAAACCAGATCTTTGAAATCGTCTTATTCATGTCATCATTTCTACTCACTTCAGAAAAGCATTTTACCTTTTTTTTTTTTTTTTTTTTTTGGCTGAGGCAATCGAGGTTAAGTGACTTGCCCAGGGTCACACAGCCAGGAAGTGTTCAGTGTCTGAGGTCAGATTTGAACTCCGGTCCTCATGACTTCAGGGCTGATGCTCTATCCACTGCCTCCTTAGAGAAGCATTTTAAGAAAACTAGAGAGAAACTGACCTAATTGTAACCAGGATAACCCGGTTCTTTGAGGAGAGACAGGAGTCTTTGGAGTAGTTCATGGAAGCCCCAATGAGCATTTCTTGGATTGAATGAAGGTTAGAGATGTAAAACATCCTTGACTAAAATGGCTTAGAGAATTTAGTCCAGTGGACAAAAACCCAATCCAATCCAAGCCAAGTCAATTCAATCCAGGCAACATTTACTAAGTACCTACAATGTGCCAGGGCCTGCATTCAGGACTGGGACGTTCTTTAATAAAAAGAAAGACAGTCCGGGCCCTCATTGTGCTTACATCCCAAAGGGGAGACAACTTACAAAAGCAGGATGGGTGGAGGCTGGAAATGGGACTGCAAGGGATGCCCAGCCCTTGATCTCTGAAACTGAAACTAGACAAAGAAGCAGATTCTAAGGGGGATGCCCCAAGCCCTCTTACTGCTCTCCAGAAGAAAGGCATTGGGAGGAGAGGGTACAATGCCCTCTGGCCCACCAGTCAGCGGGGAGGAGAGACTGAAGAAAGGAGTTAACCAAGGTCTGGATTTACAATGAGCAGAGTTGTTACTGAGTTATTTCAGTTGTGTCTGACTTTTCCCCCATTTGGGGTTTTCTTGGCAAAAATATTGGAGTGGTTTTCTATTACTTCTCCAGCTCCTTTTACGGATGAGGAAATTGAGGCAAGAAAGGTTAAGTGACCTGCACCATCCATAAGGCTTAACAATTAGAAAAGGCCTGTACTTAAATACTACCTCTTGGACCTCATTCAGTGATTGTAGACAGGCTCCTTAATCTCTCTGTACCTCATCTCCTTCATCTGTCAAATGGGTACTGTATCCCTTGTTGTATCTTCCCAGGGGTATGCTGGAACAAAGCCCACTGGCTGTTAAAAGCTAATCACTTCAATGTGAGCATTTATATTTCAGAAATAAGCAAATGCTACATAGCAGAGCTTGGGTTATTTTGGTTGATTAAACTTTAGAAAGAGATGGATCAAAGTTTAACAATGCAGATAAAGTATGTTGTGCATATATTTTGATTTCAGGGAGATGGTTGTCAAATGTTTATACAAGAACTAGATAAGAAATATAAAGTGCTTTTCAAATCTTATATCAGTTCCTAGTCCTCTTTGAACACATCCAGTGGAATAGGGCCAGGAAGGGGAAGGTTTTGGAGAGTGTGAGGATAAATGGAAAGACCTGGAGAGGTTTACCTTGGGAACCATGATAGTTGTCTTCCAGTACTTAAAAGGGGATTATATGGGAAAGAGAACAAGCTTGCAGCTGACCGCAGAGGACAAAGCTGGGAGCAATGTATTAATGCCCGAGATAGAAAAGTATTTACTTAATGTCAAGAAACAGCTCCAAAACAGAGTAGAACAGGCTGCCTGAGGACTGAGTGGATTACCTGCCATTGAAACTTTTCAGATCATACTCATGATAAACATTTGTAAAAATAATTTTGCTTTAAGCAGTAATGACTCGTGGAAGATGAGGAAGAAAAGAAATTTTATGAGGAACTTTATGAGGAACATCCAAATTAAACCAACATTCTTATAAATAATGATTTCAAAGTAAAAGTAAGCATAGGAAAAATGACAATAAGTAGTTTGGAAAATCTTATCTAGAAGTGCAGTATGAGAAGGAGCAAAATCTTATAACACATATGTCATCATAGCTCAAGTTTCATATCATCATCTTTTCTTCAGGAAAAGAATCAGTAGGTGTCATGCATAGTGAGAACTCAATAGGATCACTGAAAATAATTATTACATAGAAATGACTGTATACTAAGATAAGAGTAATTTATTTTGAAATATATTGAGCAATGAAACTACCAACTTGTTAGAATAGAAAAATCACAATAAATGCTGAATTAGATGAAAGAGTAAAAAATAAGAATATCAGACATGCAATGTTACTCCACACTTACTTATTTTAAGTAATCTGTTGATACCAAAAAATAGGAAATGGGTAAAAGAATTGACATCAATTCAGAATATTACCAGTTCTTTTTTAAAATTAAATTTTATTTTAATAGCATTTTATATTTTCAAACACATGAAAAGATAGTTTTCAGCATTCATCTTTGCAAAACCTTGTGTTCCAAATTTTTCTCCCTCTCCTTCTCTTCCCCCCTCCCTAAGACAGCAAGCAATCTGCTATAGGTTAAACATGAAATTTTTGTAAACATATTTTCATATTCATCATACTGTGAAAAAAAATTAGATCAAAAGGGAAAAACCCACAAGGGAAAAAAAGCAAGGAAACAACAAGGTAAAATAGTATGCTTCAATCCACATTCAACTTCCATAGATCTGCCTCTGGATGTGGATGGTACTTTCCATCACAAATCTACTGGAATTGCCTTGAATTACTTCATTTTTGAAAATAGCCAAGTTCATCAGGGTTGATCATCATTCAGTCTTGTTATTAAGTACGATGTTCTCTGGGTTCTGCTCACTTCACTCAGTATCAGTTCGTGTAAGTTTTTCCAGCCTTTCTGAAGTCAGCCTGCTCATCTTATAGGATGCTATTATTCCATCTGAGAGGTAGATTCTCTTGTTCTCCTAATTTGCTGATCATATCACTTCATGTCTAAATCATGAACCTATTTTGACTTTATCTCAGTATAGGGTGTTAGATGCTGGTTTCTAGCTTTCCTTATAATTTTTGTCAAATAGTGAGTTCTTATCCCAGAAGCTGGAATCTTTGGGTTTACCAAACACTAGATTACTATAGCCATTGACGATTGTGTTTTGTAAACCTAACCTACTCCGTTGATCCACTCTTCTATTTCTTAGCGAATACTGAATTGGTTTTTACTGATCTCTGCTTTATAATATAGTTTTATGTCTGGTACAACTAAGCCAGCTTCACTTGCATTTTTTCCATGAATTCCTTTGAAATTCTTGACCTTTTGCTCTTCAGATGAATTTTGTTATTATTTTTTCTAGCTTTATAATTTCTTAGCAATTTAATTGGTATGACACTGAATAAGAAGATGTGGGTAAAATTGTCATTTTTATTATATTAGCTTGATCTACCCATGAGCTCTTGATATTCTTCCATTTGTTTAGTTCTAATCTTATTTGTATGAAAAGTGTTTTGTAATAAAGTTCCTAGCTTTGTCTTGGCACGTGGACACCTGGATATTTATATTTTATCTATAGTTATTTTAAGTGGGATTTCTCTTTCTAACTCTTACTCCTGGACTTTACTGATAATGCATAGAAATGCTGCTGATTTATATGGGTTTATTTTATATCCTGCAACTTTGCTTAAGTTGTTAATTGTTTTTAGTAGTTTTTTCATTGATTCTCTAGGATTCTCTAAATATATCATTATATCATTTGCAAAGAATGGTAGTTTTATTTCCTCATTGCCTACTCTAAATCCAATTTATTTTCCTTCTCTTATTGCTAGAGCTAACATTTCTAGTACAATATTGAATAGTAGTGGTGACAGTGAACAACCTTGTTTCACCTTTAATCTTATTTGGAATACTTCTAGCTTATCCTAATTACATATAATGCTTGTTGATGGTTTTAGAGAGATGCTACTTATAATTTTAAGGGAGACTCAATTTATTCCTATGCTCTTTAGTGTTGTTAATAGGAATGTGTGTTTTATTTTGTCAATTTTTTTCCCTGAATCTATTAAGATAATCACATGATTTCTGTTAGTTTGGTTACTAATATGGTCAAGTATGCTTATAGTTTCCTGACATTAATATTACTAGTTCTTAGAAAAATTTAACCAAGATAAATCAACCATAACAAGAAGGAGACCAAAACACCTTATAGACCATATCAACCAATAAATATATGGTCTTCTTGACAGATAAATAGATATGGCGGCCAATGATGATACCAGTTTAAGAATAAATAAATTCATTTGCAAAATTTTATGGAGAAGGATGTGAAAATTTTGTTCATGTTGTTTCATTGAACAGCAAATAGCAATGAAAGGGGAGTAACAAAGCTATAGAAAGCTTGAGCAAGAAATTCAAATAAGTCATACCATCCCCACGATGGTATTAAGGATGAATATTAAGGATGAAAATGGATGGAAATTATCAAATAGATGAAAAATCACATTTAATATATTAAAAAGTTACTTAAACCTTTCTGAACTTTTAAAAAAAATCTCTATTTTTCCCACTAATAAGAGTAAAACCATTCAATTTTGACTTCAGCAAGAAAAATAAATCAAGTTTATACTGAAAATCTTAATCTAGTCTTCATAATTTTCTAAATAAACTTTATGAAATCTACATTCACATAAAGTCACTCGAATAAAATCTGATACAGGATCATCTAAGCTTCCATAAATAGCTTTCTAATGCAGATCACATCTTTATTACCACACATTCGGCTGGAAGGTATCAAGAATGAGATTCTACCGCAGTTATTGCTTGTTGACTACAAGAAAAGCCTTTGATGTAATTGAGCAAAATGTTTTCTTACAAATTCTCCCCCATAGAGTGTCACCTGTGTGATTAAAAGCACAAATATTCCTTGAATGATAAAACAACAGCGATACCTTTGATTAGCTCTGATGATTAATAACAAGTGAGACAAAAGTGAGATGAAAGTAACATCAAAGATGCTTGGCATGGAATGGAAACAGAAGAGTGGGTTGGACTAGGTGGTAGTAAGGTCCCATCTAGCTCTAAATTTATACAAATATAAAATGTCAAATGGGAAAATTCCGGATATGGTTGAAGCTCATTAGGAAAGGCTTCTTTTTCAAGGAGTCTTTAATAGGGAGGGAGGGATTGGGTTTAATAGAGAGCTGGATAACTCAAACAGTATGAAAAAAGTCTCATAGAAAAAGCCCACTCTGTAGATGGGAGATAATAAAGAAAATGACCTGATGAGGCTATGAGGTCAGGTTTGATGGTGTGGGAGAGAGTTCATTTGTAGGGTCTAGAATCCTCCTGAAAGAGGTTACATTTGACTCTGAAGGTCTAGCTTTTCTGTCTCGTGGTGCCATTGGATGAAAAGCTTGTCTTGTAAGCAGTAACATTTGAGTTTGATTCTGCCTCAGATACCCTCCCCATTGATTGTAATGTGCACGTTTTAGAGAGTTTGTCTAGTATTGACTGCTTGGAGGAATGTTATCAAGGAAGAGGTTGCAATATTGTTAGTGTTCTGGTTTTGTGAAAAAATGCAATCAACCTTGCATTGTCAGGTGACGTGGCAGATACCCATCAAAATGTGGATGTTGTCTTAGGCTGCATTGAGAGGAAAACTGTCAAGAGTAAGGGCAGTTACGCTTCTGCTGTCCTTTGCCACAGCCAGTTAACCTTCGGACCCTTGGGCTCATTCTGGGGGCCCCATGCCAGGAAGGACATTTCCTAGGGAAAATGACTGTGAAGGCTTGTGAAGGGCCTGGAGAACATACTATAGAGGCTTCTAGAGATGTTTAATCTAGAGAAGATAAGGTTGGGGAGTAAGAGAAGAGGATATACACTTGGTCTGCTTGGCTGTAGAATACAGAACTAGGATTGAAGAACTAAAGTTGTAGTAAATTTGCTTAAGGAAATATGTCCCAACAATTATAGCTATCTAAAGGTGAAATGGTTTGTCTTGAAAGGTTGGAAGTTCCCCTTCCCTGAACATCTTTGAGGAGCTGCTAAATGGCCATTTGCCAGCAATGTTATAAAACGAACCCTTACTGGGTCTGATTCTGGCCAGTTCCTTCATTAGAGTCTCAGATGACACGGTCTCCAGTCCTCTCACCATCATGGAAGCCCACACCAGAATGGCAGTCCCTCAGGAAGCATTTATGAAGCATCTGCTCTGTGCTAAGTCCTGAGTAAGCAAAGAAAGGCAAAAGACAATGAGCTCAGTGAGCTTAGACCGTCACACACCCTGCCTTGTCAATGCTCTTCCTAAAACATGGTTCCCTACCTATAGAAAGCACCTCCAATTCGGTCTGATCAAGGCAAGGTACAGGAGGGGGATTCTCCCCTCCCTTGTTGTGGATACTGGGCCAGGCTTGGTTCAGCTCGGGGTTGGTAGTATTAGCTTTGGGGACTGAGCCTCTCATCATTTACCAATTTTATGACAAAATGCTCATCATCTTTCCCATTCTTTTGGAATCTTCTCTTCTTTGAAATTTTTTTTGAAATTTGTTTTTTAGTACGTTTAATATTGTGTCATTTCCAGTCTGGGTTTAATTTATGTGGATTTGTTTGGGTCTAGTTTCTACTTTCAATTCCACCTTAGGTGCCATGGGCCCTTACTCACATGGCACATTTAGCCCCAATATTGAGGGCCCAAATCAGTGGTTCCAATATCGTTGCTGATGAGATAGGATTGTTATGGAAATGCCATTAGATCTGAGTATTCATTTTTGTCCTTTTGGAAGGCTCTCCTTAACGACTTAAATTAATTCAAGCTTGTTTCCCCTTCAGTTGATTTTTTCTATCTTGCAAAATATTGCTCATCCTCATATTTCATACTCTTCCTTGGAAATGTTTTCTGAATAAAGTAGTTCTCTAAGGAGCAGTTACAAATTTTTATTTTAAATGTATGCTGCTCTTGATGGCAATTCTCTCTCCTGGCAAAGAGCTGAAGGGTTTAATGGCCAGTGCAATTTGGGGGCTTTTTTTGGTGTTACTCATTGTGATAGCCATTGTGATACATTAGTTCAAGCTCTCCAAGGAATGGAGATACTTGTTGTCTTTCTGCTTTTTCATTCTCCATTTTCCCAGACTAAAAATTGGAGATGTTTTTAAGAGGTTCAAAAGTTAGAGATGCCATAATGGCCTGCAGTAACTTATCTTGGTCCTTCATTTGAGAGTGTTGTGGCTTTTGACCTTTACTGTGATTAGTTAATGATCTGAACACAACCAATTGATTCTGAAATTTCTTCCCCAATTGCCCATTAAGATACATTCAATTGCTTTTTTTATGGGGCAGGGACAGAGGAAAAGGTTGAGCTGGCTTGTCTCCTTTAACAACTCACATCCTTCAATTTTCCTTGAAAAAAGTACTCATGCTCTGCAGGTACAAGGCTTCAGAGTTGATTGTTACTTTCTGCTTCTTTCATTTCTATATCTTGCAGCACATTTCTTGAATTAGATTTGGGAGTTCTACCACTGCTCATTACAGGTAAATGGAATATACCGCCAAGTTCATCTTAGGTCACATAGCTAGCACCTGTCTGAGGCTAGACCTGGATTCAGATCTTCCAGATTGGAGGCCCAGTACTCCCTGCTGCCCCCTGAGTGCTGATTCTGGAGTCAGGGAGGTCTGAGTTCAAATTCAGCCCCAGATATTTACTAGATGAGTGATCTTGAACAGATCACTTAGCCTCTGTCCACTTCAGTCTCCCAATCCATAAAATGGGAATGCTAACAGCATCCACCAGATCCTGGGGCTGTTGTGAGGATCAAAGAAAATAATAATTGTAAAGCATTTAGCACCGTGCCTGGCACATAGTAGGCACTTAATAAATGTTTGTTCTCCTTTCCATTTCAAATCTATTAAAATATGTAGCATAAAACACATAGGATTTCTTCCAGAAATGTATACAGACCTTGGAGGATCTATGTACCTCAAGTTAAGAACCCCAGATTCTATCCAATGCTCTAAATCATGGCTAGACTGAAAATTCCATTAGCTCTCCTTCTTTCAAAAGCAGCTTAGCTCCCCCAGACGGTCGCCTGGCCAGTCCAATATAAACTGGCTCAGTCTGTCACCAGGACCAAGCCAATACACAGAGAGCACATTCATCCAGAAACAAATGGGAGAAGATGTTAGATGACCAAGGTAGCTATAAATCAATTTTTAAACAATTAGCATCTAATGTTATTTTCCATTTGACCATGATTGGGAACATCGATCCATAGGAAATCATTGTCTGTTCGGTATAATGGGAGTTGTCATGACTTTTTATTGCTATAAAACATGGCAGGAGAAACCAGAAGCTTAGAAATCACTTGTCAGGGAAGATGGATCAGGGCGAACTCCCTTGAGGAGGCCTGATGGGGAAGACAAATAAGTCTGGCCCCGATCATCCCCTCAGAGGGAAGGATGCTGGACCTGAAGGAAAAATCAGCTTCAGATAGGAGCGATGTCAGTTATGGGGATGGCTGAGAGGATGAGCTGCTTCCAGGGCCACGAGGCACCAAGCTGTGAAATAGGATCCAACAACTAGGCAGATGCTGAATCTACACATAAAAACTGCATCAGTTCTGGTCAGACCCAGTGAGACCCAGACCCCCACAAGCCAGAGCTCCTCCTGAGTCTGAGGGGTGCGGATCAGCTGAGGAGCCAGGCGAGGCAGGCTGAGCTTACTCTCCTTCCCTCACTCCTTTTATTAAGGAAAGGAATCACACGCCCAGCCACCATCCCCTTTCTGCCCCTCCTTCCCGGTTCTACTCTCCATTGCTTTCCTGATGTGAAAAGTTCCATGGAGTCTGTTTGCCGAAAAGCATCCTCTGCTTCTCTCCCATTCAGTTCCATTTAATTCAACTCAAATTCAATTTAATTCAGTTGAACAAAAAATTTAGTGGAGTCTATTCCTATTCCCAAGAAGATTCAGCACAAATCAGTGACGATAAGGCAATGCCATGAGGGAGAGGGCACTCCATGCTGGAGTAACCTGGGGAGGCTGCCTAGAGGAGGCAGCTCCTCAGAGGAGCTTGGAGAAAGCCAAGGATGACTTGGTTTAACCATTCCTATTTCCCTAGGGAGATAAGCAATGAACCGCTAAAAGGGATTCCGAGCCACCGAAGACTTCAAAGGTCCTTCTATCTGACTCTGTTTTTTACAAGGAGGGAAAATGAGACCTGAAGAGCCAGGATGATTTTTGCAAGCTTGTCAAGGAAGGGAGCAGCGAGCAGAATGGGTTCTGGAACTTGGAGCTCAGCCTGGACGAGACACAGAAGATGTCCCCACGGCTCCTCGTGTCCCCCAGGCTTGCACTGACTCTCTGTCCATGTTCATCTCTACAGTGGCTTTTATTCATGTGGAATCCCCTTTCATGACCTTTGCTGCTCCCAGGGCTTTCTTAGATTTACGTTATGCAGATTCAGATGATTATATCATTTTCTCTGATAAAAGGTAAGTTCCTTGAGAGCAGGGGTTGTTTCCTTTTGATCCTTGCATCCACGGCACAATCATGGTAACAGCCTTTCTTATGCACATATGGTGTGCCAGGTACAGTGATCGCTGCTCAGCGCAGAGACAGGCACACAATGCTTGTGGATTGACTGATTGATTTACGTGAATGATTATCGCAGCATTTGGACTAAAATCCAGTGAAAGGATTTTTTTACATTTTTTTTCCTTTTTTAAAATTAATTTTATAATTATAACATTTTCTTTGACAGTACATATGCATAAGTAATTTTTTTTTACCACATTATCCCTTGTACTCCCTTCTGTTCCGAATTTTTCCCCTCCTTCCCTCCACCCCCTCCCGTAGATGGCAGGCATTCCCATACATATTAAATATGTTATAGTATATCCTAGGTACAATATATATGTGTAGAATCGCATTTTGTTGTTGTTTTAAAGGAAGGATTGTATTCACAAGGTAAAAATAATCTGGGAAGAGAAACAAAACAAAACAAAACAACAACAACAAAAAAAACAAACAGTGCTCACAGTTTACACTCATTTCCCAGTGTTCCTTTTCTGGATGTAGCTGATTCTGTCCATCATTAATCAATTGGAATTGGATTAGCTCTTCTCTATGTTGACGATATCCACTTCCATCAGAATACATCCTCGTACAGTATCATTGTTGAAGTGTACAGAGATCTTCTGGTTCTGCTCATTTCACTCAGCATCAGTTGGTTTAAGTCTTTCCAAGCCTCTCTGTATTCCTTGTGCTGGTCATTTCTTACAGAGCAATAATATTCCATAACCTTCATATACCACAATTTACCCAACCATTCTCCAACTGATGGACATACATTCATCCTCCAGCTTCTAGCTACAACAAAAAGAGCTGCCACAAACATTTTGGCACATACAGGTCCCTTTCCCTTCTTTAGTATTTCTTTGGGATATAAGCCCAATAGCAGCACTGCTGGATGAAAGGGGATGCACAGTTTGATAACTTTTTGGGCATAATTCCAGATTGCTCTCCAGAATGGTTGGATTCTTCAGTGAAAGGATTTTAAAGAGAGGTTGGATGTTTTTTCCACAAGTGAATTTGAGTTTTTTTGCTTCTATCAAAACCTGTTTTGTGATTTTTTTTTGGGGGGGGGAGGAACCCCTCTAGACAACCTTATCCTGATTCCTTCCTCCAGACTCCATGTCTTCAGGCCAAGCCTTTCCAGTGGCTTTTCCCATAAAGAGCATTTTCCCATCGCAGTTGAGCACCATCATTGTGGGTTCAAAAAGCCAATTCCAAAGGACGGTTTCTTTCAGGTGGGCTACTAACCATCTTGCCCTGAGACAAATTTCAGTCGCTGCTCAACTAGGTGACTCTGAGGTGAAAGGCCAGGATTCAATGGTCAATCACTTGCTTCCTTTGGTCCCTCAGTTTTTCCCAAAGGAGGTGGGGTGGGAGTGGGATGAGGGGAAAGTTCTGAGGAAAGAGCCTGGCGCACTCTTACACCGAGTAAGCAAAATGCCAGATTGCAGGAAATATGGGATGCACACAAGCCGTTGCTTTTTAGAGTAACATATGGAATTGTGTGAGAAAAATATGCCACAGACCAATTTCTGCTAATTTCTTGGAACCATTCGTGAGGAAAGTCACTGCAGAGCCCTGGAAACTTCCAGTGTGCGATCGTCAGCGGTGATGTGATGGATGGAGCGGCTCCAAGGGGATCAGCAGAGATCGGCGAGTCTGCCTCTGCATGGATTTAACACAGACTTTTAACCCTCTAAGAAAATAACTTCCTTTATGCTCACACACCAATATAAAGACACAGAACTGCCGTGGACCTCTGGTGTCATTCCAGCAACATGGCAACCCAACCATGCCCCCATGCAGGGGGGTTGTGCTCCCACAAGTTCTCCCAGAGAACTTTCCCAAAGCCCCAGAGGCCTCTGCTTTTACCCATGAGGCAGCTTCAAAGGTCTAATTGAGAGTCCAATGTAATGCGCTGTAGCGGCTGAGCCCTGGGAAGCAGCCTTTGAATGATTTTGAATGCTTTTGGTGTGGGGTGGATGAATGAGTCAAATTGGTTCTTAAAGTGGAATAAGGAAGCAATCGTCCAGGAGAAGGCGGTAATTTACCTGCTACCCAAATGAGCACCAGGAATGGGCAGCGCGCCGGGGAGGAGATGGCCGGGATGGGCTGAGGACCCTCGTCTGGAGGCCTCGTTCAGCTTCTTGCTATCGGTGTGACCCTGGACGGGCCACACCCCCTCTCATTAGGGGTCCTTCTTATTAAAGAAGAGGCCGTACTGGGTGGTTTATTTTGGGATCCCCTTCTGGAAACAGAGGCTCCCCTCCTTGGGGAGCTCAGCGCTGGACAAGCCCTGCCTTCAGGCAGCTCGCGGATGGCGCAGGGGTGGCAGGGATGAGGAAGGGTTGGGAGGGCGTAGAAAGTAATCAATGATGGAAGGGACAGCAGAACTCACAATCACCCAGGGAAAACAGAGGGCCTCACCAGGTTTGCCCTCAGCTGGCCCCTTAAAGAGGAAGTGGGGCCCGGAGGGAGAGACACTGTAAGGCTTAGCGGGGTTGGAGAGACGCCACACGGCAGGGGAGGGGCAGGGGCAGAGTATCGGGCGCACCAGCGCATTGGGCTTCAGCCGCCACGGCCGGAACAGTTCCATCGAAGCTAACCGCTCTGCCCATCCCTTTTCGGCCTTTTTTTTGACTTGGGTCTGAATGCCCAATGCCCGGAGCGCAGTAAATGCCCTCCGTCCTCCGCGTCCCCCTTTCACTTTCTTTCTTTGCAGGTTCCAAGTCTGCATTGTCCCAGGGGGCCTTTGTGGAGCTTCCAGTGAGCAGAGACCGCCTGGAGCCCGCTTACCAAGTGCAGAGGCTCGTCCAGAAGCCGTGGGAGGGGCCTTGGTTAGGAAGGTGCCTCGGGTCCGGGCCGGCACAGAGTGGGCTTCCGTTCCACTTGGGAGCTCCGGGGAGAAAATGGGAAGAGCAGAGGGCCGCCCTGGGCATGGGTGGAGGCTCATAACACCCTCTCATCGGGGACCGCCACCAGGGGCAGAAATCAAAATAAAAACGGAGCCTTTCCTTAAGCCGCGCTGGGGACGGCTCCCTCCGGAAGCTGCCCGTGCCCCAGGGACGGGGAGGCCCTTGGGACTCCTCAGAGGGAGCTCCTTTGTGGGCGCTGCTGCCCGGCAGGCTCCGGAGGCCCGGGGCAGGGACAGCTTTCAGGAGCCCTTCCCTAGGCTGGAGGGGAGAGGAAGGGCAGGGGCAGAAAAGGGGCGTCGTCCTCGCCGCCTGAGCCGCGTTTCCCCTGGGGAAGGGTCCCGGCCCCCGCTGGCGGGGCACCGTGGGCCAGGGGATGCCCCCGTTCTCCCTAACGGCGTGGGTGGAGAGAGCTCGGTGACCCGGAGCAGAAAAGGGGCGCTCCTGCTCTCCGGGCGGGAAGGCGATCCCGGCAGCGGCCGTAAGCCGCGGGAACCCACCTCCTGAAGCCCCCGGGAGCTGCCACAGCAGGGGCACAGACCCGCTCTGCCTCTTCCAAGTCAGAGCGGGCCCAGGCCGCCTCCCCTTACTGCAGTAACCGCCCGGGCCTCCCAGTGTGGGAGAGGGGGAGACCCCCTAACGCGCAGGGGGGCTCACCAGAGCTGGGGGGCGCTGGCTGCAGGGGCAAAACAGAGCTGCCCCAAGAGAGGGACCAAAACCCTCGTTTCTGCTCAAACGGGTGCGAAGGGAAACGAGACACAGGCTCACCTGGCCCCCGGAAAGGAGGGGCCCTCAGCGCCTGACTCTGCCTCCCCGGGGGCGGGGGTGGGGGCAGCGGGGGCCGGGCCCTTCCTGTGTCTAGAACGCCCTCCCCGGGCGAGAAGTCGACTTTCTCTCTCATTACAAGAGCCCGGGCTTGGAAACGCCGCTGATTCTGGCTGTCCGAAGGTCCCTCCCAGAAGCAGAAGGACTTCCCTCACTCATGGCCGCCAAGCCCTCATCCCAGCCGCGGAAAACCACAGTGACTCGGCTGGATCCTGGAGACAGAGGCTTCCTCCCTTCCCTCTTCGGCTGATTAGCCCTTGGGTTCTTTGGGGCCGCCCACTGAACGAGACAAGATCCTTGGCCCCACGTAAATGAGGCCCTTCCTCTGCTCCTGGCCCGCGCCCCGGCAGCCACTCGATTTTTAAAACCTCTTCTCCCATGCAACAACCAGGGCTGGGATGGAGTGTTTCACTAGTGGCTTTTGGGGGGAGTAGTGGGGATGAGGACGGGCTCATACCACTTTCGAGGTTAGTCAGCCTTATGAACATTTTCTCCATTATCTTCCTTAGGAACAAATGAAACACTAAATCAAACCATGACTCGGTGTTTGCCGATTTCTATGTGTCTCATACTGAAGATTTAACAATCGGCTCCCAGAGTTGGTACAACCTGACGGCAGCGATCCCTCGCCCATCCTCTTTTCTCCTCCTAAGACTTTATAGTGTAGCCCTTCTCACTGACTAACTTTCTGGCCCTACTTCCAAGAGAGCTCCATGGGTTTTATGAGCATCCTGACCAAGCCTCTCATCCTCCAAGAGATTCCTCTGAAAGTGATGAGGTCCTGAATGGTGAGTGCCATCGGCAGAGAGAAATTGGAGCATTGATGGAATTGTTCCCTGGGGCAGGCAGAGGGGGGGCCTGATAGAGATCAGTTTAGCTCCTGGTCCCATCCTGTGTGGAAGTCAATGGGTCAGAATCCGAGAGGCCCCTCCTCTGTGGAGGCTCTGGGGAGCCCAGCCATGTCCTCTCAGAAACCCTAGTCAGGTCCCAGACGTTAAATTTTCCCCATAAATTTACTTATGGCCCAAGCCATCGTGGCTGAACCCTCTGGGCCAGTCCACCAGACACTGCCTCTTGGGATTTTTTGCCTTTGTTCCCCCCCCCCCCACACGCCACGTGGTATTTCCTTTTTTAATTATTATTTTTTATTTTCAAAATATATACATGGATAATTTTCAACATTCACCTTTACAAAATCTTGTATCCAATTTTCCCCTCCCTTTCCCTCCACCCTGCCCCTAGACATCAAGTAATCCAATATATGTTAAACATACATAATTCTTCTATACATATTTCCACAAATGTCTTGTTGCACAAGAAAAATCAGATCAAAAAGGAAAAAAAAAAACGACAAAGAAAACAAAAAACAAGCAAACAACCACAAAAAGGGTGACAATGCTGTGTTGTGGTCCCCACTCAGTCCCCACGGTCCCACCCTGGGTGCAGATGGATCTCAGTCCCAAGACCATTGGAACTGGCCTGAGTCATCTCATTGCTGAAGAGAGGCATCAGACTCGATCATGTGTAATCTTGCTGCGTGGTATCTCTCCTACCCTCACTCTGCTTCTCAAGCCCACTTTTTCTCCTCATGTATAACTCGTTAGGGGTGCTGAGTGCCCCAACTAAGGGCCACTAACCTCATGGGGAAATGTCCCCTTTCTACTGGATAATGGGGAGTTCCACGAAGGAACTTGTCTTTTATATGCGCTCCCGCTCTAGTCCATATTTATCATTCCTGGTGTCTATTGTACCTTTTATTTTGTCTGTAATCTTCTCCTAAACAGAGAGAATGGCCATTGTGAATTCCTCACATGACCGAACCCCGACACTTCTCCTAAAGCACCTCCCCTGCTGCCCCATCATTTGCTGCATCAGCCACAGCTAAAGGACCTTCCGGTTCTGTCCCTGCCTGGGGAACAGCTGGGGAAGAGCATGAGCTGGCTATCATATGTGGCAGAGCTTTCTTATTGAGACGCACTTCCCCGAATGACCATCAGGACTTTGAAGATGTGCAGAAAACCGGGCGAGAGAAAATTTAGTTACTTGACTTGGTAGCAGGTACCATTTGTACGTGAGAATGCAGCGATGAACCAGGGCCGGGCGGATGGCCGGGTGGATGCTGTTATAACTTATGCAGAAATCGAGCTCTGTTGTCTGAAAATGAGGGCAGTAAAATGCTGGAGAACTGCATCCAAGGGCTGGAAGACTCAGTTTTATTGGGATCTTTACAAGTTTCATGAGTCAGACAGTCCTCCCTGACGTCCAGCTTTGTCTGCTGGATGGGCCTCTAGGTGCTCCCCCCTCCGCGCTCCTCCATGCCCGTTCTGCCGCAGCCTCCTGGTCCTATCCTTGTCTGTAGCTGTAAGTGCAGGAGAGCACTTGTAGCTTGCACTAAAACTCGCCAAGAGCTTTCCTCACTAAGGCCCAGTGACCCTGGTGGGACAAGGAGCATCCTGCTCATTTTGCAGATGCAGCTCAGGAGGTTTGTGGCTTGCCTAAGGAGGCTTAGCCACTAAGGGCGAGGGCTGGCACTGGGGATCTCCCGAATCCAAGCCCACACCCATAATCCTCTGCTTCTCTACGGAGAAGAGGGAAGTCTCATCATCCGTCCCGTGGAGCTAAGACTTCTAGGCCCAGGTTTGGCAGCGGGCTGTGTGGCTCTCTCAGCCACCTGCCCCAAATGTTCAGAATCTAGACTCCTGGAGGAGCGGCAGAGAGACAATATTTCATTTTGCTCAGTTGGGGTCCTGGGAGCTAAGCTTCTCACCCGCAGCGTGCCTCAGAAATCGTCAGAAGAATATTTATTTAACGCTTCCATTTTATTTTAAAATTCTTGCCCATTAGTTATGATAAAGAGAAAGATTTTTTTCCATCTCAAAGAAAGATTATTATTTACCCCCCAAGAACATCAAGGTTGCCCAATACTCCGTAGCCTCCTGATTCTGTCAGTGTGGGAACAGCTGGCTCTGAGGCAGGCCGATTAGCAATCTTTAGGCAATCCTGATTTTTACCAATTGCCCACATGCAGATCTAAGCCACGGGCAGGTGGCGGTGCCACGGCAGTGCCTGAGTTACAGTCTATAGAGTTTCTGAGTCCGCAGCAGTCTGTGAAATCATAAACACTGCTTTATCTTGTAAAGAAGGAAGTCTTTGTGCATGAACTCACTTCATTATCTCATTATTAGAGCAGATTTATTGATTCAGATAGGCAGAAAAGGAATGAAAAAAGAATGTCCCAGAGCCTCTGAGATCATAGTTCTGAACAGAAAAGAACCTCAGGGATCCTCTAGAACAAAGGCCCATATTGGAGATGGGGAAACTGAGGCTCAGAGGAGTGAGGCAGTTTGCCCTCTGCATACTGTCAGTTTTTAATAGAGCTAAGATTTGAACGTGGGCTCTCTGACTTCAAAGTCAGGTCTCCTTCCCCTTCCACGCAAATGAGGAGGCTGGGTCGTCTTTGAGTCTGATACTGTGACCTTCTATGGAGGAACTGAAATGATCGGTGGGTTCAACAAGGCTTGGGCAAGGACATGGAGGTCCACACCCTCCCTTTCTGAGACTTCCGGTAGGACAGGGAGAAAGGTTCCAGGGCTGGGCAGGGTCAGTGAACCCTGGAAGTAGGAGCACGCAGGCTTGGTCTGGGCACAGCCCAAGCAGGTTTGGGCACCCCAGGGCAGTCAGTGGAGGGGGGCCCTTCTTAATCTGCCCCTTGGGGAGCCTTCTGGATGTCATCCTGCTTGGCAAGGGGACAAAGCAGCACACACGAGTCTGGGATGGCCTCCTTTAGATACGGAGGGGGTCCATAAGAACCAGAAGACCTGGCCTGGCCAGCTTCAGGGTGAGGGCTACTCCCATCTGGAGCGAGGAGCGGCAGGAGCAAACCCCAGAACTGGCAGAGAAGCCCAGAACAGCAGGGGCTTTCGGGTGGTGGAACTCTCCCCAGACCCCAACATTCCCCAACTGTGGCTCTGGCTAAAGGGAGACCCAGTCAGCGGCTGCCCTCAAACAAGAAATTCTGTGTCCTCATTGGAAGGCGAAATCAGTGCTCACCCCAAGGAGGTCAAGGCACGGAGCTGGTTCAGGCTGCCAGGGTCCCAGGGGGTGCCCTCGAATCTGTGGGAAATCACGTTCCCGCAGTAGGGCAGACCTTCTTATGGCCAGTCAGACGGAGGGTCTCTGGGAGCAAAGAGACAAAAAATCTCAGGATCTCAGCACTGGAAGGACCCAGATCTGACCCAGTCCAGACACATGAATGCCTTTCTAGCCCTGTAATGACAAAAGACCTGGAAGCGCTCCAGGCAGGGAGCCCGCAGAGTCTTGGCCATGGCTCTACTGGCCAGAGCACCTTATTCCCGGCATCAGGAGCAGCCCTCCCCTGATGTTTTCCGCCCATCCCGTTCTCTGACTTTCTCAATGCCCTCTATCCCAGAGGCCCAGAGGGGAAGTAGAAAGAGCCAGCTCTGGACTTACGGGAACTGAGTTCATATCCCAGCTATGACTCTTATGGTCCAGGTCACCCATGGGGCGGAGGCAGTACTGCTGTTCTCTGCCGAGGTCGCATCACAGCTGTGGGAGGGACCCGATTCAGTCTCATTTGGGACAGGACAGTGTCCAGAGGGGGTGACTGGGACAGCGAGGGACACAGTCTGTACCCTACAAAGAGCATGTGGAGTTGTTTGCTGGGGAGGGCAGAGGGCAGCGGGTGAACCCAGCTGCAGAGTCCAAGGTTTCCTGGGTTGCACGTGACTGAAGTCTTTGGCTGGGACTGTGGGTCAGAGCCAGGGCTGATTGCAAAGAGGCAAGCTTGGGCTTGTTGTCAGGGATGGGAGTGGGGAACGCCCAGACAGTGAACTGTCCAAAGGGAAAGAGCTGCCTTGGGACCTCTCCCTCCGAGGGGATCTTCAAAGAAGTCTTGGATGGTCTCAGCAGGGATGTCTCGGCGGAGAATCTTGCTCAGGAGTGGACTCTATCAGGTGGCTTCTGAGGTCCCTTCCAGCCCTGCCTTTTGGGGTTCCAGCTGGAAAGGATCTGCCCTTCTCAGACCTCAACTAGCACCTTGGGGCTCTCTCATGTGGGTTCTGTGTCCCCTTCAGGCAGATCTCTAAAAGTGTTAGGCATTTTGCACCCCATTCTAGGGTCCACAAAGGCAGGGACTGAGCCTGGTTTACCTCCGCCTCTGTGCCAGCATTGGGCACACGCCCCAGCATGAAGCAGGCAGACATTTCATGTGTTTAATTGTCCAGACAGAGCTCTGATCCACACAAACATGGTTGGAATGTTTGCAAAATGTGCACGTCCTAGCCTCTGCTTTCCAAATCAGATGTAAGAACGAGGCTTTCCTTGCTTTGTAATGTTAGCATTTCAATATTAGCCAGCACAGAAGAATCCTTTTCTTAATGACCTCCTCTGTGCCCTTCCCTTCTCTCTCCATACCCCGGGCTGTATGGTGTGTTTCTTACTAACTCTTGGCCTGAAGATGCTTTAAAATTGCGTTATTGGATCAAAGACAAAAAAAAGGAAAGCTTTGAATTGTCCACCCTTTGCTGACAGTTGTGCGGAAGAGTTTTGTGATACGTCAGCCTTCTTTTTCCAGTAGATAATGCACAGGATTTGGGAGAGATGGGGTTGTTGAGATGGAGGTAGGGGTGAAACAAATTTCATGCCTTCATAGTCCTTCTTCTTCTTCTTCTTTTTTTTTTTAATCTTAAAAGCTTTTATTAGACCTACTCACATAATGCCCTGACTGATGCCCTGACTTGTTGGTTCCCAAGTGAACACCTGGTCAGAAGATCCACATGTTCACTACCAAAACCCTTACCTCTTTCGGCTACCCATCTCGGCTTGGCCACCCAGGCTAGGGAGCCAGGGTGAAGAGCGCCAGGTTAAAGAGACCGCCTGCTGCCTGCAGTGGGCTTACATAGGGCCTGTAAGGTCACACACACAGCCAATCAGCGAGAGAGTCACCCATGACGAAGCTATCTCAAAATGGCCAGGATCCCACCTACAAGGCAGTCCTAATATCCACAGAAATTACTTCCGGGCCTCAATCTCCCGATGCACTGTGGTGCAGCCCATTTAAAGGGCCCTTGCAATTCCCTTCTCTTGTTTTGCGGGAACCGCACATCTCACCAAGCTAAACTTTTAGCACCAGCTATAGTTCACTTGATCCATGAGATGACAGTGTTATGCCCAAGGAGGTACAAAGCAGCAGATCAGTAAACAGAAGTATGACAATGGGAACCAGGCTCAACAGTGGCCCAAGTGTTCAACCCATTCATCAAAGTCATACTCGAGATAATAAGCCAAAGAGGTTGGATGCCAGTGAGGTAGGATGTCAACACTGAGGTGGGAAGTCAACAAGGTAAAACATCACAATTCTAGTTAACAATTAAATATCAGTGAGGTAGGGTGTCACAATTCTAGTTACATTTATCACAATTCCAGACCAATTCTAGTTTCTTACAATTCTCTATTGCACTTTTCACAATCCTAGAACAATTCTAGCTTATCACAATTCTCAATTGCACTTTTCACAATCCTAGAGCAATTCTAGCTTATCACAATTCTCAATTGCACTTTCACAATCCTAGAGCAATTCTAGCTTATCACAATTCTCAAATGCACTTTCACAATCCTAGAGCAATTCTAGCTTATCACAATTCTCAATTGCACTTTCACAATCCTAGAGCAATTCTAGCTTATCACAATTCTCAATTGCACTTTCACAATCCTAGAGCAATTCTAGCTTATCACAATTCTCAATTGCACTTTTCACAATCCTAGAACAATTCTAGCTTATCACAATTCTCTATTGCACTTTTCACAATCCTAGAGCAATTCTAGTTTCCCAGGTGCACATAAGCAAAGTCATGTCCAGAAACGTTGTCTCAATAACAACGGCAGGTGGGTGCGTTGGTTTTTCACCCACTAATTTAAAAGCATAGTCCTTCAATAGAAAGCATAGGGCAAAGCCTCTCCCCAGGCCACCATATGGCAAGTAGCCACGGGAGGAGCAAGCAGGCCCATTGTCCATTTACAGTCTTTATATTGCATATCACCTGAAACAGTCCATTTCAGCTGCAACACTGGAACTGTGTCTGATGTCTCTGGTGGCACGGCCAGGAGGGGCATCGCTGCCATCAGCGTCTGGAGGGCTGCGGACATCTGGCTGGTCTCTCTGGACTGTTGTCTGGTCCTTCTCTTGGATCCCCAGGTTACAAATGTCTCTGGTGGGGATGAACTCTACTGCTGGATCTGCACCTAGGAAGGAATGTACCCGGTGCCCCAAACCCTGGCCCAACTTGGGCTTTTCCAAATTCCCCATCACAGTGGAAGGAAAGTTCTTGTCAAAAAGTCAGTCTGTCACTTAGCTGCACTTTCTGTGTGTGCCCGAAGTGCATTGCTAAGGTAAAATGCAAAGAATTTAAAAATGTAAAACCAAAATAACTTTAAAATGTAAAATCAAAATAACTTTAAAATGTAAAATCAAAAGTATTTAAAAATGTAAAATCAAAATTTTAAAATTGCAAGCAATCACATATATGTATTGCCACATCTTGTACATATCCCAAAATTCCCTTCTCTTGTTTAGAAGAGAAGATCTTGGGGATACAGTCTGTGCAGTAATGACTTTACTAATAGGATAAGAAATACCAATGGAATGGACAAAGTCAAATTCAATGCAAAAACACCTAAAGGCAAAGTATTTGTAAGCCAATCCATAAACTGTCTTAAATGCATGTGAAATTTCTACAATGGAAAAATGGTTGATCACATGTCTAGCCGCTTCTCCAGATTGGAATGAAGCCATAACGTCCATTGGTCTTAAAACATTAAATTTCAAACCACAAGGGTTTTGTGCTATAGGGAGTATAGGAGAGTGAAAGAAAGATAAGCGGTGTAGCTTTCTGCCATGCTCTAGCTTCCTCTTTAATTATCACAATTTGTAAATATAAGATTCTAGCAGCCTGATTATAAAAGATATGATTTAAAGGTCTACTCTGAAAATGGACATGCAGGGTTTATTTATCTGAGTGCTTTCTCACTCACTCTCGAAGTTCTTAAAAGAGCTGATCCGTTTTCAGTGGCCTGCCACTCATACAATTAATGAAAAAAGAACACTCGGCCATATCCCTGAATTCTTTTGCCTAAAATCAAAGTTTGAGTGAATCAATAAATCTGATATTACTTTTCCTCCTGGGTCAAAGATCACACACTGTCTATTTATTCTAGTGATTAAAACAGCAATTTTCCAACCCATTCTAGACATAAACACTGTGTTATAAGTACCCGTAGGGGGTTGGGAAATCAAGCTCACCTGTGGAAGTGGAAAATCCACGAGGTAAGAAAAGAGGAGTTCCAACTCTCCAAAGACGATCCTAGCAGTTTTACAAGTATAAAACTCCACTCTCTCTAACGGCAAGGTCTTATCCCTGTAAGGTTTCTGAGAAATTAACTGACCTGTATTTTTAAAATTTTTTTGATTATAGTCAATACCCCATGATTCCTTTTTGCCTTGGGCCATAAAGCCCACTCCGGTCTTTTGAAATGAAGACACAGGAGTTTTAAATGGATTAATGGGCAGTGCTGATGGTATTATCGCCCTTCCTTTTCCTCCTCCCCCTTCTCCCTAGGCCCAAGAAGGTGAGGCAGAGGGAAGAAGAATTGGAAAATTCCCCAAAGGCTGATTTAAAATCCAACCCAAGCTTTGCACATAAAAAGAACTAAACTTCTCAATGGAAGAATAATCAATGAATTCCTTAAAACAACAATGCAGGAGGTAAACCAACAAAACGCTAAGAAGAATTTCTACACCTTTAGTCCATGTGGTCCGTTTATTTCCTTCCTTAGCTTCAGCCACTGGTTTGAACTCTTCCTGTTCTATCTGGAGTAACCTAGCTTTTTCTTCTTTCTCTATCTCCATCTGTAGTTTAACCTGCAATTCCAGCAACTCTTGCTGTGGCATTTTATACTCTATACTGTCATACAATCGCATTAGCTCTAGGTTGCTCCCTCTCCTAGCTCTATTTACTGGGTGTGGGGATAGCCTTTGTGGAGCTTGATTACAAGCTTCCTGCTGTTCTTCAGTGGTGATCTTTGTTAAAAGATCTTCCATCTGGCTCTTTAACCTCTTTATATAAGCATTATGTTCAGCTATGTCCTTGAGCCTGATCCCAGAGTTACCTGGGTCCATATTGCTTCTCTGCCTTCCCTCCTAAGTGGCGTTTCTACCGGATCTTTCAGAATCTTAATTCTGAATTTTAAATATTTTCAAAACCTGATAATTCCTGATGCGTCCACGTTGAGCGCCATTTGTAACGTGCTCTCCTGGCAGTTACAATTACTAGTTTGTCCTAGACCCACCAGAGTACCTTTGACCACTGTCCTTTGCAGTGTGAACTCTACCCGGCTCGCCTCCTCTGAGGCCTTCAAAGGTCTCTGGCCACGATCTCTTCAATCTATAGCTTAATAACCGGTAGCGCACTCAAGAACAGCCACGTGTAATCTTAAAAGCCTTTATTATACCTACTCCCATAATGCCCTGACTGATGCCCTGACTTGTTGGTTCCCGAGTGAACACCTGGTCAGAAGACCCACGTGTTCACTACCAAACTCCTTACCTCTTTCGGCTATCCATCTTGGCTTGGCCACCCAGGCTAGGGAGCCAGGGTGAAGAGCGCCAGGTTAAAAGCCTTCATAGTCCTTCTAATAAAAGACCTGGAAGCTCTCCAGGCAGGGAGCCCTCCAGGGAGTCCACGTTCTCTTGGCCATGGCTCTCATGGCCAGACCACCTTGTTCCCATTATCTGTTGCTGATTTAAGAAGATTCCAGTTTACTGTCATCTGTTACCATGAGGTATAGCTCGGGGCTTCCTCAGCTTTGTCCACTCTTTGCCCAAGAAATTGTTACATGATTCCAGGTAAATAAGTATTCAGATAGCAGATCAAACATTTACTGATAATAAATCACGCTTTCATAACCCCCACATTCAGTTAGGAGTCCCCATATGAAGTCACAAACCACAGTTTAAGAAGCTGGGGTATAGTGGGGAGGATGCTGGACTTGGAGTCGGGGGGAGCTGGATTCAAATCCTGCCTCAGACTCTATGTGACTTTGGACAAATTGTTAAATGATTCATGACTTAGTTTCCTCCTTTGAAAAATGAGATGGTTGAACTCCACGATTTCTTAGCTCTAGCCCTTCTAGCTCTAGATCTATGAATCTGTGACCTTCTTAAATCCCTAATGGACCATGTGCAGTGAAGGCATTATTGATTCTTAACTAGCGTGGATCATCTATGCTGCCTGCAAAATTAACTTGTTAATCAATCAATACATATTTATTGTGTGCCAGGCACAGTGCTGGGGATACACAGAAAAGCAAAAGTCGTCCCCTCCTTCAAGGAGCTTCTAGTCTAATGGGGGACAAAAGGTAAATAAGTAGGCTTATACTGGACACAGACAAAGTAGACGGCAGGTAACCTCAGAGGAGGTGCTGAGTTCTGAAGGAAGCCAGGAGCCCTAAGAGACGAGGATGAGGGACATGGGAGACAGATCAGTGCTTGGTTGTGGGACATGGAATATTACATGTGATGAAAAGCGGATTAGCCCGTGTGCCTGGCTTAGAGCACGTGTAGAAGAAGGGAATGTGTGGGATGACTGGAAACAGGGAAGAGCCAGGTGGTGAGAAGCTCGGAGGCCAAACAGAGCCAGTTATGAGATGAGTGGAACCACCGAGTCAGTGGCAAATCCTCAAAGAAAAAACAGGATCATTTTGAACAGTCTTTGAACCTATTGAGATTCTGCTCTGAATAATCACAGGGACTAGAGTCTGGGGTACTTAAGCAAGAGGCTGAAAAAACTAGGAGAGAGGAACAATTATCTTTCTTTTTTTTATTAAAGCTTTTAATTTACAAAGCATGTGCATGGGTAATTTTTCCAACATTGACCCTTGCAAAACCTTCTGTTCCAAATGTTCCCTTCCTTCCCCCCACTCCCTCCCCTAGCTGGCAGGTAGGAGAGAAACAATTTTCAAAAGAAAAACAAACTTTCACACACCAGAAGGAATAATTTTCTAAATGATTCATTATTATTAATGATGGAAACCCCAATTCAAACAACTCAGAGCTTTCCCTTCACTCCCGTGTGAACGACAGTAGCAACAACAGTAACAACCATGATGTACATAGTATTTTAAGGCTGACAAAGTTACCTTTTGGTGATGTTATTTGATGTCAGTGGGAGTAGGCGTGATTACTACCTCCGTTTTACAGATGAGGAAACTGAGGCTGCGAAGTGTTGAGAAATTTTTCTAGACTAATAGAGCTGGGAAGTATCTGAGGCAGGATTCACACGCAAGATGGACTGTAGATGGACAAGACTAGAGGGGAGGAAACCAGTGTCAGATATAAGGGAGGGGGACACTTAAAATGGGACTTTGGAGGTGGGAAGGAGCTTTCCAATTGAAGAACTGGCTGGCAGTGGAAACTGGTTGTCTGTGGATGGTTAGAAAGAAGGGCAGTCTAGAGACAGCGTGGGCGCTTTGGGTTTGGACCACTGGCAGAAGATACTGCCATCCTCAGAGGGCAGAGATGAGGAGGGGCAGGTTTCTAGGTGAGAAACAAGTGTAGATTGGGAAGTCCCAGCCCCAGCTTAGAAGGGGGATTTCTCCATCACCAAGCTCATTCATGTAGCACTTTTCAGGTTTGCAAAGAACATTATAAACAGTATCTCATTTGATCCTTGGGAGAGAGGTATTGTCATTATTCATATTTTACAGGAGAGGAAACTAAGTCAGACAAAAGGTTGAATAGCTTGCCCAGGTCACACAGCTGGCAGGTGTCCAAGGCTGAATTGCACTTCAATCTCTCTGGCTCCAAGCTCAGGGTTCCCTCTGCTTGGTGACCAGCTGCCTCAGTAGAGTAAAGGAGTTCATAATCTCCCAATACAAATGCTACCCATGACTCTCCTGGCAGGCTGCCCTAATTGTATCATAAAATTGTTATCTTAGCAGATACCTTCCCTACCTGGGGACCGCTGGTCCGTAGCACCTGCCATAAATCCATCTTAAATGCTTTATCCACTCTGTGCTGTAATGTTGGGAGGATTTATGTCTACTTGACATGTTTGGGGCTTTTCAGTTGGAGATTTAAAAATAAAATTCTAGTGATTTGCTTCCAGCGTTTATAGTACCTTAATATCCTAATAACACGGAGGAGGAATGCTCGCTCTTAGGCTTTTAAATCATCTCTCTTCTATTACAGACAAATAACGAAATAAAAGAAAAAGTGGCGACATTTCCTATTTCCTGGTGTATCTAACTTCCGAAGCAGTATTTTTCATTCTTTCAGTCAAACGTCTTCTGGGCCAGCACTTACTTAACTCTTCCCTGCCCTTCCATTTTAACTCATCCTGGGCCAAAGCGGCCCATGCTTGGATTTCGCGTGGAGTTTCCCTCTTGGAAATGGAATTTCTTTAACTGAGGTGGGCAGATCACTTTCAGAGGTAGATTTCTTGGTGGCAAACGAGCAACATTCTGCATCACGGATAGATTACAGATCCATGCAGCTACCAAACTTAAGGGATAGATCAACAGGAACGTTCTCTTCTTCCTACTAAGTTGGCAACATCCAAGTGTCATTTCTGCTTTGGAAGATGCTCTGGCAGCTAAATCACACTGTAGGGGAATGCAAATGAAGGGGGGGGGAACTGGGAGCCTCACTCATCTCTCTTCCAGGGTTGTTTTGGGAGTAAAATGCAGTACTATTTATAAAGGGCATTGTACACCTTAGGTGTTGTTTGTTGTACTTTACTATTTAAATATATATATACATACATACATACATATATATATATGTATGTATGTATGTATATATATTTCAGCATCTTTCTGGTGTGCCAATCCTAAATAATCTTAAAGATGTCAGTCATTTACTAGTAAGAGAAGAGTCCTTTTCTATATAACAATAATGATGATAGTGATCGCTAGCATTTATATAGTATTTTGAGATTTACAGACTGCTTTATAACACCCTATCATCATGCCCTCACAACAACCCTGTGAAATAGGTGCTATTATTACTACTTTACAGATGAGGCAAACAGAGATTAAGTGACTTGCTCAGTGTCACATTGCTAGGAAGTATATGGAGCTGGATTGGAACTCCTGGCTCCGGTCTCGCCCTCTGCCAGTTTCACTACCCAGCTGCCTCTAATCAAATCCAAAGTTACAAGAAAAATGAACTAACCATTCGTGTTTGGCCTGAGAGGTCAGTGGGGAAAATATTGACAAGCCCCTCAAAGTTCTTCCTGATCTCTTTGGCACATAGAGATCTCATGACCCTTTCTAAAGATTCTCAGCTGTTAACCTAAAACCCAAGATATTTTCAATGAGCTCAACATTGAGAAATGCTACTGGAACAAAGCATCCCACCCCCGGACTCCTCCTATCTCTGGAGCCATGGAGTCTGGCCCGGGTGCCATCCTGTGAGCATCCAGCCTCCGAGGAGAAGGCTCAGCTTCCTTTCTTCATCCTCCACAGCTTCCCCTCCCCTCTCCCCATGTTTCAGGGACACAATCTGGAAAGCTTGGGGTGTGTTGTCTCACATCACCCCCATATAGGATACTAGGAAGGTGCTCCATTTCTAGAATGAATTAAATACAAGCATTTTTTCCCAACACCCTCAAAAAATGATAAAAGACACAGACTCAGCCCAGTGCAGCCCAGGTCAATGATGACTTAACACGGACCAGCTTCATGGGACAGAATGCTGAATTTGGAGATTTCGGGCTTGGATTCAAATCCCGTCTCGGAATATCAGAGACAGAATTTGAAGCCAGATCTCTAATTTCAGACATTGATCTTTCTGTCGCATTTGTTCTTGTCCCTTCATGTTACAAGTGAGAAAACTGAGATCCCACCTGGTCCTTGTGTTTTATAAGTGCAGAGTAAGCCACAGAGCCGGGAGAGCACCCACGTTAGTGCACGTGAAGTTTAGATTTCTCGTCCTTCTCATTTCATGATCAAAGGAGAGGAAACCTGTCCATGTGTTTGTTTCTTTGAAAGCACTGCGGTATCTGAACGACAGCCCAGGGAAACTGAAAAAAGGTGAAAAGCTGTTCTTTCAGGAGCCACTTAGCCCATCCATGGCTTCACCTTAATCTACGGACACCAGGGTGTGTGTGTGTGTGTGTGTGTGTGTGAGTGTGTGTGTGTGAGTGTGTGTGAGAGTGTGAGTGTGTGTGTGTGTGTGTGTGTGTGAGTGTGTGTGTGTGAGTGTGTGTGTATGAGTTTTGTGTGGTCACATACAAGGTCAAATAGTCATGTGTGTGTGCATGTGTATGTGCACTTTTGAGGATGTGGACGTGTGTGTGTTTAGCTGTGTAAGAGAACCTGGAGACCTCCAGTCCTATCCCCTCCCTGGAGCTCACACTGGGAGCTCTTTTCCACTGTAACTTTCCCTTCTCTTCAGTCTGAGCCCAGACTCAGCTCTGGTCTGTCTTCCACCCTCAAACCTCCTGCACTGTGCAACCCAGCCTGGGGTTATTCCCACGTCTGCCTCCTCCTCCCGGCTCACGAGTGACTAATATGGTTCAAAGACGTCTCCCAGCAGGACGACTGGATTTGGGGTCAGCAAACAAGCCGAAGATCCATTTGCGAGGGTGGATATACACACATTCATTTGCATATGTATATGTCTGCATGATATTCCTGTATATGTGATTTTATTTTGTATAAAATAAGGGAATGGGAGGCAGAGGTCCCTCTGGTCTCCTCCAACACTAGCAATATTTTATTCCTTATTTCTTTCCAAAACTTAGAAGATAAAACCATTGACTTTTTCTCACAAGAGATGCCATTGAGACTGGAATTTGCAAAAACATCCCAACTTTGACAGACTTCCTTGATGTTTCCCCTTAATCATTCATGAAACCTCTGCTAGTGCGGAATATGTAAACATGCCCGACTTCAGTTATGCTTTAGATGAAAGACAAAATTCTGGCAAGAGGAGCCTCCTCAGCCCTCTAATCTTGGCACCTCTTACTTAGATAAGTGAAGTAGAAGAATATAATTAACTGACTAATAATTAATTAATCCTCAGAAGTGAAAGTCTTGAGCAAACAATTGTCCTCTGTGAGTCAAGTAATTGAATTTTCTCAAATCTTTAGATCTTTTGCTTCCAAAAAATGGAGAAAATGAAAAAGAATCCATAATCATTAAATGCGATGACATTTCTTTGCATTTTTTCTCGTTTGGAGGAGGTTTGCCAAAAATTACTCTCTGGGTGTAGTTCTGCAAACTCTGCCTAAGGGAAGGTTTACAAAATAGCTTGGGGGCCAGGCACAAATAAGTCGGTCTGCACTTTGAATGATACTTCAAGGCAAAAGGCCTGGCCAATTTTTTTTTTTTTTTTTTTTGCTTCTATAATCTCATCTTTCTTGAAGACTGAGTTTTTATTTATATTTACATTTACATAGCAGATATACAACTATTTCATATACATTATCTCCACTGATCCTTCCAATGACCTTGAAAACTAGAAATTATTATTATTATTTTTATATTTTATTATTTTATTAATTTTTATAATTATAACATTTTCTTTGACAGTACATATGCATAGATAATTTTTTTTTTTTTTTTACAACATTATCCCTTGTGCTCCCTTCTGTTCTGAGTTTTTCCCCTCCTTCCCTCCACCCCCTCCCCTAGAGGGCAGGCATTCCCATACATATTAAATATTTTATAGTATATCCTAGATACAATATATATGTGCAGAACCGAATTTTGTTGTTGTTGTTACAAAGGAAGGATTGTATTCGGAAGGTAAAAATAATCTGAGAAGAGAAACAAAACAAAGCAAAATAAAACAAAACAGTGTTCACAGTTTACACTCATTTCCCAGTGTTCCTTTTCTGGGTGTAGTTGTTTCTGTCCATCATTAATCAATTGGAATTGGATGAGCTCTTCTCTATGTTGAAGATTTCCACTTCCATCAGAATACATCCTCATACAGTATTGTTGTTGAAGTGTACAGTGATCTTCTGGTTCTGCTCATTTCACTCAGCATCAGTTGATGTAAGTCTCTCCAGGCCTCTCTGTATTCCTCCTGCTGGTCATTTCTTACAGAGCAATAATATTCCATAACATTCACATACCACAATTTACCCAACCATTCTCCAACTGATGGACATCCATTCAACTTCCAGTACTAGAAATTGTTATTATGTCCATTTCACAGATTATGAAAGTGGGGCTGAAGGAGTTGTGTGAGCTGTCCAAGGTAACAGTTAGTGCCTGTTTGAGGCAGGCTTTGAACTGGCGTTTTCCTGACTTCAAGCCAGTATTCTGTTTTCTACAAGACCCACCTACTATCGCTACGCCCCTGTTTTATCGGGGCTCATGGGAGGCTTGCCGTGCTAGCGTGTCTCAGTAACTGGCACCTCAATCCCGGAGTTTATCACGTGGTTTCTAGGATCCGGAGCATTGCCAGCCAGCAACCTCATGAACTTAAACACGTCATTGGATGTCCTCGAGTGCCAATTTGCTCCTCTGGAAAGGAGACTTTCAGAAGTTCTGGATCATCACAAAGCTCATCTCATCCAGCCTGAATCTGAACTGAAGCCCCCTCCTCAACATCCTCCGTACATGGGTTTAGAGGCTTTGCTTAAAGACCTCCAGTGAGGGGAGCCCCAGAGTTCCCTTGGGGACCACAGAGCCAGGCACACAGGAGGGGCTCGGTGGCTCAGCGAGGAACTCGAACTATGGGGACGTTTTCCTTTCTTGGCATTCAGATGCAGGTTCGCGCCTTGCACTCATTTCTCTCAGTGCTCCGCCTCTGACATTTATGAGTTGTGTGTCCCCTCTGGGGCTAGTCCTTCTTCCACATTAATTTCTCCTCTTTCTCCTCTGCCCTCCCCTTCCCCAAGCCTTTTCTAGTCCAGGGTAAATTCCCCAGTTCCTTCCACACATCCTCATGGGGCGTGGAGTCCAGGCTAGTTACTTTGTGGCTGACCCTCCTTCAGGTCCTGACCAGCTTAACGCGTGACCTAGAACACAATATTCTGGATGCAGTCTGACTTTGGTGAAGGAAACAGCTCATCCCCTCTTTTCGTCTGGCCTCCATCTTTCTGCTCTTGTGGAAGGAGGAGCAGCTTGGAGGAGACCACAGATCCCCCTGGACATCGCAATAGTATTCCAAACATTTTGCGTTGCTTGCCTCCTCTGTTCTTGAACATCCCAAGGGCTATACAGCAGATTCCCAGGAGCGCACCTGGGTGCCAGCAGCCTTTAAAATAACATCCCAGTCCTGCAATGTTTTATTCGTTTTTCAGGACTCGCCAGGGCATGAAGTCTGGGCCATCAGCATTCACCGCTTGTCTCATGGAAATCTTGTCTTGCTAGAGTAGTAACTGCCGAGAACCTGACACACGCAGCTGGGGTCAATGTATCAGGTGTAAACCGTGGTCCTGTCAAGCCTCCCAGGCAGCTGGGACATCTTGGGAGAAAAGGGCAGGAATGGAGGAGGGACCTTCTAGGTGGTCCCTAAACCTGCCACTCTCTCATGTAACCCAAGTGCCAGCTCCATGGTCTTTATGCCAGGGGGGATGGTTCTGATCTGGACAGACTCTACCTGGGCTGCACTAGATGGATGATTGAAGATGAGGTTCCATTGGGCAAGAGGAGCGGTAAGGGAGCTCCTCAGCCTGTGGCAATGCAGCGCCCCCATTCCAACTCTGCTCTCCCATCCTCTCAGCCAGCCGGTCCGGCTTGGAGAGTCTTTATCAAATAAGGCTTGTGGAGTTCCATTTAATTTCATTCTGTGTAAAATGCTTCCATCGAAGGCCTGCCTTTGAATCTCAAGAATTTTGGGGGCTCGACTTCCTTCCTTCTGCTTTTTATTTCCTCTGCGAGATCTTCATTCTTCCTTAAAGCAGCTGTGCAAACAACGCCTGACCTTGGTCAGTAAAGTAGGCACCTGAAGGAGGGGATTCTAGAGTGGGCCCAGCTTTCCTGACGCCAGAGCCCCGTGCAGCCAGACTCAGTCCTTCCGCCCCAGACTCCCAGCAGGTCTTGGGGCTGCTGAGTCCAGGCCCACCTGACAAGAGTGGCCTCTATGCTGGGGGTCAGTCAGCGAGAAGGGGGGACGTCTCCTCTGTCCCTTCCACGTCCGGGTAGCCATCACGCTACAAAGGTTGCTGACTTTATAACATCAAAACCGAACCTGAACATGGTCTTTGCAACTTCCTGAATGACTCCTCGATGAACCAGAGGAAAAGCGCGTGTTAAGCGCGCCGTACTGAGCACTCAGGAGACATGGGAAGGCCCAAGAGAGGCCCTCCCCTCGAGAGCTCACGGTCATGGAGTGGACAAGGTGCACACAAGCTGCAGACTCTGGAGAGGGTGAATGGGAAGGTGGACAGGGAGTCGGCGTGAGAATCATGGAGGATCAGAAAAGGCTTTCAATAGAAAGGAGAATTTTAGCGGGATTCGGAGCAAGCAAGGGAAGGAGGAGACCAAGACGGAGGCTTCCAGACGGGGGGAATGGCCAGAGAGAATCCCCGGAGCTCGGGGCTGGGGTCTCGTGGGGGGGAAGAGCCTCTGTGCTCGGCGGTGGGGGCTCCAGAAGTCATCCCGGCCTCAGGAACTCGCCTTCCGATGGCGTGTCCGGCGCTCTTCGGCCTGTCCTTGGGGAGCAGCGGCCAAGCAAAGACAGGGTGTCGTGGGTAGCGGCCGTTCCCCTGGCCCGGCCAGCTTCGGGGGTGAGGGCTTTCCTTGCTGGTCTTGCATCCGCGAGCTGGGGCTGCTGGGAGGCCGTTGCCGGGCTGCCTGCCCCAAGGGCCGGTGACTTCCCGGGGCAGAGCGGGCAGCGGGGCTGAGGCCTGCGGGAGGAGGCGTCAGCCAGACGCACCCCAGCCAGGGTGCCGCCTCCCCTGCAGGCACGGGGGCTCGACAGCTGCTGGGATGTCGGCTCCTTCTCTCAGGCGCTGCCCCCCAGAGTGGCTCCCAGAGCTGGGCAGGGCAGGCCGGGATGCCGGGAGACGCTGGACTTTCCGGGCTCTCGGGGAGCGCTCCGTCACGGGAGCCCTCTTCAGCTCTGGCCGGCGGTGGCCTCTACAAGGTGGAAGCGCAGTGGAAGTTCGCGGGGAGTGGAGGGTCGCGTGCTGGGGATGAGGGGGCGCAGCCAGACACGAAGAGCAGGGGGCGAGGGGCGAAGGGTGGCAATGTGCGCCGTGGCCACCAGAGGGCAGCAAAGACCCAGGGACAGCAGCAGCCCCTAGAACCAGCTGTGGGCACGGATGCCAGGGCTCCCCGATGGCGCAGCCCGTCTCTTTGCCACCCCCCCTCCCATGGCGAGGAAGGCGTCTGGGCCTGTCTGTGGGACTCACAGCACCGGGAACACGCGCTGTCTAGGGACCTGGGCTCAGGAGAAGTGTCAGAAGCTCTGGATTCAAATTCCGACCCTGCCAGTTGTGGGACGGCTCCCCCTGCTGGGCTCCCGCTTCTGCCTCTGAGCACGAGGAGGTCCCCCAGCCCTTGCTCCAGGCCTGTGGCGCCCGGGTGCGGCCGGGCAGTGAGGAGCGGGATCCGCGGGGGAGGCCCAGGAGCCAGCAGTGCCCGGCTCAAGTGCACGGTGGGCAGAGGCCGACCAGGGGGCAAAACCTGGATAAGCAGGAAGGAGCCGCTGTGGCGGGGGGAGGCAGCGGGTGGCAGCAAGCCCGCCTCCCGAGGCGGGGAGGGCACGGGTGCCCGGCAGATCTCACCACCCCGGAGCTATTGACCGGCCCTGCAGGCTGGAGGGGGCAGGCGGGGGGGGGGGGGGGCCGCCGTGAGGCCGCGGTCCCCAGCTCTGGATTCAAGTCGTGATGGGCCCTGAGCGCCTGCGGACCCGACCCGGCCTCGGCCCCACCGTCTCTCAGTTGTACACGAGGCTCCCCGGCCCGTGCGGGGCCGTCGGGTCAGGAGGCCGGACTTTGTGACCGCGCTTCTCTGTCCTTTCTTCTGGCCACAACTTACAGGAGCTGCTCAGGAGGACTTGGGCGCTGCCCGTTGCGCCTCCCTCTCACTCGCATCCTCATTCCCTTCTTGTCCTAACGAGTCGGAGCCTGACTTAGTACGTACTGGAGTTCCCTTATCGCTGACAAACCAGCTTATTACCAGACGGTCACTTTTCTGGAGAAATTCTGGGGGCTTGCCGCCTCTGGCCCTTTCCATTCCTTTCCTGAAAAAGCACGTTCACGCTCTCTGGCATAAGGCTGCGGCACCCCTCAGCAGCCGTTGGCTTCTCTGCCCCATTTGGGCCTGCGGCTGGCCTCCTAAACGCCCTCCATCAGCCCCTGAGCGCCTACTCCCCAGTGCATTCCCCACTTCCTCATCTACCCCGACATTTAAGCTCAAACCCTGAGTCCGGGATGACTGAGTTTGGATCCGCTGGGGGACTTTTGAGCTGGGCTCCCCTCCTCCTCGTCCCATGGAGTAGCTGCCAGACCCCGCGGGGACGCTTTCCCTGGTGAGCTCAGAAACATTTATCAGGAGCTTGAGCTAGGAAAGATCACGGGCTCCAGGAAGCGGTGCTCCTTGTTGCTCTTGTGGGTATGCACTCAAATGATTCTAGTTCCTTTCACCCACCCGAGAACCTTGGCTGTCCTTCCATTGGCTGAACTGCTGCTCTCCTTTGTGCTTGGGCAGCCGCAGGTGGACAGCGTGGAACATGGAGGCGGGAAGGCCTGACTATAAATATCACCTCAATCCATTGGATGCGACTGCTGGCCGCTGTTTCTTCACCTAATCACAGGACTGCTCTGGGGATCCAGAGAAAACACTGGTAAAGCCTTTGCAAACCTTGCTTATATCTAAATCCATTTCTATCTGTCTGTCTGTCTGTCTGTCTGTCTGTGATGGCTACTGTTGTTTATACTGGGAATGTCAAGATAGCTAGAATTTATTTCCTCCACTTTTATTTCCAGATCACTAGACGAGGATCTTACAGTTAATGTTCCTTCAGCTAAGTTACAATCTACAGAAGGTCCCCAAACTGGCATCCTCTGGGCCCTGGTTTGGGGACACTGCCACTACCAGGGGGACCGAACAGCCTATGGCTACTGTGGGCAAATGACCCTTGGGCAAGTTTCCAGTTTGTGGGCATCACGCTCCGTGCCCTCTATTTAGCCGTACATGTTTAGAAAGCCACCTCAGCCAGAGTCAGAGCTTTTGTTTGCGTGGTGGAGCCCATCAGAGCTTGTGATCTGTTTGGGAGGCTTTGGCAGCCTGTGTTTCTGCCCAATCCCTCCACTCTGTGATGAGAAGCTAGTGGCCTTTGAGAATCTTTCTTACCTCCAGGAAAATGAGAAACAGAGAAACATTACAAATCGCTCGGGTCCTAATCTTCAAATCTAGTTACTGTCCAAAGTTCGTGACGTACCTAAGAAGCTTGGGAATCCTGACAAGGGTTATGAGTTCAGTGCGTAGCTGATAGCACAGGCTTTAAGCAGAGCACACTTTGGGGGTATTTTCCATGGTCCCCGGCTTCCATCTGCTTCTTATTGGCTTTCCTATCCTTGACTCTTTCCAGCTCTGGGTATCACTGTGGCCCCTGTTCCCATCTGGCTTCTCCGGTAACTACCTGACCTCAGTTGCCAGATTTCTGCATCTGTGAGTCCCACTGGCGCAATGCCCACCCCAGCCCACCCTCCCTGATTCATTGGTCTGGTCCAAGCTTACCTCCTTCGACTACCTTTGTTTCTGGCTCTATTACAAGCTGCTCTGTCTTTGCTTTGGGATCTCCTGTCATAAACCCTTGCCACATCAATGAGATGCTGACTTGCTTATCTTTGGGCAATGAGGAAGGTCAAATCAGACCCACAGTAACTAATACTTTTATAGCAATACCTTGACTTATGAGGAGGCTGACGGCTTGGCAGGGGTAATATTAAAACACCCATTTGACCGATGAGAAAATAGGCAAAGGTCGGAAGAACGCAAGCCTGTGGCTACTTAACTACTTAGAAAGTGACTGAGGGAGGAGCCAAATTCTCCTCACCCTCCACTCCCCTGGCTTTCAAATGGGACCAGAAGCTGTGGGTTACAAAGAGTCAGACACACCCGAATGTCGGAGCGGTAACACCTCATCGCTTGGCACTTATTTTGCACATCCCTTATTAACTTCTCCATGAACATGGCATGTGCCCCCAAAAGAAGGTAAGCTCCTTGAGGGCAGACATTTTCTGTCATTTGTGTACAAATCTCCAGCCTGGCATGAGGAGGCTCCTAAATGTTAAATGGTTAATGATTGACTGATGACCCTCAGGGGCTCTGAGGATGAGGCTCTTCTTTCTGAAGGGCCTGATGAACGCTGCATCAAAAATCCCCCGTTCCTATGCCAAAGGACGAGCAGGCTGTGCATACCCTTTCATCCAGCAGTGTCTCGAATCGAGTCTGTATCCCGGCAGATCAGAAAAGAGGGAAAAGGACCCACACGTGGCAAAATGTTTGGGGCAGCCCTTTTTGTAGTGGAAAGGAACTGGAATCTGAGCTGGAGGATGGCTGAGTTATGATATATGAATGTTACGGGATATTAATGTTTTAGCAAAAATGATAAAAAGACCGACTTCAGAAAAGCCTGGAAAGACACATGAACTGATGCGGAGTGAAGTGAGCAGAACCAGAATACCATTGTCCATAGTAACAGCAAGACTGTGACGATTCCTGTGATAGGCTTAGCTTCTCAGCAATGCAGTGATCCAAAGCAGCTCCAATAGACTTGGAATGGAAAATGCCATCCACATCCAGACCGAGATCTATGGAGACTAAGTGTGGATTGAAGCATACCATTTTCACGGTTTTTTTCCTTTCTCGTATTTTTTTGTTTGTTCTGATTTTTCTTTCACAATATGACAAATATGGAAATATAGTTTGAATGCATCTAATCTGTATCAGATTACTTGCTGTATTAGGGAGAGAGGGAAGGGAGAAAAGGGGGAAAATCTTATAATCTTACAAAAATGATGCTGAAAGTTTTTTTTTTACATGTAAGTGGAGAAAATACTCTTAAGCAAAAGAAAGAAAGAAAAGAAATTCCTTGTTCCTAATCATCTGTTCAATATTTACAATGTCCCTACTTTGTGGGCTCTGGAGATGCAAATACCAAGAATGAAATGTCGCCTCACAAGGAGATTACAGTGTCCGGAGGGGGACTGCAAAGTATCTACATATAGAGGATAAATGCTTATCAATGGTTGGACATGGTGTAGTTTGAGAGGGAGGACATTGCAGGGGCAGGGGTCATCATGTAAAAATTGCTGTTTGAACGGCATTGGGAAAGAACTGGGATCAGCAGAGAGACTGAGGAAATGTACTCTGGGCAAGACAAAGGCCCCAGGACAGGTGATGGAGCACTGGGGAGAGGAGCAGAGAGAGCTCTTTGAGGGAAAGGCAACAGAGTGAAAAGGGGTGTTGTGTCCGACGAGGCTGGAAAGGCAGGTTGGAGGCAGCTTGTGGAGGGCTTTCAAAGCTAACAGGACTTTTCAGTTTGCTCCTCTCAGGGCCAGAAAGCCAAGGGAGTTTCCCAAGGATTAGAATCATGCAATCAAATTGCTGTTTCGGGAAAATCTCTTGGTCAGAAGCACGAAGGATGGACATGAAGGAAATGAGACACACTTGAGGTGAGGAGACCAGTGAGGGACTGTGACTGTAATCTAAGATGTGGTGAGGGTCTGAACTAAGGAGGGAGCTGCTGGAGCAAAGGGAAGACATGGAAGATGTGTATGTAGCACCGTTTGGGGACCCACTGGCCTTTTCCACTGGATTCAGCCTTCTTGGGTTTCTCACTGGCTGAGTGGGTAGGATGAACTGACTGGATTTTCCTTAGGATTTAAAATGATTTCACCATTGGCTTTGTGACTTAGTTTCCCCAGCAGCCACGTGAGCCTCAGAGCTTGGCTTTGGGGAACTTTGCAGTTTTTGCCTTTTTCTGGCGTCTCCTTCTAATATTCCTCACCTGGTGAGGACTTGCCTCTGCTTTCAGCCTGCAGGAGCTCTGTCGGGTGTGGGTCTGGCCGAGGAATGAAGGCAGAATGCTCCGGTATCCTCAGGAGGTGATGCAGCGAGGCCCCAAGGGGGTACCTGCAGTTGCATGGGGGGCTGGGTTCTCCCTGGGATGCAAGAATGGTACCTTCTGGCTAAAAGCTCGGGCAGGGTGAGCATCAGACTTAGCGCGTCCCCAGAGAAGAGGCATCCCCTGGCTATATGAGCACTGCTCAGCTCTGGAAAGTCCTCAGGCAGCACCAAGCTCGGCCGGGGAAGGGAGACATAGTAGGCACAGGGTGGACATCTTCAGTGTTTGGAGAGCTCTGGTAGGGGAGGGGAGGCAGCTGCGTTCTGCTCAGCCTCAGAGGGGGGTGGTACAGGGAGAAGCTTCCTCACAATAAGAGCTGCCCTGAAGGGTGCGTGTGCCCTCGGAGGCGGGATAGCCCCCTCCTCGCTGTCAATTCTTGACACAATCTGTGAGATTACTTGTCAGGGATGCTCCAGAGGGGATTCCTGGCCTCCGAGATCCCTTTTAACCCTCCATTTCTCCTCATGACTTGGAGTATTTTTGGCAAAGCAGGGACCCTTCCGCCCGGCAGCGCAGATCTCATTTGGCTTTGCCAGCCCTTCGCATCTCTGTCATCCCTGCCTGGTGACATGGATTGGCAGCATGACCGGGGATCCCGCTCCCTTTGACTGGCTTTCGGCTGACTCTCGCACTCTCTCGCCTGCTTCCTCCAAGCTCCCAAGCCCTCTTTGTAGCATCACGAGGTTCCTGCACTTTTCTGAAAGGGCCCTGGCCATGTCAGTGACTCCCGGCTTCCTTTGCCTTAGAAGCAGGCTGGAAGCTGCTCTCTCACCGTCTAGTCTCCTGAGTCCCGTCCTTCCCTCCACATCCCCTCCTCCCCCCCCCCCTTTTTGCAATTTTCCCAATGAAATAGGCAGAAAATTTCTAGGGAAATAGGGAGCCATTGTTGGGCAAGGTCTTGTATGCATGTGTATGTGTGTGCAAGTGTGTGTGTGTGTGAGAGTGTGCAAGTGTGTGTGTGAGAGTGTTGTGATGTGTGTGTGAGTATGAGTGTGTGAGTGTGAGTGTGTGTATGTGTGTGTGAGTGTGTGTGTGAGAGTGTGTGTGAGTGTGTGAGAGTGTGTGTGTGTGTGTGAGTGTATGTGAGTGACTGTATGTGTGTGTGAGTGTGTGTATGTGTGTGTGTGTGAGTGTAGGTGTGTGTGTGAGAGTGTGCGTTTGTGTGTGTGAGTGAGTGTGAGTGTAGATGTGTATGTGTGTGTGAGTGTATGTGTGTGTGAGTGTATGTGTGTGTGAGTGTATTGTGTGAGTGTATGTGTGTGTGAGTGAGTGTGAGTGTAGGTGTGTATGTGTGTGTGAGTGAGTGTGAGTGTAGGTGTGTGTGAGTGTGTGTGAGTGTAGGTGTGTGTGTGAGTGTGTGTTTGTGTGTGTGAGTGAGTGTGAGTGTAGATGTGTATGTGTGTGTGAGTGTATGTGTGTGTGAGTGAGTGTATGTGTGTGTGAGTGTGAGTTTAGGTGTGTATGTGTGTGTGAGTGAGTGTATGTGTGTGAGTGAGTGTGATTGTGTGTGTGTGTGAGTGTATGTGTGTGTGAGTGTGTGTGTGTGTGAGTGTGGGGGTGTGTGTGAGTGTGTGTGAGTGAGTGTGATTGTGTTTGTGTGTGTGAGTGTGTGAGTGAGTGTGATTGTGTGTGTGTGAGTGTGTGTGTGTGTGTGATTGTGTGTGTGTGTGAGTGTGTGAGTGAGTGTGATTGTGTGTGTGAGTGTGTGTGAGTGAGTGTGATTGTGTTTGTGTGTGTGAGTGTGTGAGTGAGTGTGATTGTGTGTGTGAGTGTATGTGAGTGACTGTGTGTGTGTGTGAGTGTGTGTATGTGTGTGTGTGAGTGTAGGTGTGTGTGTGAGAGTGTGTGTTTGTGTGTGTGAGTGAGTGTGAGTGTAGATGTGTATGTGTGTGAGTGTATGTGTGTGTGAGTGTATGTGTGTGTGAGTGAGTGTATGTGTGTGTGAGTGAGTGTGAGTGTAGGTGTGTATGTGTGTGTGAGTGAGTGTGAGTGTAGGTGTGTGTGAGTGTGTGAGTGTGTGTGTGAGTGTAGGTGTGTGTGAGAGTGTGTGTTTGTGTGTGTGAGTGAGTGTGAGTGTAGATGTGTATGTGTGTGTGAGTGAGTGTATGTGTGTGTGAGTGAGTGTATGTGTGTGTGAGTGTGAGTGTAGGTGTGTATGTGTGTGTGAGTGAGTGTATGTGTGTGAGTGAGTGTGATTGTGTGTGTGTGAGTGTATGTGTGTGTGAGTGTGTGTGTGTGTGTGTGAGTGTGGGGGTGTGTGTGAGTGTGTGTGTGAGTGAGTGTGATTGTGTTTGTGTGTGTGAGTGAGTGTGATTGTGTGTGTGAGTGTGATTGTGTGTGTGTGTGTGTGTGAGTGAGTGTGATTGTGTGTGTGAGTGTGTGTGTGAGTGTGATTGTGTGTGTGTGTGAGTGTGTGAGTGAGTGTGATTGTGTGTGTGAGTGTGATTGTGTGTGTGTGTGTGTGTGTGTGTGTGTCCTCCCTCCCTGAATTATCTTCTAACCATTTTTCTGTGGCAGGTCCTGGGGCTGCCTCCTGGTGGGTTACCTTGGCAACCCCAGGTGCCTGTCAAGCTTTAGAATATCCCCAGACTGCTGCAAGGATCTCACCATTTGCATTCACCGCTGTGATCTGGCACCGAGTTAAAAAAAAGTAGGCCGTGCCATCCTCTCTCAGGGAGTGAGCTCACTTTGGGAGGGAGCTACTCACCGGGGGGTAGCTGGGATCTGGCCTCAGAATGTGCCCCCTCCCCTCTTCTTCCCCGCCTCCCAGTGTAACAAAGCCAGGGGGCCCAGTCCGCCATATTTGACAGGTGGTCCACCAGCTCCTCATGGAGAAAGCCGGAGCTGCCCCTCCACGAGCAGACTGCTGACATCCCTGCCCAGCTGTTCTCTGATGGACTTTTAACACGTCAGTCGATGCTGGGTGACAAACATGACTCCAGATTAATCAATTAATTAAGTCTGGTTGCCCAAATCACACCGACTGATCAAATTTACCAGGAAAATTTTCCTGTGGCTGATCTGAAGGGAGACTTCATCAAATCTTAAAAACAAATGAAGAATGAACGTGGTTTGGTTTTTTTTTTTTTAAATCTCACTTTCTTTGTTTCTATATCTGTCTTTTTAACAACAAAACCATCAACAGCAACAATAATAGCTGGTATTTATAGACCACAACCCTATGCCAGGCATTGTGCTAAGTGCCTTACAAACAGTAACTAACTGCATCTTCATGTCATCTATCATATTCATTTTACAGTTGGGGAAACTGAGGTGAAGATCAAATAGCTAGCAAATGAATGAGCTGAATTTGAAACTAGGTCTTCCTAACTGCAAGTACAGCACTTTCTCCACTGGAACAAAGGCTGCCTGTCTCCCTCTCCCTATTGTGCCCTTATTGTGTTCTGGAGGTTAAGAGAGGAAGAAAAAAGGGAAGGGAGAAAGGAGGGAAGCAGGGAGGAATGGAGGGAGCGAGGTGAGAGAGAAAGCGAGAGATAGAATGAGACAGAAACAGAGGCAGAGGAGTCTGTGTTCCTCTTTCCTTCTCTCCCTCTTTCATTGCCATTCACTGACAGACCTTTGAGGCTTTTAGCTAATGAGACACAGCGAGAAAATGCGTTATATAAGAGAGACATGAAATTAGCAGCATATTTCCAAACTCTGAGTTTCTATTGATTTAGTTATTGTTATCATTAGGAAAAATAAATAGGGCCATGGGTATGAGATATGAGGAACGCCAGCTGAGAGGAGGGAGACTGTCTAGGAATCTGGTGGCGGCCCCCATTGTGACTGGGCTGTGTGCTGACTTCCTGAGAGAGGTTAGAAGAGAAAATATTTGGAGTGTGACTTCTGGGACTGGTCTCTTGGACCCCTCCTTCCCTACTGACCTTGAACTGGTCTTCCCAATGACAGGCCCAGTGCTTTGTCCGCAGCCCCAGCAGTCTCCTCCTTCCCCTGTGGGATTTCTCTTCTGATAGACCAGGCCCAGCTCAGAACACTATTTCACAACATTCTCTTGCCACATTTTACTCTCAGCTCCACCCTTCGCTCTCCAGTCTTTATTGCTTTTCCACTAGCCCTAGTTTAGTTCAGCTCAGTGAGAATGCATTTATTTCCATCTACATGCAAAGCACTTGGATGATCAAGGATTTTTAAAAATGAAATCATGCCTGACATCAAAGCATGTACATGTCTCTGGGATGGACCACCCAGATGAGGTAAGCACATACAGAGTATATATACATGTATGTGTATGTATATGTATGTATGCACACATATAAATTATAAACACGTGTGTGTGTATATGTATATATATATGCATGTGAACAAGACCTTGAAGGCATCTGTGACAGAAGGAAACCTTAGGAGTTAGATTGTCCAGGGATTTGGCTCCCATGGGTGATAGCAATCTGCAGGGAAGAGAACAGAATGCAACTTCCCAAACTGCTTCCAAATAAGGCCGGCTTCTCTGAGCAAACATCTTCCTCTGGATAAGAAGCAAAGAGCTGAAAGCAAAGTTTATTATTCTGTGGTAAATTCTCAGGAGTCTTAAGTTCCTGGGCACCTCCTTGAAGGAAAAAGAGATTTACAAGGCAGAGACAGTGCAGGGCAGCTTTGACTCCCACTTGACCAGAGTTAATCTACCACTTTTATGCACTTGCATCTTTGGAAAATGTACAATTCTCTTGATGGTCTTTTCTATCCATTTCCTTACACACAATACAATCAATCTGGACATCTCCTGGGAGCCTATTTTTCATTCTGGCATGAGAAGGAAAATGAAACAGTCACAGCAGCAAGTAAATGATCATCTCCATTACTTTCTTGCTTGCTATTTTTTTTATTTATAATACACATTGCTTTTTGAATCACGTTGGGAGAGAAAAATCAGGACAAAAGGGAAAAATCATGGGAGAGCAAAAAACAAAACAAAACAAAACAAAACAAAACAAAAACAAACAAACCAGAAAAAAGACGTGAATATGACATGAATTAATTTACATTCAGTCTTCTTACTTCTTTTTTTCTGGGTGTAGATGGCATTTTCTGTCCAAAGTCTATTGGCATTGCCTTGGATCACTGAACCACTGAGAAGAACCAAGTCTTTCACAGTTGATCATCGAACTTTCTTGCTGTTACTGTGTACAATGTATTCCTGGTTCTGTTTGTTTCACTCAGCATCAGTTCATGTAGATATTCTCGAGTCTTTCTAAAATCAGCTTGTTCATCTGACTCCATCCCGTGCACCACTGACGCAGGGGAGTCTGTAAGAGAATGTGGTCACAAGACCCTGACAGCAGGATTTAGAAAAGATGACAAACTTCTTCGCTTTCATCAATATCTCTCTGCGTGCATCTGTTTCTACCTCTCTCTTTTCTCATACACACATACACAAACCTAAGTGCTCTGTCTCTTTTTCCAGTTATCTATATCTGTCTATCTCTGTCCCTCCTCATTTGATTTTTCTCTCTTCTTTCTCCCCCTTTCCTCCTTTCTATCTCTCCCTCTCAACTGCCCCTTCCCCTTTCTCTTTCACTTATCTTGTACCTCTTGGGGAGGATAGCTCACAGTCATACATCCGGCATGTCCAAAACAGCGCTCCTGGTCTTTTTCCCAACAGCCTCCTCTCACTTTCGCTACTTCTGTCAAGGACACACCCCTCATCCTTGGAGTCACGCAGGCCTGAAAGCTCAGTGTCCTCCTTGACTCCTCACCACATCGAAACATTTTAACCTTCCTATCACCTCTTACCCTACCAAAGCGGAAGGTATAAGATGAGGGGCTTCACCACCCTTCACCTGAACTATTTCAAGAGCTTGCTAACGTGGTTACCCTGGTCAAAACTCTTCCCAATCCTCCACTCAGTGCCAAAGTGATCTTCCTGAAGCTCAGGATGAACCAAGTCAATCCACTGGTTCCATTTTACCTGCAGAATCAAATATGAACCCCTCTTTTGACTTACAAATCCTTTTACAACCTGTCTCCTGCCTTCTTTCCTAGTCCCACTTCCCTTCTTGCTTTCACCCCTGAGCTACATCGGCCTGAGCTACACTGCTGTTCATCGGGAATGGCAGTGAACCTCTCCACTGATACCTTTTCACATGTTGTCTTCCCTGGAAAGCTCATTCTTCTCACCTCCACCTCCTGCCTTCCCCAGAGGCCTTCAGGACTCAGCTCCAATCCTGGTGCTCTTGTCTCCTCCACTCCCCCAGGAATATCTTTCCTCTGAGATTACCCCCAATTTCCCCTCCACATATCCAGAACCTACTTAAGTCATTTGCAAGTTGTTTCCCCCATTACAGCATGAGCTCCTCCAGGATAGGAATTATTTTGGTCTTTCTCTTTATTTCCAAGGCTTAATACAGTTCTTGACATGTAGTAAATGCTTAATAGATGCTTGTTAACTACCTATGGAGGCAGAACAAGACAGAAACAAAAACTGAGTGGGAGACAGGAATGCTACAGCCACCTGTAAGGGCCGAGGGGAGCTGTCCCAGGTAGCTTCTCAGGTTCATTTGCACCGGGTCCTGAAACTAGTACGTGCCAGAGGCTGTGACTGATCTTCCCACCCTCTGGCCCAGCCTTTGATTCACTCTGAGGACTGCCCCTCTGCTTCTCTGTCTCTTCCAAGTCTCGAATAAAATGTTAACAGCCCAGGGCCCAGTCAGATCCCTTTTATTGTTGTTCAGTCCTGTCCAATTCTTCCTGAACCCATTTGGGGTTTTCTTGGCAGAACACATTGGAGCGGTTTTGCCTTGTCCTTCTGCAGATCATTTTTACAGATGAGGAAACTGAGGCAAACGGGGTGGCTTGCCCAGAGTGATGCAGCTAATGAGTGTCGAAGGCCAAATTTGAACTCAGGAGGTCTTGACTCCAGGCCTGGCTCTGTAGCCATTGCAGGACAATCTAGCTGCCCGAAATCCCCAGACCCCTCCATGCCTTTGTGAGTCAGCCCCAAATATCCTCAATCCTAGTACTCTTTAAAGAGGAAAAATAAAGTATTTTTTTTAATATCAATGTCAGTGTTTCCTTCTAAAGGAAACTAAAATGCCCCCAAGCCCAAATCAATGATTTTCTAGTCTCTTCATCCACTGCTTCTCAATAATGCCTTCAAATGAGCACCCATGTGTGCATCCCCCTTCCTCCTTGGTTGCTTTAATTTAAAAATAAATCACATCCGAGAATGGAGTGTGAAATCAATGTCCCCATCATTAACGTGGGCTTTACGTCCAGGGATAGGAAAGGAAGTCCCAGGAGGCAGACGTGGCCAATTCATTTGTGCTATCCTGCAAGAGACTCATCGGCGATGGGTGATGGAGGTTAAAGTCCGCCCAGTCTCACCTCTTTGTTTTATGGACTGTTCCAAGGTCACACAGCTAATAAACAAGGGGCAGAGCCGGGATTAGAACCCAGCTCTCTCCACTAGCAGCTAGATGGCAATGAATTAAGCACCGAGCTCAGAGTCAGGAAGACTTCAGACATTTTCTTGGGCAACTCACTTACCTGCTGTCTGCCTCAGTTTTCTAATTGTAAAACAGAGGAAACCATAGCACTTTGTTTGGGAGGTAGTTGTGAGAATCAAATGAGCCGATAGTTGCAAAGCTGTGAGCACCTAGTAGGCACTTAATAAATGCTTGTTTCCTTCCTTGCTTTTTGTGTGATGAATTATCTCTGCCCAGTCATAGACTATGTCCACCATTAGCTTCTTGCCTTGCCTCTAAGCCATTCAGGCCCATCCATTTTCTTGGCACTCCACGACTGCTTTCCAGACACTAGTTTCAAGAGTAGCTCATGTCTTTTTGGAACTTTAAAATTTTGCAGATTCTTTTTCATATTATTTATTATTCATTTTTTTCTTATGGTTTCATTGGAATTCATAGCACCTGCACAGAACAGTCTCATTGATTATTCTTGGTTTACAGTGGAGCAAAGTGGGCCTTAGGGAAGCAGATTAGTGACTCGATCAGGGTCATGCAGTTAGGAAGCGTGAGAAATGGAGGATGAGTCTAGGACTCCTGATTTCAGGCCCAGCAGTCAATCCATTGTCTAGTGCTAAAGGTCTCAACTTTGATAGAAAAGGTGCCCCTCCCTTTGCCTGTGGATGAATGCTCCATTAATGGAAAGAAGAGCAGCCATCATTCTTCATTCCCACAGTGACCATAATAAAGCCCAAATCGAATTGTAAACTTGATCCTAGACTAAAATAATGAAGATAAATTGCAGCTCAGGAAATATCTGCTACATCGTCAGTCATTTAGGAAAGAAAGTACTTTGATCATTCAAGTCAATAACTGAATAACTTCTCAATCTTAGCATAGCAGATTGGAGGACAGACATTCACAGAATTCTAGAGAGTCCAAGTTGGAAAGGAAATCACCAACTTAAACCAGAACCCTCTAAATTGTACCCAATAATGAGCTCATCTGGCCTCTGCCCACATTCCCCCAAGGAGAGAGAAGTCAAAGAAACGCTCCCCTTTTAAACCTGAGTACTCCTGCTTGCTGTTTGTGTGGCACACGATGCCTTGAACAGAGCTTCCACTAGCAATTATTGTGATCCGGGTAAGCCACAATGGAGAAAAAAGCTAATGAGTGTGTAAATAGAATGTAAACTCCTTGTAGGCAGGAACTGTTTTTTGGTTTCTCCAGATGATCAGGGCACAGCATCATGAACATGCATAGCAGGTGATTAAGACCTGATCCTCAACCCCGGTGAAGGAGACAAAGGACAGGGCCTGTTCTTGCATCGAGAGAGAGGGTTGTGTTCATGCCCTAAACAAAATTAAGCTTCCCAGGTGGTTGGGCTTTGAGCAAAGCTGGGATGCTTCTGACATTCTTCAGAAGTAACAGGACTCTTCTCTAAGACGGAGAAGGGAATGTTACAATTGATTATTAATAATCACATAGTATTGCATTAAAATTAATTTCTTTTACCTCAGACACTTACTAACTGTGTGACTCTGGGCAAGTCACTTCATCCTGTTTGCCTCAGTTATCTCATCAAATGAGTGGGAGGAAGAACACAGCAAATTCCTCTAGTGTCTTTGCCCAGAAAATCCCAAATGGGACCACAACACATTGGATATGAATGCGATAATTAAGCAACAAACAACCACCCCCACCACAAATGTCTATTGCTTAAGCATCATTTTATGTGAACTTTTTAATAATTCTAATATTTCAGTAATGGGAGACAGTGTTGCATAGTGGATAAAGAGGTAGGATAGAAACCAGAAAGACTAGGGTATTTCCTGTCTCTTGACACATACTGATGGAGTGGCCTTGGCCACTTGTCATTTTAGCACCATCTAATTGTAAAGTTGTTAGAAGGGGAAACAATTTCACCTAAAACTCTCCTATTCAAGTAAAATCATGGTCAAATCTCTATCTGTAATAATATTTATAAATAATTAATAGCTGAGAGACATTCCCTCTTTCAGGATTCAGTGACATTTCCAGGCTTTTATCACATTATTTTGCTTTGTGGACACCATGTTCCAGCTCAATGGGCCTCTGCCTCCCAAGCTCTATTCCATCTCTGGATGCTGTGCCTTTGAATAGGCTCTGCTTTTTGGATTGAGAATGCAGGCCCTCCTGTCTCACCTCTGCCTAGAGTCCCAGAACACAACACCTGTGCTACCTCCTCAGGAAGCCTAATCTTAAACCTCTGGTTGCCATTGCCTTCCCATCATGGAACTCAAATTATTCTCTGTCTCTGTCTCTGTCTCTGTCTCTGTCTCTGTCTCTCTCTCTCTGTCTCTCTCTGTCTCTCTCTCTCTCTCTCTCTCTGTATCTCTCTCTCTTTCCCTCTTTCTTCTCTCTCTCTGTCTTTCTCTGTCTCTTTCTCTCTTTCTCTTTCTTCTCTCTCTCTTTCTCTTTCTTCTCTCTCTCCCTCTTTCTTCTCTCTCTTTCTCTGTCTCTCTCTTTCTCTTTCTTCTCTCTCTCTTTCTTCTCTCTCTCTTTCTCTTTCTTCTCTCCCTCTTTCTTCTCTCTCTTTCTCTGTCTCTCTCTTTCTCTTTCTTCTCTCCCTCTTTCTTCTCTCTCTCTTTCTCTCTCCCTCTTTCTTCTCTCTCTTTCTCTCCATCATCTAACATCTATTTATTATCTATATATCTCTATACTTGTTATCTACCTGCTTATCTATTTTCTATCCACCCACCCACCCACCCACCTCCATCTGTCTGTCCTATTATCATTTATTTATTTCACTTTGTACCCTGTGTTACTTTATCCACTCTCCCTTTTGGAGTCAGCTCTTTGAGGGCAGAGTCCCAGTACTTAAGCTGATTCCCCTATGGATCATGCTGCTACTTGAATAAATGACTCTTCTTGGCAAAACAAAAAACTGACATTTGCTATGGCTGATGAGGGCGGGAGTACATTTGTTGTGAAGTGAGAAAAAAATTGGAATAGTCACTGTGGGGAATGAGCTCAGGAGTACCCTAAGGGCACAGAAGAATTCTTGTCAGGGAGCAGTGATGGCCGGGCTGAGGTGATGAATATTAAGGGCTTCTGGTGGGTGAAATCAACTTAATTTGTCTGTTTTTTTTTCTAGTGATAATAGTTTTTCATTAGGAACAGAGAATTAAGATGCTGGGGATGATCAAATGAATAAGAAGTCCCAGGAGGTTGGAAATAGCTACTGATAGAGGATGGGGCTTTTGGAGATAAGGGAATGAAAGCATTGTTTATAACATGGTGTCCATTGAATCCTAGCCATCTCACCAGATTCCTTTTGCAACTAGATTGATAATAATAATAATAATAATAAAGCTAGCATTAATAAAACACCTATTCTGTGCCAGGAAAACTAGATTAAACAGAGAACCCATGGAGATGAATGGGGCAACATGAGTCAGTCAGCAAACATAGGTGCCCATTTCAGGCCCCATTTACAGTACTCTGATTACAAACAGTCCAAGTCAGTGGGGCCTAGTGGAGATGGGCCTAGGTCCACTGAACAAATAATGGATGCCATTTTGTCAGAGATGCCATTTTGTCCACATGAGCCTCTGAACTTGTATGTGCATGGCACCATGAAATAAAGTGCTATGTTGAGGGGCAGAGCAGATAGTCCGTTCTCTTGATACTCTGCCAGGAATTATAGTTCTGAAGCCATGCTAGATGTGGCCCTCACATCGCACAGAAATGAACACTAAACTCTGTAGCAGGACACGGCCCCGAACAAGCTGACATGTGACTTGTGATGTGTCAGGTATTCAAAGCTGTCTGGAGCTGACCCGCCTTCCAGCAGTAATGGAAGCAGCTGCTGCTACATTTAGTCCTGTTTGAATGAGGTTGTTATTGACTTTTTATTGTCTGCTTCTTACATAACGGTGCTTAGCCGGAGAGGCTCCTGTGATGAGAGGGAGCTCGCTTTCCTGACAAGAGTCCGCCTTCTCTTAAGCAATTATTTTCCCATGAAACCTTGTGGATGGTGCATCTGATGATGAAATGTTCAAATGAAAGTCCATTCAGGACTCATCTTTTTTCAGTTTCCTTGGGTTGGAAAAAGTAAATGGAGTAAGGGAACAAAATACGGGTTTATAGACACTGGGGTCTTACTAGGGAAGCTGCTTCCAATCAGCTCTTTGAAAACAAAAGCTTTTTGGCCAACTCTCTGTCAACAGCTATAAAATATTGACTTATTAATTAACCAAAGACCTCTCTTCTTCTCTTTTTCCATCACTGAGATCTTGGATATCATAGAAGGAGCACTGAGTTTGATTCAGAGGCCCTGGGTTCAAATGCTCTGCTCTGGGCTCACTCTGCCACTGACTTTCTCTGTGGCCATTGATAAGGCTGATAGCCTTTTCATGAGTCCCCATTTGGAATGCTCTCCTCCTCGCTACAGTGTCCCTGTTTTTCCTTCAGACAAGCTCAAATCTCACTTTCTGCAAGGTTCCTTTCCTCCCACATACTTTTCCTTGGAGATTACCTAGTCTTTCTCTTGCCAGCGTACTGTCTCCTTCTTTAAACTTGGGAGCACCTCATGTTTTTGCCATTCTTTGCAGCCCTCAGATCGACTTTTGTCATTAGTCTTGGCCAGATGTCTTTAAACTGGTTTCCTTCCTATCACTGTGGCCATCACACAGAGTGCTTTTGTTCGGCATATTTCATATTGTCTAAGCTCATTCCAAGCTCCCTGTCCCTGACCTGTGGATTGTTTGGTCTTTTTTCTTTTTCTTTTACTTTATCTCATCATGTAATTTCAATAGTGTTGGGAACTTCCAGTATGGAAATTCCCTTAACCAGTGTAGATCAGCAATTTTGTCTTCTACTTGTAGCCTTAGAAAAATGTCTAGGGATCAGGAAGACTTTTTGATTTCATGATATTCATTGATTTGTTTCAGTTCCCCCAATATATGTTAAAGACAGGATTTGAGCCCACAGTAGGGACAATCCTCTCATCCTTATGCCAGGCTGCCTCTCATTGTTTCTTATGAAAATCAAGATAATTCATTTCCTTCATATGACAGCTTTGTTATCCGATTAATGAGAATTCACTTCATTCTCAGCTTCTTGCTCTGAATATTTTGGTCTATGCAGGATCTTTCTCTGTGGCTTGGAGCTCCTCCCAGAAGTCCCTGAAGGACTGGCCCAAGCTCATTTTGAATTGTTGTTTCTCTAGAACCCAATATTATATCTAGTTCATAGCTATTTATTAAAAGCTTATTGAATTGTTGAATTGAAAGCAGCTTAAATGTTTATATTAAAGAATTCCAAATTGTTTACTAGGATGGTCCCACTATTTTTTAGTATCGCCATCAATGTGACTCAGATAGGTATTAAAATATTGTTGTGAGTTTGTTTCATGGAACATAAAAAAAATTTGTTCAGAACTTAGAATGCTATTTAAGTACAACTTGGTCTTATTATGAATACATTTATGATAATTTTGATAGTTCTTAGGATTTACTGTGTCTTCTCAATCTTCTAGCCTTCAAGAAATCACTTTCTCCTTAATTTAAATTTATTTAAATCTGCTCCGGGCATGTCCTGAGACTGGAAAGAAGAGAGCCACCATTTCTGCTTACAGAATGCTCTGGTGTTTTTAGGATCTTTCCCAGAAATGTTTTTCAAAAAACTGAGACTTTCTGAGGGACTCTTAATCTAAAAAAGTAGTGAGATGTAGAAATTCTTCTTCAAGGTTGCTTTCATCCCTCTGTGCCGCTCACCTCAGCAAAACAAACCAAAACAGAAACCCCAAACCTCATGAAAAACCAGAGCATTCTTGAGCTTATAATAATGAATTGTCATTAATTTCAGATTCTAACATACAAATAGAAATTTGATTGACTCATATTTTCAGCAATTTGATAATAAAGAGATGGAAATGAAAGCAAATGGGTTTGTGAACTAAAAATGGAGTCTTCTGAATGGCCAATTACCAGGGCTTTTCAGAGACAGCTGCAAAGCTGGGGCTCAGGCCATCCTTGGCATTTATGGAGTGCCTGATGTGCAGTAGGTGCTCTGGTAAGATACAAAGGAAATCACAACCAAGGAAATTACAATGGTCATGATGGGCCTTCTTAGCTCCAAATTACCCATGGGGACAAAAAGCATTTTTTTTTCCTGGAGAAATAAGAAATATGGCACCATTAAATGGATTAGAATCTAACAAGTTCAATGACTAGAAATAACAAACTTATGCAATTAAGGCTCCCAAATCTTTTTTCTATTGGACCTCAGTGCCTAAAGCTGCTCCACGGTGTGATGATGATCTGGGCAGTATCATCTAAAATGCCTTAAATTTTATATAAGTGGCCATAGAACAACAGTTACTTGAGGTGGTGGGAATATTACAGGGCAAAAGCCACTAGCTCCATGCTGCTACCTTCCAATCTTGCCAATTAAAGCTCCAAGATAATACATGGCTCTATTGTTAACTACCTGAGGCATAATGGGAATAGAATATAATTTACTTGTCGTAAGCCAAAAATCAGAGGTCTGGGAAATCATTACTGAAGGTGTTCGCAAAACAAATTTGACCTAAGCGACTCTCTTACTCCACTAGCTGAGTAAGCTGACTTCTAAAGGCGATCATGTAGTCCAGAGGCAATGGTCTATGTCATCAAGAAGAGCTATCAGAGTCAAGAGGGTGGAGAAAAAACAGGTTCTTGCCTGAGCTCTCCCAAATTCCCCTCCAAATTTAAATAATGCTTCAAAATCAATTCTGTGAGAGGACCCACAAAAAGGACAATTCTTCAGCCCAAAGCTCAGGTGTAGAATTGAAAGCTTATACACCCTTGAAAAGAGAAGCACAAAAATCCTCTTGGGACAGTGCCCTCTCCATGCCAGGAATAGAACCCAAGTTTAATATAAAACTCAAAGTCAATGAATAGATTGGGAAAATGAGCAAACAACTAAACTTCCTGATCATGGGAAGTTAATATAATATCCCAAACTCAAACTCAGAAGACAACAAAACCAAAACTGCTTCATCCAAAGCCTAAAAAAATATGAATTGGTCTCAGATCCTGGAAGAACTAAAATAGTTTTAAAATCAAACAAAGGAGGTAAAGGAAAAATTGGGAGGGAAATGACAGTGATGCAAGAAAGCCACAAAAAAGAAGAGCTATCACACTATCATGGGAGGAAGTAGTCCCACAGTCTCAGCAATTCAACAGAGAAGCAGGAGAGGATAGAAGCAGTTTCGTGAAGAAGCTGGAAAAAGAAATAGCAGCTCATAGCAAATCAAATAGATGGTAGATCAGCCAAAGGGAAAAAAGGCAGCCCAGCTGAAGACATCAGCAACCAAGGAAGGAGGAAGAGCTTCAGAGACTGATACCTGTGCCAGGTCAGATACAGCCCTAGGACCATGATTTTATTATATTCCATTCCAACAACTGACAGTGGAATCTATAGGAAAATATGACCCTGGGAGGAGGAGAGATTTTCCATAATCCTGAACTTGCTCTGCCATTACAAGTCAACAGACATTTAAATGCCTGAGAATAACACTAATTACAGTATAGAGACAGTATAGAGATATCCTCTTTGGATGTCACTTTCCCTAGAGGTTGACATTTTGTACCATGAGTATGATAGAGTGAGAGATTTTGGAGGCTTGGAGGGACTTGTTTGGACCTACTGCAGATTTATTCCAAGCTCTTCGTCAGACAGGTCCAGAGTGGGTAGCTCTTGCCCATAGTCACATAGTACTATGGAAGAGTGGAGGTAAAGACCTTTGACTCCATGCCCGATCTTTCTCTTAGGAGATGCCTCACTGGTAACCTCTGGGGATAGGTTTGGAGGAGCTGATTCTAGAGCTTCCAGGGTGGAGGATACCAGCAGTGTACCCTTGTCATGAGGGAATGATGATGAATTAGGAGCACTTACTGTGTTAAGGAGTACTAAGTAAATACTGGGGCTACAAATATAAGAAAGCAAGAAATTGGGGGCAGCTAGGGGGCACAGTGGATAGAGCACCAGCCCTGAATTCAGGAGGACCCGAGTTCAAATCTGATCTCAGACACTTAACACTTCCTGGCTATGTGACCCTGGGCAAGTCACTTAACCCCAGCCTCAGGGGAAAAAAAAAGCAAGAAATTCTCTACCTCCAAGAAGCTGCCATTCTAATAAGGAAAGAAGATCCAGAAGGAGAGAGGGCACTGAATGGTGTCTTGGTTTGGCAATGACCCAGAACTGATCTGAACCAGATGAGGTAAAAGTTCTTCCCAGCATCTGAGGATTTCACCTGAAATTAAATTTCTTAAAGATAAAAGACAATGGAAAGGCTTCATCCAGGCATTGAATTCTGGGAGCTTGAGATCAGAGCTAGCCACAGAGCCATTGTCAAAGGATAATGCTTTCAAGTTCAGGACAGTACATGGGCAATAAGTCACCTACCAGGAAATAGAGTAGGACCAAGACTTTTTTTTTTTTTTTAATTAAAACTTTTTTTTTTTCAGAACAAATGCATGGATAGTTTTCAACATCTTTGTGTTTCAAATTTTCTACCTCCCTTCTCCCCACCCTCTTCCTCAGATGGCAAGTAATCCAATATATGTTAAATGTGCAGTTCTTCTGTACATATTTCCACAATGATCTTGTTGCACAAGAAAAAATCAGATCAAAAAAGAAAAAAAATGAAAAAGAAAACAAAATGTAAGCAAACAACAACAGAAAGAGTGAAAATGCTATGTTGAGTCCACACTCAGTCCCCACAGTCCTCTCTCTGGGTGCAGATGGCTCTCTCCATCACAAGACCATTGGAAATGGCCCGAATCATCTCATTGTGGAAGAGAGCCCCGGATGATAGAGCTCTTTAACAAGGTCAGAACCAAGTCATTCTTTTTAAGTGGTAGTGGTGGAGAGCTTTTGGTTGGGCATCAAAGTCCTTTACTGTGCATGTTCTCTGGGCCCAGGACTTGAAAAAAATGTTGGTGGCCCAGAGAGGAAAAGAGCTGAGTGCCTACAACTTCCTGCTAACTAATGAAGAGGATGCCAAGTCTTCCTGTGGCTTTTAGTGAAAAGGGTTTAGTGAAAGGCATTGCATTTTGTATATTCTGAGTGTTGGGTTGGACGATTGTTTCTGGAGCAATAGAAAGCTATCAATTTGAGTGTGTGCACGTGCCTTTTTTTTCTCTTTGGGCAGAGGGAAGGGAGATGGGTAGCCAAATGGTTTCAGAGCCATTTGGATGAGACTCCAATCAAGAGGCCTCCTGCTTGGCTGAGAATAAGCCAGTGAGGATCAGAATGAATAATTAAATTTATTTTTGAGGGGCCAATTGGACCCCTTCCCATTTTTGTATGAGTGTGTGTGGACTGAGGATGGGGATGTTCTGGGGATTTGAGGAGAACCTTCTTTGGCTTGAGTTGTAAACTGGAGCACATGAGACGGAGCCACACCCGAGGTGAACATCCATGGGCAGACAGTCTAATAAGAACAACAGGAATTATTTCTATAACCCTTCACAGTTTGCAGAGCCTGTACAGGCAGGATCTCCTGTTAGACACTCACTCATCTTCCTGCTCTCCCTAAAGTTTAGATCTGGCTGTTTCAAACATTGGGGCAGCCAGCTAGCACTACAGTGGATTGAACACTGGGCCTGGAGTCAGGAAGACACTGGCTGTGTGACTCTGGCCAAGTCACATAACCCTCTGTTCATCATTTCTGTATCTTGGCCAGAAAACTCCATGGATAGCATGGCTGCCATGGTCACAAAGAATCAACAATGACTAAATGACATTTTCAAACACGACTCACCTTCTTCAATTTTATAAATTCCAATAGGTCCCTATTACCTTCAGGGAAAAAATCCTCTGTTATCCAAAACCCTCTGTTACCTTCCTATTTCCAGTGTTGTTCCCCCTTCTTTCCTTCCATGTTCTCTGAGATGCAGTAACACTAGCCTGCTTCCTGGCACCTGGCGAGTCATTTCCTAACTCCCCGTCCATGAAACTCGAAGGCTGAATTTACCCAAGCAATCTTTAAATAGGAATCTTGTTTTCCATTCGGAAACTGTTATAATGTTCAAAGGTTTTTCATTTTAATATGATAGTTCTTTTTTTTTTTTTTGCTCATTCTTTCTAACCCAAAGGCTATGCTTATATTTGCATTCTCTTTAATTCATTATTAGTTTCTCTTTCACACATTCATATTTTAAGGACTATTGTAGTTTTGGAGACACTCTTGGAATTTTCCTCCTTCATAACCTCCATGATTTATGTTTTCAATTTTCTTGACTGATTGTGGTTATCCACCATCATACTGTAAATGTACTTTAAAAAATCAGTTCTATAATGTTTTCCTTAAAGGAAAAAATCCTGAATTGTTTGCTGGTGAGTTTTAAGGGAGATTTCCCTATGCTAGCAGTTAAAATATAATAAAAATAGTAACTACTCTGATACAAGATTCTACTTTTTCACTGAAACCATTTGGCTAGCCAGCTCCCTTCCCTCTGCCCAAAGAGAAGAAAAAAGGGCACGTGCACACACTCAAATGGATAGTTTTCTATTGCTCCAGATTCTACTGCTATGATGGGGTTAGGTCAACTCTTAACAAATGGTTATTCAGAGCTTGATCTGTGATGAACCAGCCTCTGATGATACTGGGATGCCCCAAATGCCAATTGGAGAGGTGCCCAAGAGGCCTAAAAGAGACAACAATCTGCCCCCTTACAAATGTGGACTTACAACGAAGCAGACCTTGAAGGCGTAATAGAAGCCACCCTTTGGGGACCCAACTTTCTGTTATAAGTGGGGGTTGAAGTAACAGACCCAGAGCAGGGGTGATAGGGAGAGTATCAAAGGGAGAGTCTGAGACAAAACATTTCTTATTTGGCCACTGGATGATAAGGTATTCAAGATATCACCCAGAACTATGCTCAAAAAATTATCAAATGGTGCAAACCCTTTGACACAGAAGTGGTTTTACTAGGCTTATATCCCAAAGAGATCTTAAAGGAGGGACAGGGACCCACGTGTGCAAAATGTTTGTGGCGGCCCTCTTTGTGGTGGCCAGAAACTGGAAACTGAAAGGATGCCCATCAGCTGGAGAAGGACTGAGTAAGTGATGGTATATGAATGTTATGGAATATTATTCTTCTATGAACCAGGAGATCATTGCACATGGCAACAATATTATACAACAATCAATTCTGATGGACATGACTCTTTCCAACAATGAGATCATTGAGGCCAGTTTCAATGATCTCCTGATGAAGAGAGTTGCTACAGCCAGAGAGAGGAGGAGGGTGAGGAGAAGTGTCAGGGAATCTCTACCCCCAGTGTGTCCTTTGAGTAAGTCTACAGATCCCACCCCTGTACAGTGACCACATTTCCTTAACCTAGCGTTGGAGGACATCATCTGACAAAGATGGACATTGGGATATTCTGTGTCAAACTCAGGACAAGGAGTACTTCAGGAATAAGTCTCAGAAATCATTTCTTTGTGGAGCAGGAGTTTCTAGCCATGTTCGTGGCATTTTTCATGAGACTCTTAATTGGCAGAGAAAATGCAGGTGCTACACTGGGTGCCTGCCTCAGGGCTGGAGCCAGAATGAGACCTGGGAAGTGAAGAGGCATTTTTCCTTCCTTCTTGGAGAAAAGGTGCAAGTGGTTCTAGACCCTCTTTAGTACTGACGAGGGACGAGGGAAAAGAGAGAGAACGGCTTCAGCCGAGGGGGCTGGGGAGAAGGATTTGGGGGATGCTTCAGGAGTGAAGGAGGAAGCCTCTGTGGTAACTCAAGGCTTGATTAGGGAGGAACAGAGTGAATGCTTTGCTGCAGTGAGGAGGCCAATGGAGCTTAGATAACAAGTCTGTGGCAGAGCTGATCTGTGGGCTTTGACACACCATCAGTTTTGCTTTGTTCTCTTTAGCCACTTGTGAATAAGAGCCAAGGAGGCTGATGCTGAGAATAATCCAGGACTGGAATTGCCAAGGTCCAAGTGACAACAGGAAGTAGAAAGGATTTTAGAGCATAGAGTTCAACAGGTTTGCCAAGGGGTCAAAATGTGGAAAGGGAGAGGGAAGACATAGCAGGGATACAGGGCTAGCTACTTGTTGGAAGGTAGAAACACTGAAGGTCATCTTGGAGAGCAAGAATGGGTTTTTAAGCAGGAAAGTGGAGGGGAACATAGCATAAAGAAGGATTGTGATCAGAATAACGGGTGTGAGAGCTGTCCAAAGTGGCAGCAAAGCATTATGGGTGACAGCAAGATCAAGGATATGAATATCCCTGGGTGTCCCTGGGATGAAGTGGAGAAACAGGTGATGGGAGTTGGGTGTGTTGAGGAATTGGGAAGCCATGGCCTGGCCTTGGAGGAGAAAATCAGTAGGTATTTTGAAGTGCCCCAGTTTGAAGAAAGGCATTGGTTTGGAGAAGGAAACTGAACTAGGCACTAAACTTATTGAGAAAAGAGGGGAATGTCTTGGAGGGTGAGTAAAAAAATTGCCACCAGGATCTGATTTAGGTAGAGAAAACCTCAAAAAAGGACAGATCTCTGAGTGGTATCAATGGAAGGAGAGCCTGGAGGTGGATATGGACAGCAAAGAGTATCCCAGCTCCCCCAATAAGACCAGGAGGTCAGGAGATATGGAACAAGGTGCACCCAGTACTGGAGGGGAAGGTCCGGAATGTTTGCCATCCCAGAGAAGTTGGGTCTTGCTAAGTACTTTTACAGTAGAGCAGGAGCAGGGAAGGGCTAAAAAAAAGGAAGCCTATTAATTACAGAGAAGGATTTTCAGAGGACACAATGGATGAGGGTGGGAACAGATGTGGAATTGGACTGGATGAGAATGAGGGAGTCTACCCCTAGGCTTGGGGGGCTTATTCTGTTGTCTTGGATTCAATGTCCCTGAACTGGGTCAGTAAGAAAAGACAAGACTTGGGGAAGGAGGTCAGCAAGAAGGGGAGGAAGTCTGCTGAAGAAAGCAGGTGATTGGGAGGTTTGAGAACCAAAGCTTCCCTTCCTCTCTACATCCCATCATTCCAAGGATCTGGGAAGGTCGGGGGCACTGAGCTTGGATGCTAACTCTCCTCAATCACCTGCCACTGGAGCAAAACTGAGAGAACATTTGGAAGGGCTTGACATGAGGATGTGAGGAGAGAACGATGAGAGCGCCTGGGAATGCTGGGAGAGAAATCCACGTGTCTAAGTGGGAGCAAGTATTTACCCCAGACAGGTGGCGATGGGACCCCAGCTGGGAGCTTGT